>NW_005842133.1:731596-742041 GCF_000455745.1 Alligator sinensis | reverse complement strand
TTTCCGGGCAGACTTTTTTGGAACATAATTGATCCTATGTTTTTAATCAGTTTAACTAGGAATTGATTAATCAAATGTTATTTATTTAGCTGATTTGCTACTGCCAGTCACTTCATATTTTGCCTATTTGTCTTTGCGCTTCTCAACATGACTCTTTTTTTCCCTCCTTCTCCTGGTTCATTCCCCTCTCTCTATTCTGTACCCTAATGAGAACTCTTTACTCCCAGCTTCTCTAAAGATTTTCCTACCAGCTTTAGTTCTTTGTCTTCCATGTTCAACTAAGCCCAGTTCAAATAACTAATGTAACTACTAGCACTTAATTTGAAAAAAAACCCAAAAAACTGAACCAGAAACTTCTCAACAGACACAATATATTCATATCTTAGCAAACATAACATCTCAGCCTTAGTCCTTTCTTGCACTCCAGTAATACTGTCTGTTTAAAATTAGGGATCTGTATTACAAATTGTAACTGTCTTCAATGATTGAAAATGTTTTGTATTTCATAGGGCTGGAGTCCTTGACTCTTGATTTCTTTGGGCAAAGGCAAAGTGAACTACATTATTACCATTTGTAGGTCTACCTCATTTCTTTATTAATCTAAAAAGTGCCTGTCGTGTACAAATAGAATACACATTCTTTCTGGAAAGAGATGAATTTTGAATGATGCAGCACGAATCAGAAAGATGAGTCTCTAAAATTAACCAAAAAGAGCAGCTAGGTTATTCAGCACAGCACTTCTTTCATGATAAACATTTTTATTTTATAAGTATTAAACTATGCCTTGCATCAGCTCCCCAAAACAACGTCATTCCTTATCTGAGATCTTATTTCCTTAAAATTCAGAAGAGTAATCCCAAGTATTAACCATTTGAATCCACACAGCATATTTCCATAATTTGTTTTTCCTTTGTGAAATGGCTCAGAAGTATGCAAAATGACCTAATAAATCGGTTCCCCCTCAGCTTTAGGCTCTGGAAACAATAGCTGAAATAGTTTTACATGGTATAAGTATTAACTAGCTTTGGAATCCTCAGAGTTACAAGAACTCATCTGTCTGTAGGGACAGTGAAACTCTGACCTCATTTAAGTAGATACTACATTGTATTTAAGCATTATTCATGGCAACATAAATTAACAGTCAGATTAACATTATTTTGTCATGGAGTAAATTAATGTTTACAGCAGGGAAGGATGTTTCCATTTTACAGTGGCCTCTGTTGTCTAATTCTCAGAGTAAGGATTTAATTTAATAGCTAATGTTGTTTCTACATATAGTTTCCATTTTCTGTACTGCATTCATTTTTTTTAATGGTTCCTTAAAATGTGTTAAATGGAGCAATTCTGCATTTATCACAGGAATGCTACTTCATTTTAATATTCTCAACTTCAGGTTTAAAAAGCTTTTTCTGTATTTATTTTGGCAAACAATTTTGAGCAGTAAATATTATATAATTGTTGTTTTCTCTTATGGTGAATCCTTACTGAGAACATTGCCCACCAGGCTTCCTGATTCCTAACTGGAATCAAACTATTCAGACATTGGTATATGCATACTTCAGCTTGTAGAAGTAATGGTCTGAGTGGAGTCGTAGGGGGACTTACCCTCATAACAAGAACTACTTACCTTTTTGCCACATCAGGCAACTATCACTTTTGGTTTGTTTAGCTGATGTTCCTGTGATTGCAGTTTCTTCATAGTAAATATGTATTACGGTTCTGTTGTTAAAATTGACTATTTTGGCAGATCTGGTCATGGCAGTACTGTCTGAGATGTACTCGAGCTCTTCTTGTGACAAGAAAATGTCTTGGAATCGGCATATCATTTACTCTGAGAAGTGAAAGCAACTTTCCATCTGTCCATAAATTTACAGATGGTCCAAAAAAACCCTAAAATCATATGTCTGTAAATTCTGTAAAAATAATTGAACCTTCATAAAAATAAGAAGTCCTTAGCTTGTCTTAAGATTCATCATCTGAATAAAGCTGCATTCATGCTGAATAGAGAGCATGGAACAGCGTCACCTGATCGTCAGGGTTTTCTGGCTCATTGGAGCCTCTGTAGGATAGGCTAGGATAGAGCTGTGGGGCTGGGGCAGTGAAGGGGAGGCAGCAGGTGGGGTCTGTGCTAGAATGAGCGGAGGGGGAGTGGGGCCAGTGTGGGTAAGGCTGTGGAGGTAGGTTGGGAAGGGGCATCATGGTGTGGGGTTTAGTCATGGCTGTCAGGGTGAGTAGAATGTAAAACAACACTACTGCAGTCGCACAGGGTTGCCAACTCAATTTTTTTTTTTTTTTGCTGATAGTAAAAATATGTCAGTGAAAAAAGTTTGGTTGTCAGTAAAAGGTTTAATTGTCAGGGGGGTTTTTTGTTTGTTTTTTGTTTTGGCTGGCAACATTGGCAGAGAGTTAGTGATGTCTTCTGCATGAACTTAGACATTCCAATTACTGCAGTACAGGAAAAAGTGAACACATGTATAAGCATCTTGAAGATGCAGTTAGTCTCCCTGGCGTAATCCTTGTTCCCATATTGTGTCTGAAATCAGCAGGTCAGAATCTTGCCCATAGTTACAATTTTGAAAAGATTGCATAGTTTTGCAAGGCCTCCCATTTCTGTCCATGGCCTTTGAAGTTTGTCTAGAGATTATCCAAACCTTCTATCAGGTGGGAGGATTTTGAACACCACAGAGTCTGGATAAGAGCAGTACTATTTTGAACTGAAGTCAAACTTTAACAAAGCCTTAGTGTCTTGACTTGAATCAGATTCTCTTGTCAGCTAGGTAGCCTTTATTTACTCACTGTTTCCTTTGGAGGATGATAATCACTGAGGGTGTGGAGCCTTTCAGAAGCAAGTTCATTTAGAAAATAAATTTACTTCCAATAATTAGTGCCATTGAAATACTTCTACAATTCTTCACTAGTAAGTTCTTTCCCATACTCACATTATAGGGTATTAAGGTAGGCTTTATGTTAGGATGGTTATAGAGAAGAATCGCTTATAAACTTAAACAGCATATTTTTGTTTTATTTTATGTGAATTCTAATAGTTAATATTTAAATTGATTTAGAATGTTTCCAGGATTATGTATCACAGTATAAAATATTTTTAATACATCTCTGCATAGGCAATGTATATATAAAAAAAATTGTTTTACTAGTATGCCAGTCTTCTTCAGATTGCTGCAAATAACTTTTGAAAGCTGAAAGGACCTACTTGAACTTCTGTGTTATATAGGAAATATCCTTCATAGGCCCCCATTCATCTTTAGAACTAAAATAATAAGATTCAAAATAAAATTACTTATTGTTTCTGTTACAGCAAGTCAGGTTTATCAGATTTTGACTGTATTTGTCAAGTGTTTAGTCTGGGGGTTCCTAAAGTTTGAATTCCAAATCAAAAAGCCTTGATATGATTTCAGATCCAAAGCCAGAGGGTTTTATATCGTACAAGTTCAGCACTTAACCCTATTGCATTTTCTTTTTTCTACCCATTCTCCTTTTAAAGTTTAATAAAAGTTGTGCTTGAAATAATATATATTTTTTGTCTTAATCAAATTTTTTTTGTTTAACAAATTATCTTTAGATAAGATTCATTTTTCCCTGTGGATAGAAAGTTTTCCTTTTAAATAGCCATTTCGAAGGTTTGCCAGTTTTTTGTTTTTTTTCTTTTTCTTTGCTGGAGAAACTCAACTGCAAAGAGTTGGCTGAGTCAGAATATCCTGAACATTTTACTGTACTTCCTTTGTGACTTGTTCTTGCTGTTTTTAATTAAAAACTTTTTTCCCTGGTGAGGTGTTTATGTTAGCTAATGCTATATGTTAGCTGTACTCTTATTTTGGTCTGAATATAGTAGTTTTATACCCTGAGGAATATAGGGTAGGACATTCATTTTTCTTGATGAATGACTTCTTTATGAAAGAGGTAACTGAAGAAACAACAAATTAGTATTTTTTGTTTTTGTTTTACACAAATATGAATATTCTTGTGTGCAGCCTATTTTATGCTTATGCTCAGCATATTCCTAGTAACAGGGCATGTTATTCTGTTTTTTCAGAAGGCTTCCTGTATTTTGAAGATGAAGCAAAAGAAAATGTGTTTTACAACTACTAAAAACAAAGTAAAATAAAACTTAAAGGTCAGATATGCCAGGCTTTCAAACTAGGTAGCAAAATTAATAATACCATTGCCAAAAATTAATGTCTCTTACAGAGTTTATTTCAGATCTTTGTTATAACATTTGGAAAAATACTAATATATAATTAGTTTTCTTCTTGTAAGGAGGTTGACCATGGAAATCTAACATGGCCCATGTAAAACCAGATATAAAATTTTAAAATTAAATACATTCAAACGGTTTCTAGATTCCAGCAGCAGCCAGTAACAGTAAAACAATGCTCTGTTTCATTTGATCAGTTTTGCTCAGAGTTTGAAACCTTACATGGCACAAAGCTTTTTAACCAGATATAAACTGCATTTGTATCTGAATTAATTTTTTTCGTCATCTGAGTTTTTACAAGAATTTGCTTTTGTTACATAAAGAAAAAAAAAAGAAAAAGCGCATCCATTGTGATATTGGTAGTGTAAGGCCACTGATCATGAATTGCTGTACATTGTGCTTAATGTAACTCATCTTCAGAGTTTGTTGTGGTAATACCTTTCAAGCAAAATGGAGCCCGGTTGATAATCATTTACATGGCAGTTGCCTTCACAAGTAGCCTTAAGAAACCAATCACTTCATGTGCTTCAAGCTTCCATCATTAAGAACATGATTATATGTATCCCACCTTGATTTGGAGTGGTATACTGGATTGTATTGCCATTAATTCTTCATTTATTTCATCCTGTGTTAAAAAAATGGAAGTACATCTTGTGGTCTGATAGGTTGGTCTGTCCAGCTTGGGTACCGCAAAACCACCAAATCTAACAACCAGAGAATGCTTATTTCCATGCAAATCTGAGTGGCATAGAGCCAATACAGTTGCAACAGAAGCACTGTACATTTTTACCCAAGTAGCTAACAGATGAGGCATGGAAACTTATATCTGCCAGAACAGCACTCGGTCTTTATCTCCAATTGGAGGAACAGTTCTCTGGGGCTATGGGCAGCCAGCATGGATGAAGGCAGACCTGAGAACTAAGCTGAGGTTGCATATGAAACCTTAACGTTTCCTTTTTCATCCCCGTCTCCCCTGTCTTCAGTGTGATGTTCTGTGTATAGTAACCAAGTTCTCGTTTGCTGAAATAAGGTTTGATTCCCTCTTTACAAGTTCTAATTGTTTTCAGGGGTTTCTACACTGTAGCAAAGCCTAAATTATAAACCATAAGATCTGCCTGTAGCTTTGAAATAGGAAATGTAATTTTTTTGAATGAAGCCAGCTGATTAGCTCTGTTTATAAAATAATGAGCACTTCTAAATGGGTTTACCTTTCTGAATTTAAGCATGTGTCATAGGAAAATATAGGTACCTCCATATATAAAAAACCTGACCCTGTGCAATTAATGTGGCAGCACACGGAGCTTCTAGGATGCCTGAAGTGCAAAAGGAGAACAGACAGGCAATGGAAAGATGGCCAGGTCACCAAGGAAGCATATGAAGAAATAGCAAGACTTACAGGGGCAAAATCAGGAAGGCGAAAGTATAAAAATGAGCTTCACATGGTGAGGGAAGTTAGTGAGGACAAGAAGAGGTTCTGTAGATATGTTGGCTAGAAAAGGACCAAGGAAGCTGGAGGTCCACTGTTAATTAGCTAGAGCGAACTCTTAACAAAAGATATAAAGAAGGCAGAGCTGCTCAGCTGCTAATTTACCTCAGTCTTCACAAAAAAAATTAAGCTTTCATTTAAAGGTACTGAAGGAACTGGCAGAGGAGATCTCGGAGCCCTTGGCAATAATATTATGAAGTTGTGGGAGACGGGCAACATACCAAAGGACTGGAAAAGGTCTAACATAGTGCCTATCCTCAAAAAAAAATCTAAAAAGAAGGACCCAGGGAACTACAGACTGGTTAGCCTTACTTCGGTAACCTGGAAGTTACTGGAGCATATCTCAAGGAAGTCCATTTTCAAGTGTCTGGAGAAGGAAAGGCAGATCACAAGCAGCCAGCATGACCTGTGAACAAATTGTGCCAAACAGACTTGATCTTCATTTTAACAAGATAACTAATGGAGTGGATGAAAGGAATACAATGGATATAGTGTACCTGGACTTCAACAAGGCTTTTGACAAAGTCCCACATGACCTTCTCATAAACAAAGTGAGGAAATATGGGGTAGGCAAAATTACTACAAGGCAGATAGACAGCTGGTCCAGTAGCTGCAAGCAGAGGGTAATTATCAATAGATTTTATGAGAATGGCAGGAGGTTTTAAATAGAATCGCACAGGTGTCTGCCCTGAGTCCAGTGCTGTTCAGTGTGGTTGTTAACCATATGGATGCCAAAATAGAGACTGTCTTGAGCAAATTTGCAAAAGAGACAAAAATGGGAACAATGTAAACATACTGGAAGGCAGGAGTGCAATTCAGAAGGATCTTGACAAAATGAAAAGCTGGGCTGGAGCTAACAGGATAAAATTCAGTGCTGATAAATGAAAAGTGCTCAGAAGTCTTCAGAAGAATAATCAAAAACCAGATATAAAGTGGGTGACAGCAGGCTGGATGGATGCATAACAGAGAACAATTTGCAGTCTTAGTGGATCACTGACTCAATACGAGTCTAGCGGGATGCAGCTGCACATAAGGCAAATTCGGTTTTGGGTTGCATCAATAGTGCATTAGGTGCAAGACACATGAGGTCATAGTGCCTTTATACTCAACACTGATTTGTTCCCGCCTAAATGGTTATATGCAGTTTTAGGCTACACATTTTAAAAAGGACATGGAGAAGCTGGAGAGGGTCCAGAAGTAAGTAAGAAAAAACATAAAGGACTTGGAAGACAAGCCACACAAAGGTTGAAGGAATTAGGTATATCCAGCTTGCACAAAAGGTTATTTAAGAAGGGACCTGATAGCAGTCTTCTGTCTTTAGTCAGTTATGATGGGCGCCAAGGCAGGTAACGAACAAGGTGTAATCACTTTTGATATACCCAGTTCAGTTCTCTCCTTGTATAGCATCCACTTCTGCTGCTGTTGGAGACAGGATACTGGGCTAGATGGACCATTGGACTGATCTACTATGGCACTTTATATTATGGAAGACTGGTGCCTCCTGATCCTGGGGCAGGGCACCAGCAGCCGATTGCTGACCCGGTGCGGGGGGTCAAACTGAAAGTGCTGCCAGCACTTCTCTCAGCGTCCCCACATTCTGGGGGGGAGAGAGGGGACTGGCCATCACCCCCAACTCCCCAGCTGGCGAAGGCCAATCTCAGAGGGGGCACATGCCCCCGCTATGTGTTGCCTATGCTTTATATGTCCTTACATTCAAATATCTGAAGAGCTACCACAAAGGAAGAGAATATTTTGTGTCTCTTTCTGTAAATAGCAGGATGTGGACCAGTGACTTGAAGCTACAGCAAGTAGGTTTTGATTGGATATCAGTATTGACTTCTTCACCATTAGAACAGTGGAGCAGTAGAATAGACCGTCTAGGGAAGTTGTGAAATCCATCGTTAGAGGTGGTCAAGAAGAGGCTCAATAAGGATTGTAGGGGATGATGTAGGAATAACTATGCCCATGCTATGCTATGGGTATTTCCTGTGCTTCTGGGCTTTGCTGGTTGCCACATGGGGCTGGGAAGGAATTCCCCCCCCCCCTCCTTCATTTGCCACATGTGTTTGTGGGGGATGGATTTTACTTCCTTGGAAACGTTGGGTGTTGGCAGCAGCCAGGGCTGGGGATTTTGACTGAGGTGTGGCAAAGCTCTGCTGGAGTTAAATCTGAAGGTTCCCAGCTCCACTCAGTCACAACAGTTACCACAGTTGTGGTCTGGAAGGAATTTTACCCCGTGGTCAGATTGGTATGGGCCCGGGGGGGGGGGGGTTGCCTTTCCCTGTAGCAAGGGGCATGGCCCTCTTCCTCGAATCTCTAGAGCATATTTTAACAGTCCTTGCAGCAGCAGGACACTGACTGCCATTGTCTCCCTACTTTGTGTGGCAGGTTAGGGTGTGTTATGCCTTGTAGTTTTGTGACAGGGTTGATGGTGTAGGTTTATTAATAAGTTAGACAAGGATTTGTATGAGATGGTGTGGATAGGGGTGACCCTGCTACAGGCAGAGGGTTGGATGAGACTACTTCCAGAGATCTCTTCCAGCCCTGCTTTTCTATGATTCTCTGTATTGAAGTGTGACTCTTACCTCCCTGAGAGCTCCATTTATATCCTATTCTGAGATATACTGATACGTACAATGAAATCATTAGTAGATCTCCCTGTGATGTTCACTTGTAACCTTAAATATATTTCTCAAGCCAGATGACTCATAAAAAAAAAAAAAAAAAAAGTAATTTTCCTGGGAGGGAAAAACTACCTTGATAGCCAAATATTTTGGATGTTCCAGTAGTTGTAACGTGGAATTTAAACAAACCATGAGTTATGTTCTGAGCCAACATCATATCAGTGTTTAACGGGAATATCATTTTTCCTTCTTCATTATAAATAACATTTTTTATAGTGAGTTTGCATGTCCTGAAAAAATCAGAGCAATATATTCCCTAATTATTCAAGTTTTAAAAAGACCCTTTGATAGAACTCCTGGTCTATTTTTTTTCTTTTATTTGCCTGTAAATTGCAAATTTGGGGGCTTTGAAAGAACTCTTGTCTTGTTCTCATCTCGTATGGGAGAAACTTGAGAATTTGGTGTTCATCAGGTGTCTGTTAAATGGGGTAGAAACTGGTAATACTGACTGTAGCCAAACATGAGGTATACTCTTCAGTTAGTTTCTTCATACACTATGGACACTCCACAGGTGCCTTGTTAGGCATTTAACTTTCAGTAATGTGATTTAGAAAATAACTGTATCATAGTTAGTGATATGGACAGAAGCAGTTTTGGAGGCTACTGGGTTTCAGGGTTCCTCATCAATCAGAGCTTCAGAACAAACTATCAAAATACAAAAATATTGCAAAACAAAACAGCGGTCCATCCATAGCATCTGATGAAATACGTTGCTGCCTATGAAAGCTCATGTCTTTCTGAACCATTTGGTCTCTAAGGTGCCACCCTTCCCTGCCTTCTACCTAACTTCAGACTAATACCTAACCACCTCTCAAAAAAAAGCTGATTCAGTTGTTTCTCTTTTTAATTGGAAATATATCTTCAGTACACATTTTTTCATCATCTTTCCACATCTGCTCATTTCTGCCATAGAGGGCTTTTATTGGGACTTTTCTTCAAGCAGGATTGATTAAAAACATGCCTGAACCTAGAAGTGCAGCACTGATTAAAATTTAAAATTTGCTTCAATAAGTTTGGAACCAAATAATTTTTTTATGTTGTGCTACTGGCATAAAACGTGTACAGGGCAGCAGGGAATTATACGATTCTCCATTCTCTTGATCTTCCATTGTCTTGCCAAAGTCCTCCCTATTAATTCATTTACCGCGCTGTCCACCATACACACGTGCATGTGTGTATACAAAAAAATCTAGAGCATATCTTTTCTTACCTTCTTTTAGAAACAGGTAAATCTGCTAGCTCAGCTGATAGTAGGTTGTAGTAAAGAAAGTAAAAATAATTATTTGGATCAGATTCTGGAATAACATCGTTAGAGAAATGAAAATGTAGGCTTCAGCTTCTCAAAATAATCTTTATAGAAATAGTAAATACTTAAAAAAATAATAAAGAGAAATCCCATGGATATTAAAATAACATCCCAAAGAATAAAAGAAAGCCAAAGCTTTTATCTTTTCCAAATGCACTTGGAATGCCCATTTTATTCTTCATGTGAACAAAACAGTAAAATAATGTGGACATTTTTTTAATTCATTGAGCAATTATTGCCATTGTTAACAATTCCATTGTTCCCAGAACTACAGTAGATCTATCAACATTTTTAAGCAGGCTGGTTTTCTGTAAAAAAAATTTTGAGGAAAGTATTTTATCTGCCTTAACAATTTTTTTTTAGTGGTTGAAACTCATTGTGCTGAACTGTATAATCTGAGGCTGGGAGCTGTCACCTGATTCAGATACGAGGGAGGGGAGGGGAGGACCACCAGTGAATGCCCCAATCCTTGGGGCCAGGCCAGGCTGGGCTGGCTCCTGCTGCATCCTGCGGTCCCAGACACACAGCCAGGAACTGCGTCATGCCAGAGCAGTGGCAGTGGGTGGGAAGGTGGGGAAATGTCAGTGGCAGTGAGCAGGCAGATGGAACCGCAGTGAAAGCTGGGCAGGATTGTGGGTTCAGCTCCTGTGCCCCAGGGCCAGCAGAGGCCTGGGGGGTGTGGCAGGAGCACAGGGCCTGGGTGTGCAGCCTGGCCCAGCTCCACAGAGCCCCTGCCAGCCCGGGTTCTATGCTCCT
>NW_005842133.1:727990-731174 GCF_000455745.1 Alligator sinensis | reverse complement strand
ATTTCCTGTGCTTCTGGGCTTTGCTGGTTGCCACATGGGGCTGGGAAGGAATTCCCCCCCCCCCTCCTTCATTTGCCACATGTGTTTGTGGGGGATGGATTTTACTTCCTTGGAAACGTTGGGTGTTGGCAGCAGCCAGGGCTGGGGATTTTGACTGAGGTGTGGCAAAGCTCTGCTGGAGTTAAATCTGAAGGTTCCCAGCTCCACTCAGTCACAACAGTTACCACAGTTGTGGTCTGGAAGGAATTTTACCCCGTGGTCAGATTGGTATGGACCCGGGGGGGGGGGGTTGCCTTTCCCTGTAGCAAGGGGCATGGCCCTCTTCCTCGAATCTCTAGAGCATATTTTAACAGTCCTTGCAGCAGCAGGACACTGACTGCCATTGTCTCCCTACTTTGTGTGGCAGGTTAGGGTGTGTTATGCCTTGTAGTTTTGTGACAGGGTTGATGGTGTAGGTTTATTAATAAGTTAGACAAGGATTTGTATGAGATGGTGTGGATAGGGGTGACCCTGCTACAGGCAGAGGGTTGGATGAGACTACTTCCAGAGATCTCTTCCAGCCCTGCTTTTCTATGATTCTCTGTATTGAAGTGTGACTCTTACCTCCCTGAGAGCTCCATTTATATCCTATTCTGAGATATACTGATACGTACAATGAAATCATTAGTAGATCTCCCTGTGATGTTCACTTGTAACCTTAAATATATTTCTCAAGCCAGATGACTGCAGTAAAAAAAAAAAAAAAAAGTAATTTTCCTGGGAGGGAAAAACTACCTTGATAGCCAAATATTTTGGATGTTCCAGTAGTTGTAACGTGGAATTTAAACAAACCATGAGTTATGTTCTGAGCCAACATCATATCAGTGTTTAACGGGAATATCATTTTTCCTTCTTCATTATAAATAACATTTTTTATAGTGAGTTTGCATGTCCTGAAAAAATCAGAGCAATATATTCCCTAATTATTCAAGTTTTAAAAAGACCCTTTGATAGAACTCCTGGTCTATTTTTTTTCTTTTATTTGCCTGTAAATTGCAAATTTGGGGGCTTTGAAAGAACTCTTGTCTTGTTCTCATCTCGTATGGGAGAAACTTGAGAATTTGGTGTTCATCAGGTGTCTGTTAAATGGGGTAGAAACTGGTAATACTGACTGTAGCCAAACATGAGGTATACTCTTCAGTTAGTTTCTTCATACACTATGGACACTCCACAGGTGCCTTGTTAGGCATTTAACTTTCAGTAATGTGATTTAGAAAATAACTGTATCATAGTTAGTGATATGGACAGAAGCAGTTTTGGAGGCTACTGGGTTTCAGGGTTCCTCATCAATCAGAGCTTCAGAACAAACTATCAAAATACAAAAATATTGCAAAACAAAACAGCGGTCCATCCATAGCATCTGATGAAATACGTTGCTGCCTATGAAAGCTCATGTCTTTCTGAACCATTTGGTCTCTAAGGTGCCACCCTTCCCTGCCTTCTACCTAACTTCAGACTAATACCTAACCACCTCTCAAAAAAAAGCTGATTCAGTTGTTTCTCTTTTTAATTGGAAATATATCTTCAGTACACATTTTTTCATCATCTTTCCACATCTGCTCATTTCTGCCATAGAGGGCTTTTATTGGGACTTTTCTTCAAGCAGGATTGATTAAAAACATGCCTGAACCTAGAAGTGCAGCACTGATTAAAATTTAAAATTTGCTTCAATAAGTTTGGAACCAAATAATTTTTTTATGTTGTGCTACTGGCATAAAACGTGTACAGGGCAGCAGGGAATTATATGATTCTCCATTCTCTTGATCTTCCATTGTCTTGCCAAAGTCCTCCCTATTAATTCATTTACCGCGCTGTCCACCATACACACGTGCATGTGTGTATACAAAAAAATCTAGAGCATATCTTTTCTTACCTTCTTTTAGAAACAGGTAAATCTGCTAGCTCAGCTGATAGTAGGTTGTAGTAAAGAAAGTAAAAATAATTATTTGGATCAGATTCTGGAATAACATCGTCAGAGAAATGAAAATGTAGGCTTCAGCTTCTCAAAATAATCTTTATAGAAATAGTAAATACTTAAAAAAATAATAAAGAGAAATCCCATGGATATTAAAATAACATCCCAAAGAATAAAAGAAAGCCAAAGCTTTTATCTTTTCCAAATGCACTTGGAATGCCCATTTTATTCTTCATGTGAACAAAACAGTAAAATAATGTGGACATTTTTTTAATTCATTGAGCAATTATTGCCATTGTTAACAATTCCATTGTTCCCAGAACTACAGTAGATCTATCAACATTTTTAAGCAGGCTGGTTTTCTGTAAAAAAAATTTTGAGGAAAGTATTTTATCTGCCTTAACAATTTTTTTTTAGTGGTTGAAACTCATTGTGCTGAACTGTATAATCTGAGGCTGGGAGCTGTCACCTGATTCAGATACGAGGGAGGGGAGGGGAGGACCACCAGTGAATGCCCCAATCCTTGGGGCCAGGCCAGGCTGGGCTGGCTCCTGCTGCATCCTGCGGTCCCAGACACACAGCCAGGAACTGCGTCATGCCAGAGCAGTGGCAGTGGGTGGGAAGGTGGGGAAATGTCAGTGGCAGTGAGCAGGCAGATGGAACCGCAGTGAAAGCTGGGCAGGATTGTGGGTTCAGCTCCTGTGCCCCAGGGCCAGCAGAGGCCTGGGGGGTGTGGCAGGAGCACAGGGCCTGGGTGTGCAGCCTGCCCCAGCCCCACGGAGCCCCTGCCAGCCCGGGTTCTATGCTCCTGCCACCCTGCCTTGGCCCCAGGGCACTGGCGCAGGCCCCGCGCTCCCTCCCAACTGTCACTGTGTTCCCACCCGCCCGCTCCCTGCCACTTCTCCCCACTGCCACCACTATTTCCCCACCTTCCCACCCACTGCCACTGCTCCTCCTCACCCCCGTGCCCACTAGCCTCAGCCCCTGAGATTCCTGGTTGGCTTTATGTGGTGCTGGCTAGGCCAGGCTGGCTTCTACTGCATTCTGCAGTCCCAGCCATGCAGCTTGGAACCGCATGGTGCCAGAGTGGTTGGCGGGCCGTGGGACAGGGCGGGAAGGGGGTGGGAGGGAAGCAGCAATGGTGGGTGGCAAGGTGGAGAAATGGCAGGAGAAGAGCAGTGGTGGCAGGTGGGGGAGGAAATGGCAGTGGGCAGGAGCGCAGGGCGCATG
>NW_005842133.1:718661-727947 GCF_000455745.1 Alligator sinensis | reverse complement strand
AGGGGCTCCACCACCCCCCACACAAACCTATTACCACCCATACCTTCCACACCCCTCCACACCCTCCCACAATATACAAGAGTAAGACTTCATGTTAAGCTATTAATACAATCATCTCTATGTACGTTATGCAAACACATGTAAATCAGGACAAAAATATATTTTTTAATCAAATTAATGAATGTTGTAGATGTTCGGCTTTTAGCATATAATTTGTTTTTTCTGGTTCCAAGATGACATTCCCCCTTACAGAAAGGAATACTTCTGGGGGCAATGGGAGGGACATCTGTTGGCAAAGTTCAGGGGTTAGGGGGTGGAAAGGGGCGGGACTACCCATGTGGCCCTCAACAGCTTGCCAAAACATGTTAAGTGGCACCTGAGCTAAAATAATTGCCTGCTCTTGTACTATGCCATTGCATGATATTATCTCAGAAATGACACTTTGTAAGAAATTCAGAGTTAAGGTTATTTTTAAAGCAATACAGACATGTTAAGATACTGAATAAAGAACAAAGATTTTAAACAACTTTATCTTTGTCCCTAACTATGAAGAGGATGAAAAAGAAAGGTGATTTACCTGCTACATAGAATCATAGAAAATTAGGGTCATCTACTCCAGCCCCCTGCTCAAAGCAGGACCATCCCCAACTAGATCATCCCAGGCAAGGCTTTGTCTAAAAACCTCCAGGGATGGAGATTCCATAACCTCTCTGAGTAACCTATTCTAGTACTTTATTACCCTCCCAGTGAGAAAATGCTTCCTAATATCTAACCTAAACTTCCCTTGCTACAACTTGAGACCATTGCTTTTTGTTCTGTTATCTGCTTCCACTGAGAACAGTTTAGCTCCATCCTCTTTCAAACCCCACTTCAGGTAGTTGAAGGCTGCTGTTAAATACCCTCTCAGTCTCTTTTTCTCTAGACTAAATAAACCCAGTTCTCCCAGCCTCTCCTCATAAGCCATGTGCCGCAGCCCCCAAACCATTTTCATTGACCTCTTCTGTACTCTCCAATTTGTACACATCCTTTCTGAAGTGGGGGGCCCAAAACTAAGCACAGTACTCCAGATGCAGCCTCACCAGTGCTGCATAGAAGGGAATAATCACTTCCCTTGCCCTGCTGGCAACACACCTACCAATGATGCCGTTGGCCACCTGGGCAACAAGAGCACACTGCTGGCTCATATTCAACTTATTGTCCACTGTAACCCCCAGGTCCTTTTCTGTAGAGCTGTTGCCCAGCCAGTCAGCCCCCAGCCTGTACCGGTGCATAGGATTGTTCCGTCCTAAGTGCAGGACTTTGCACTTGCCCTTGTAGAACATCATGAGATTCCTTTTGGCCCAATAATCCAGTTTGTCCAGGTCACTCTAAATCCTAGCCATACCCTCTAGCTTGATGTCATCTGAAACTTGCTGAGAGTGTACTTTATGCCATCTTCCAGGTCATTGATAAAGATACTGAACAAAACTCCAGGACTGGCCCCTGGGGCACTCCACTTGATATCAGCTGCCAACTCAACATTGAGCCATTGATTACTACCCTCCGAGCCTGATGCTGTAGCCAGTTTTCTATCCACCTTATAGTCCATTCATCCAGCCCATACTTCCTTAGCTTGCCTAAGAGAATGTTGTGGAAGACCATATCAAAAGCCTTGCTAAAATCAAGGTCTACCATATTCATCGGTCCCCCTTCATCCACAGAGCGAGTCATCTCATCATAGAAGGTAATCAGGTTGGTCGGGCATGACTTGCCCTTGATTAATCCATGCAGATTGTTCCTAATCATCTTCTTCTCCTCCAAGTGCTTAGAAATGGCTTCCTTGAGCATCTGCTGAATGATTTTTCTTGGGACTGAGGTGAGGCCAACTGGTCTCTAATTCTCTGGATCTTCCTTTTTCCCTTTCTTAAATATGGGTAGCATGTATGCCCTTTTCCAATCATCTGAGACCTCTCCCGATAGCCGTGAGTTTTCAGAGATGAGCAGTCGCATCACCTAGCTCCCTCAGTACCCTCAGGTGCATCCCATCTGGCCCCATGGACTTGTATATGTCCAGCTTTTCTAAATAGTCCCTAACCTGAGTCTGGGAGCTGACCTTGCCTGTGAACACTGAGGTGAAAAAGGCATTGAGCACTTCAGCCTTCTCTGCATCCTCTGTCACAAGGTTGCCTCTCCCAATCAGTAAGGGACCCACACTTTCCGTGATCCTCCTCTTGTTACTGACATATTTGTAGAAACCTTTCTTATTACCCTTCACATCCCTTGCTGGCTGCAACTCCAATTGTGCTTTGGCCTTCCTCCCTGCATGCCTGAGCAATACTCTTAGATTTTATAGATTTTTAGGGTAGGAAGGGACCTCAGTAGATCATTGAGTCTGACCATCTGCCCTGGGCAGGAAAGAGTGCTTGTCTAGTCTTCCTCTTAAAGACCTGCTAGGTAGGGGAGAACACCACCTCCCTTGTAAACCCATTCCAGATTTTGGCAAACCTAACCATAAAGAATTTTTTCCTAATGCCTAATTTAAATCTGCTCTCCATCAGTTTATGGCCATTGTTCCTAGTAACTCCAAGGGGCACCCTGGTAAATAGAGTATCCCCTATTCCTTGCTGCCCCTGATGAATTTGTAGATGGCCACAAGATCCCCTCTCAGCCGTCTTTTGCGGAGGCAGGAGAGATTCAGGTCCCTCAATTTCTCCTTGTAGGATCTTGCCTGCAGGCCCTTAACCATACAAGTAGCCCTCCTCTGGACCCTTTCAAGGTTATCCACATGCCTCTTGAAGTGCAGTGCCCAGAACGATGCAGTACTATAACTGCGGTCTTACCAATGCTGTGTAGAGGGGAAGTATCACCTCCTTAGACTTGTTCGTGATGCACCTTCTAATGCTTGAAAGAGTATAGTTAGCTTTACTTATTAGTTCGTTACATTGACGACTCGTTCATTTTGGAGTCAACTGCGACTGAGATCCCTCTCTGCTGCTGCGCTGTTGATAAGGTCACCTCCCAGTCTGTAGGTGTGTTGGTGATTCTTTCTCCCTAGATGCAGCACTTTGCCCTTATCTTTGTTAAACTGCATCCTATTCTGTTCTGCCCACTTTCCCAATCTGTCCAAATCTGCCTGAATCTGCTCCCTGCCCTCTAGTGTGTTTACTTTGCCCCATAATTTGGTGTTGTACACAAATTTGGACAAAGTGCTTTCCACGTCCTCATCTAAGTCACGGATGAAGATATTGAACAGTACTGGTCCAAGGACTGAACCTTGGGGAACTTCACTGCCCACATTTTTCCAGGTCAAAAACGACCTGTCCTCCACCACCCTCTGGGTTCATCCCATAAGCCAATTATCCACCTACCTGACCGTGTAATAATCTATGTCACAACCACTTAATTTATTTGTAAGAATGGGATCTGTCACTGTATCAAAGGCTCTTTTAAAATCCAAGTCGATGACATCTTTCTCAACTCCTGCATCTAAGCATTTTGTGACCTGGTTGTAAAAAAAAAAACAAGGATAGTCGGGCAGGATCTACCTGCTATGAAGCCATGCTAGTTGCCCTTCAGCATTTTTTTTTTCCTACTGGACCTCCACAAATGTGATCCTTAATAATTTTTTCAAAGGTTTCCCAAGGACCCTTTAAATTCTTCCCTAGTTGTTTGTCCAAGTTTCCACTTATAAGCTTCCTTTTTGTGATTTAGTTTACTGAAGCATTCCCTGCTAGGCCAGCCTGGTCTTCGGCTATACTTGTTAGTCTTCCTTCACATCAGTATGGTTTGTTCTGGCACTATCAGGAAGGCTTCTTAAAAGTACAGCCAGCTCTCCTGGACTCCTCTCCCCCTCAGACTGACTTCCCAGGAGATCCTTCCCATAAGTTCCCTGAGCAAGTCGGGAAGTCTGCTTTTTTTGAAGTCCAGGGCCTTACTCTGCTTCTCTCCATCCTTCCTTTCCTCAGGATCCTGAACTCAACTGTGGTTGCTGCTGCCCAAGGTACCATCTACTAGTACATTCCCCACCAGTTCTTCTCTGTTTATGACCAGCAGGTCAAGAAGAGCATGGCCTCTAGTTGGGTGCTCCAACACTTGCACCAGGAAGTTGTCCTCAACACTTTCCAAAAACTTCCTGGATTGCCTGTTTACTGCTGAATTGCCCTGCCAGTAGATGTCAGGGTGATTGAAGTCCCCCGTGAGAACCAGCGTCTATGATTGGGAAATTTCTGCTAGCTGTTTGAAGAAAGCCTTATCCACCACTTCCTCCTGGTCTGGTAGTCTGTAGTAGACCCCCACAACATCACCCTTGTTGCTGTCACCCATGAGCACCTGGAGACTTTTGAGAGGCCTAGCTCTAGTTTAATACTGGAGCTCTGAGCAATCACATGACTCTTTTATATAAAGTGCAACTCCTCTTCCTCCTCTTCTCCACTGTCTGTCCGTCCTGAACAGTTTATACCCATCCATGACAGTGCTCCAGTCATATGAGCTATCCCACCAAGTCTCTGTTATTCCAATCATGTCATAATTCCTTGACTGCAGGAACTTCCTGTTCTTCCTGCTTGTTTCCCAGGCTCCGTGCATTTGTATACAGGCACCTGAGGTAACTAGCCAATTTGCCCTGATTTCTCAGGAAGAATGAGAATGCCCCTTCCTGCTTGCTCTTCCTCCAGGTCACCCACTTCCCCACTTACACTTGCTTGGCAGCTCTGTTGCATTCGGGGAAAAAATATTAGAGAAGTAGTGTTTTTAGCACCTTAAATGTTTATTTTTAGGACTGATTAGACTTGAAGTATGCAAGTTGAGAAGTTAGTCATAGCTAAAAAGAAACACTGAATTTGGCTAAAAGAATAACTGTAGTTGAGTGACTCGCTAAATATTAGTGACTGCAAAATAATTAAAGTCAGCATCCTCAGGAGAGAGGGTACACTAAAGGTAGGCCCATTGCATTACACTTTAAAAAATAGAATTTGAAAAAGTGTATTGAAAAAGGCCCTAAAGTCAAAGTGAGGAAATTAAAATCCTTATGCTCAGCATGGAAGCTTCTTAAATATACTAGAACTGAGTCCCAGAAGGTATTCATGACCTAAATAATAGGGAGGACAAAGGAAAGGAATCAAACAGTACGGGTAAATGGCAAGGTCTAATATGTGAGTTAAACAAGGATTCTTTAAAAAAAATAGAAATCCAGCCCAGATGACACAAAGAACAGAACATAAAGTATGACAGATGTCAGATGAAAATTAGAAGAGCCACGGGAGATTCTGAAGAACAATTACTTAAAGTTTTTTGTCATCTTTAATTATATTAGAAGCCTGTGAAAGATTCAGTGGGTCTTCGAACAATCCAGGAGAGAAGGAGGATAAGCTCCATTGCAGAAAAGCTAATATTTACTTTTCATTGATCTTTTTATCTTTGGATAAAACTTCATCACCGTAATGTGTGGATTACACTTCTGGAAAAGTGTGTAGAACAGAGAAAGAGAAGACTTAAAAAACTGGGCTGAAAGCGGGGAGCACTAAGAAATGTACTCAGCAGTAATTGTGAACTGTCTTGAGAATGTCTAGCATCCATAATTTTATTAGGCTTTTGAGACTGTAGAATAATGTATACAAAATTAATGGGGGAAGCAGACAGTAGTAGAATGGCTCAGGAGAACATAACCTCTAGTTTTGTGCATCTACAGCTTCTTGACTGAGGTTGCTGAACTGTTTATATGACTCCTGCTTTTTGCAGATGGTGACTTTCATGAGATGCTTAAAATTTGAGGTGGGGAATTAGGGGAATACTAGTTTAAACTATTTTAATAACAATCAATATTCATTGATAACAAGAGTATTTCATCATTTATAAAAACATTGTATTTAAATTACCATTCCAAAATGAGGAGGGAACAGCATCCTCTTGCTCCTTACCATAGCATCTCAGTCACAGAGAAGGAAAATTATACACAATATTTACGGTAATTCTGAATACAAACTTAAAGGTTTTTTTTAAATGTATGCCTAATACTTGTCACTGTAGAAGAGTATTTTTTTTCCTATTTTTTGTGTCATTCCTATTTTAGAAAGACATAGTTAGCCTTGTTAGTCTGAAGTCAAGAGGAAGGCAAGGTAGATTTTCACTTTATGGGCTAACCAAAATAGATATACATAGTACAAGCTTTTGTAAGATGAAGCCCACTTCATCAGATGTTGTGAAAGGATGTACAACAAGCAGAGTGTAAGGAGAGAAAAATTAGAATACAAAAGACAGGGGAAGGGGAAGAAGTGTGGAGAGGGGACAGTCCTGGGAGAAGCAAAGAAACAACCACCAAACCCATAGGTACAAAGCTAATCCAGGTAAGTGAGTAAGAGTCCAGAATCCCTGTTTAAACCATACTTAACACAGTCCAGTCTGTGAATGATTTTTTTTGTTTGCAGTTTCCCATTGAAGTTGGTTTTTAAGGTTACTGTCCAAGAGCATCCACCCTCAGATCAGTGATAAAATGTCCAGGGAGGTTAAAGTGTTCTATCACAAGCTTGCTTGCCTTTCTGCAGTTCATGTCAGAGCAGTCATCATAATCTGTTGCATAGGGATTGCCCTGTCTGTCCAGTGTAGAGAACCAGAGGGACACTGTAAGCAGCGATGATGGCACTGATGGAGTTAGAAGTAAATGACCCTCTGATGTTGTAATCCGGGGGCAGGCAAAATACAGCCCCTGGACCAGATCCAGCCCTTCACGCCATTCTATCCGGCCCTCAGGGCCCCTAAAAAAAATTTAGAAAATTATTCTTTATCTGCCCCTGGCTGCCTGTCAAAGACAACAGGAGCCAGGGGCAATAGGACCCAGGGGGAACTTCCAACAGAACCAAGCAGCCCAGCAGTGAGGCCTACCTAGCCCTATCCCACCCTTGCCCCCACAACCGGAAGCCCATGCCTACCAGAGGCTTCTGGCCTGGGACCCTGGGGTTATTCCTGCCTCCCTCCACTGGAGAGGGAAATTCAGACGGAGGCAGGGGAGGACCGTGGGCGATTGCCCCATCCTTGTGGCCGAGCCGGCTCCTGCTAAGTCCTGTGGTTGTGGCCATGCAGCCAAGGAGCCACATGATGCTGGAGTGCCGCAGCAGTGATCAGGAAAGTGGTGAAAGCGGCAGCAGGTGAAGGGCATACAAGAGTGCAGTGACAGCTGCGTGGGAACATGGGGCCTGCACCAGTGCACTGGGGCCAGTGCCGGCAGAGCCCAGAGCAGGGAGGCAGGGATGCAGACTCTGTGGAGCTGAGCCTGGCTCCGTCAGTGGGGAGAGTGGGGAGCGCGCCGCGCTTCAGAGCCCCCCTACCGGCCTGGCCCCTCACTCCTGCCACCCCACTCTGGGCCTCGCTGGCACTAGGACACCAGCATGGGCCCTGTGCTTCTGCCTAGCTATCACTGTGCTCCCATGCGCCCACTCACTGCCTCTTCTCCTGCCTGCCACTGCTTTCAGCACTTCCCTATCCACTCACCAGCCACTCTAGCACCACGTGGCTCCCAGCTGCATCGCTGCCTGAGCAATGAGGGAGGGACGGAGAGAGAGAGAGAGAGTTCATAAGGTGAGTCCCACAAGCACACCCAATCATACACATGCACCCTCACCCCACCTTGCATTGCCATACACACAGACCCCTGCACCCACACCTCACATATCCACATGCTCCCACAGCTATCCACCCCCCAGAGACATGCCCAGAGCCTCCCCCCACATGCCCACAGCCCTCCACAAACCTATACCCACTGCCCATGCCTCCCACCTCCCCACAATATACAAGAGTAAGATGTCATTTTAAGCTATTATATAATCACTGTTATGTACACTACACAAACACATGTAAATCAGGACAAAAATATTTTTTGAAATCAAATCAATGAATGTTGTAGATATTCAATTTTTAGAATATAATTTGGTATTTTTCTGGTTCTGAGATGGCGGTGTCCCTTGCTGAAAGGAGTACTTCTGTGGGGCAAGAGGGAGGGACTTCTGGGGGCAAAGGTTTGGGAGTGGAACTTCCAGTCACAAGATGGCAACCAGAGGGTGGGGCACCTGTCAAGGGGCGGGGCTACCCATGCGGCCCTCGACAGCTCGTCGAAACTCAGTAAACGGCCCTCCGCCCGAAATAATTGCCTGCCCCTGTTGTAATCTATATTATTCGGTCCATTTTATTGATGTTGGGGCACAGAAG
This sequence comes from Alligator sinensis, assembly GCF_000455745.1. Lineage (NCBI taxonomy): Eukaryota > Metazoa > Chordata > Crocodylia > Alligatoridae > Alligator > Alligator sinensis. The sequence goes on along the minus strand of NW_005842133.1, from coordinate 719,772 downwards.
GCATCTGGGTCTGTTGGAAGCCCTGATTCCTTGGTGAACCTGGGAGTTAAGTAGCCTGTTGCTTGAGAAACACTGTTTGAGACTGAGGGGAAAGGGGTGCCTGTAAACCAGGACAGGTTTGTCCCATACCAAGACCCAGACTGTTTTTATTTTCCACTAAATCTTCTGAAAGCTTTCCTATTTAAGAGTTTAAATGAATAAAGTGAAAACTTTCTTGTACTTATACATTTTGGCACTAGAACAGTAACAACCACAAACTGCCTACATTTTAACTTATGGATTTGATATTGTGGTGACAGGACTTATTCACCCTCTGTAAAAGCTTAGCTATGTACCTGAGATTAGGTTAGTGATGACTTAAAGTTGCAGTGAAAAGGCTTCTTTTTCAGGTTGAATTTAAACCTTATTTATTTAGTCACTTAAGTACTTTTACAGCAGGCTGTTTTTATTACATAGGCTTATTCTTTTTGGAGAGTTGATACATTTATGTTCACGGGAGCAGATAATCTTTTCAGTTTAAAAAAAAAAAAAAAAAAAGGAAGAATTATGTCATTTTTCTGACTTTTTTTTAATGCCCCTGAATAAGCCTATAAGATGCCACCCTGCCCTGCCTTCTGCCTGACCTGAGACCAACACTGTTGATTACCCTTTTTCTTTTTGTAGGAACTTTTTCGGACCTTGGATGTTGAAGCAAAGAGCAAATGAAAATATATTTGCCCAAAGCTATGTATTTAGCAAGTCATGTGTATTTGGATTTGGAGCTTTTCCCCCTGTGACAAATTTTTGTGTGTATACACATGCAAGCAGTGTTCAAGCTTGTCTTGATATAGCAATGTACCGGATAGCACTATACCATGTAGCTAGTTGGTTTTCCAGATTACACTGAGAGAGGGCCTGAGGATTATTAAATAAAACCGTGCCACAATCCAAGTTTGGATTGGTCTACAACATGGTTTGGCAAGTATTGTTCTTTCACAGACATGGACGACTGGTGCCTCCTGAGTCTGGGGGGGCACCCGCAGAAGCTGGCGGCGTTGGCAGGAACGGGGCTGGCAGAAGCTGGTGGCAGAGACAGGGCTGGTTAGCACCCCCAGAAGCTGCCAGTGGTGTC
>NW_005842133.1:717828-718630 GCF_000455745.1 Alligator sinensis | reverse complement strand
CCCCCCGATATCCCCCTGCCTGTTGCCTATGTCCACAGGGAACCCTTGACCACAGTCATGAGTTCAACTGTGCTAAAACCCTGGTAGCAGTAACTGTGTTAAATACAGCTACAAGGGCTCCTGCTAGAATGGATCTGATTCCAAAGGGGATAATGCTTTAACCGTACTTGACATAATGAGTAAAAGCAGATTAAACTCATGAAAACACATGTTGAACAGCTAGAATAAAGCTCAGTGGTGACTAGAGACAGGCTGGAGGTATGGTAGCTAAAGTTACTGAATGAAACAGACTCCGAGGCCAAGAACAATACAAACCAGAAGATTAATTTACCCATAGTATCTGGTTTCAGTATAAATAAAAGTAAAGTACTGACAGTAAGTAATGCACAACCTTGGAAGTGCTATTGTCATACAACTTTTTCTGAAGGCGAGGTTTGACACCTATCTGGTTCAGGGCAGAACTTAAATCCTGGGCCTAAAGGTGTAGTAAATACAAACTTTTTTCTCCCACATAAGTTAAACTAACTTTATGGCTGTCTCACCTTTTGACGCTAAACTTGCAAATTTTGTTTCTTTGAACTTTCCCCAAGAACGGGAATGCTGTAGAGGAGTGAGTAGAACTGGTAGAAAAACAAACCCATTAGGATACCGGAAGATGTTGGCCACACATCAAAAGACTAATGGATTTCAAAGACAGAGAAAAAGACAAAACAAAGTGTTTTGACTTCAGTGTTTATCTTAAGCCAGTGCCAGTAATAATTAGTGGAGAAGACAATCTTAGCATGTACTGTTCAGGTTTTTT
>NW_005842133.1:709973-717797 GCF_000455745.1 Alligator sinensis | reverse complement strand
ATCACTCTGTCCTTGTTAAGACTTAAGAAGTACATTGAACTTTCATGTAAGAATCAAAACACAGATAAAAGTAATGAAGTCAGCCTGAAATGTAATGAAGCTCTATTTTACATATTAATATCCCCATTCAAACAATCAGCAGAAAAATGCTTTTGAGGGATTCTGCAGAGTTTAAAGGTGACTTAAAAAAAAAGTCCATAAGGTCCTTGCTGGTGATCTTTTGTCTTCATAATGCACAAAGAAAGTACAAAATGGGGTTTTAGACTTCATAGAGTGGCCCGTATATCAATAGAGGTTTGTTTTATGAACAATTTCCTACTCCCTATGACACAAGCTACCGCTTCTCTCATTCTTGTTCAGACAGCCTACCAGGTACATCCACAAGGGTTGCTTATATGAAAAAGCAATAGATTAATGTACTTTTCAGTCTTAAATGCAATTTAGGTATTGGAAACAAGGCAAACCAGCAGCCTGTGACTAGTCAGCTTTCCAGAGACTAACAGGAGGTGCTCCAAGAGCCACTGCTGGTCCAGTGCTTGGCTGTATGAACTGTCAGGGAAACCTGCCCATTTTATGTTGCTTGTTATCTGATTAGGTCAGTTCTACTGATTGCCTGCAAAGAATCTGATACACTTAAAAAAAAAAAAAAAAGCCACCTCATTGTTTTTCCCTTTTAATTAAATACTGACTGATTGTATCTGTGATGTAACTATTGATATAACCTGACTTTCCTTAGCACTTTGTTTGATTTTGAGTTAGACTGATGAATCGGCAGAAGACATCATTCCAGTCATTTGTAATTCATAAAGTATGGGAGACAGGCAGGTGTAGAATAGATTTCATCCAGATTGATTGAGGGGTCTTAAATCTATAACCTCTGAGAAATAGATTGTTTTTTTCTTTTGAGTGACAGCTTTCTTTTCAAGGAAGCACAGTTCTTTAGACATAGGTAAATTTGCAGTATTTAAAATTAGGACAGAGATTGCTTATTACAAAAATTTAATCCATACACCTGATCCACGAATGACTTTTTATATGGCTATATGAACTTTTCAGTCAAAATAAAAGGCCTTGCTGAAGTCCAGAAAGACTACATCCACCGCGACACCTGCATCCATGGCCTTTGTGACCTGACAAAGGGTGGTGTGGGTGTTGTTTTGGGTTTGGTTTGGGGGGGTTTTGGGACAGTGTAAGATCAATATTCTGGCATTCTAATGAACATCCTTTTGCTGCATTTTCATTTTGTATTTCTCTAGTTCTTGTTTCTAAGACTATATGTATACATTTTATGTCTGTTTCTTATCCCAGTGGCTGCATGAGCCTGGAGTTCAGCAAAGTAACTATTTTCTTTTAAACAGTGCTTCAAAAGCATCTTACTAATTTATCCTGTGCCTGTTTCAGTTACATGGCTAATTTCTTTCATCTGCAAATAAGAAGTTTGCTATTCTAGAACCTATTTGCCTGAGAGACAACTGGTGTTCAACAACAGCAGCCTTAGCTGGCTGCAAGCAAACAAGGGGAGTTTAAGCTTGTTCAGAGAACTCCTAACATAGCGATAGTTTTATAGGTGAAAGTGGTACGTGTAGGTTAGGTTAATAAGATAGAATTATGATGGGGCATATTACTTGTCTGAATACTGAAAGCCCAGAGAACTGGGCAGGCCCACCCAAACAGTGCTACTTTTGTCGATTCTGTTTATGGATCTGTAGTCATAGACTGGGAACATAAATAAGATCAATATATAACATAGGGCACGTGCTGCATCTCCTTGCTCTAGAGACTTTGTATAAAGGGAAGACAAGGATAGTACAGGCTAGGAAGATTGGGGGGCGGGGATAAAACTGGACTCAGGCTGGGAAAAGATATTCTTTGCATCTTTTTTTCCTTGGAAAAGGGGAGGAAAAGGGTGGAAACGGACATCACCTGACCTCTCATTTGTGCCTCCATACAAAATGTGATGGCAGCACACATAATGAGTGAATAGACTTTTGTATTTACCTCTGTCATGCCACATCAAAGGAAAATCAGTGGTGCAACAAAAGGTAGCAATAGGCTTTACTCTAGCAAACATCTATTAGCTCTGTGGCAGGAGAGTAGGAATAGCTTCCACCCCAGTCACCCCATGGATCTGAAGCAACTGCCTGCTTTCACCGCTTAGAGAGGCACCCCAGGGAATTTTGGGGTGCGTCTCCATTAGTAGGAAAATCAGGACTCAGCTAGACCCCCACCCCCACCCATGATTACGGTGGGTGGTTCTGACCAAGTGCAGAAAGGCCCTTCACTGCTCAGGCAGACCCACTCCCTCCCATATGACAAATCCCGTGATTATGGGAGAGCGGATCTGGCTGAGCAGGGAAGTGAGACCAGAACAAGGGGCGGTGTGTGTTCTGGTGAATGAAGCAGATCAGTTGTGCCAAGACCCATCATGGCACAGCTGATCGCTTTGTTCAGTGATGTCTATTTCTAGCTTATGAATATAAACCTTATGTATCATCTAAAAACAAGACAAACCTATTCTTTAGTGTTATATACAGTGGATATGTGCGTTATACTTACTCATATAAAATAAAGTGGTGCAGTGGATACTAATGCCGACAATATTGGTTTATTAATGTGTGTGTTCATTGTTTCTTTTTGTAGTTGATGACGGTCGCGTTAAGGAACTGGACCGAGTGAGAGTTCTTCACAAAAGAACCATAATGCCTTACAGCGTGTATAAGAAAAGACAGAAGGGGCCAAGTGATGAAGCCAGTGTTCAGCAGTATGCAAGTTTGGTGGGGAAAATGTGCTCCGAAAGAATGCTGCTGTTTAGAAGTTGAAGAGTTACTGAATTGTCCTTCTAGGGAACTAAGTTGTGTTGCACTGTTTTTGGAGAAACTAATATAATACTGGGTTGAGATGTCTTTTAAAACAGATCAGTATAAAATTAAAATGCTTGTGTGACTATATAGTACTATATTTAAGGGCAAACTCCATTAATTTGTCAAAATTTAGAAGTAAGGCTTTAGCGATACATAGAAATCCAAGGTAAACTTGCTTGCAGGAATTTTTTTAAAATTAAAGCATTTGGGCCCTTCTTTACATCCTGACTAATTTTAAAGTACCAAAGTGAACTGAAAAACATTTTTTTTTTCCATAGAGGCAAGGTAAACAACATGTTTATTCTGAAAGCTCTGAAATAATATCTTGGAAGTCTGACAAAATTGCCAGAGGTAAATGGGTAACACTTGGATTAGTACATTCCTTAACTACTGCAAGAGAGTTGAAGTGTGCAATTACTTCATTATATGGAATGCAGCTCTATTATATTATACTTCAGTATAATGCAGTGTAAATATATACAGTGAAGCTTGCATAATTTCACTAAACTCTCTTTATATTGCTTTTAAATAGCATTTATTGTCTGAGACCATAGTGGAATTGGTAATAGGTTTATCTGGTAGTGAAGTAAACTTTCCTCTTTACCAGTGAAGCCAAGAATATGTGCATTACAGATTATCAAAGAATGCAACTCAATGGCAGAATGGGTTAATAATGGTAGGTATATCTGTTGACATGTGGTGCACATATGGCTATGAACCCAACTGAAAATGATTTTGGTAGGCTTATCCTAAAGCTTATTTGCACACATTACAAAACCACACTCAAAAACCCTTAGCACTCTTATGTGAAATACCTCTGCTACTCTGCATCAGTGTTCACCTGAAGAGCTGTATGGAGAAGCTTGCTTGTTATTTACCTGTGCTGTTGATGTCCCTGACACTCGTTTACATTGCAGCCATCTACCAATTAACACAGTTAATGACGTTTTGAAATAAATATTTGTACTAGTTGAAAATTCAAGAGGTTATGGTGCTTTGTTATAAGCACTGTATTATCTCTCTATCCATGTTATCATACTTGTGTGCTTAAGCAGGCTTTGTAGTAGCTGATACAATTTTTAGTTGCCTAATATTATATCAATCAATTTTAGTATCCTAACACTCCAATACGTTTGGAGTTTGTTAATCCGTGGCTAAAAGGATCTAGCCTTTGTACTGAATCAGATTGAGGTTACTTATTAATCTTTGAGGGAAGTGATGCCTATTTGAGAAAATTGTGTTTAGGTGCCTAACCAGTGACACGAATTCCTGTGGGATAAAAATAGCCTTTAACCGTCAAAGTTTAAATATACTACCTTTCATTAAATCAATTATATTGATTTAATTTTAAATGCAAAACCACCTACAAACATTGCCATTAATAATAAATAAATCATTTTAAGTGGAGCCAGTTCTGAAATTCAGGTGTAATACAGAACAGATTATTTCCCTTCCACGCCCCAATTTAGGACAGTTATAGTATTATGGGGTTTAAAAATAAGGCCATTAACATACATATTCAACGTGATTACTGCTTTTGAGCTGATCAAAGTGGCAACTTATGTTATCATTACATAGGAAGTAAATGGCCAATCAATGACCATTCAGAAGTAACTTGCATGTGCTGTAAAATACACATAGTTTGCCCATGTTTTAACTGATGGCATCTCCACAAAAGAATCATATGGGCTTCTTGCAAAAGTTACAAAACAAAACAGAACAAAAAACCCGCACTTTACCGAAAGAATCGGCACGTTACTTGGACCCAGCTCCTCAGTGTGTGTAAAGATCAGGTGCTTCAGCGGGGCTTTTTGGTGTTTTTATCTAATAGCTAATTCAATTAGCTATTAGATAAAGGTGCCAGAAAAAGTTCCACTAAAGCACCCGATCTCTACAGACATTGGGCAAACTGGGCCCAACTAATACACTGCCTCTTCTGGGCATGCGCTGGGCTCAATGTGGGAGCGCACAGAATTTAAAGTAAAGCACCAGGGTTTGTTGTCTTTTTAAATATCTGTAAGCAGCCCTACTCTTGTTTTTGAATGTGGTACAAACAGTTGATTTTTCTTTCTAAAGAAGAGAATACTCTTCCCCTGTTATGTTAATGACTCTTTAACTGAAGCATAGTGAAACTGTAAATTGCAGTATAACTCTCTATCCACCACTTTATACAACTGTACACCTGCAAAATATATGGAAATGTAATAATATCCCAAAATAACTTAATGTAATATGAAATTATATACATTTTTCAGAAAGGCACCATCCCAGTGGGGCTTTGATGTTAAAGCAAGATTAAGCAGAGGCTTAAAATTAGATTTACCAGCTCTGCTGTGTTTTGCTTTCTAGATGCATGGATTTATTTCATACTATGCTTCCTCGTTGTTTGTTGTTCACTTACAGCCGAAACTTAGTCATGAGTTTTTTTCAAAAGCATGAAATGTTGGCCTTGTGCTCCCATTAATTTTTGGGGGGAGGAAAATGCTGAGAGCTTCTGAAAATCCCATCCTTAATGCTCAAAGTTCTTACTGACTTTCCTTCCAGAGAGAGAGAGGATTTGTTTTGAAATGTAACATCCTATTTCTTTGGGAGATGCTAAGAGGAGGTACACAACTGAAAACAGTGGGATAGGCATGAAACCGAAAGCTGAGGACTTGCCAAGCATGTTGTTGTCTTGTTTTCCTATATGAACTTTGAGAAGATGCTTCCTCTGACCTCCATTTAAATACAGCCAAGTGGGCTTTTGATTCTTTTTGTTGAACTAAATTGCTTTAATCACCTGATCTAAGAAGTCAAGATATGAATTTTATTTTTTTAAATTTCTTTTAGCTCAGGAGGAAATTACTAGTGCAGTATTTGTCAGTACTACTTCCTCCGTTCTGATTTGGAAACTGGTGAAAAATGCCTGTGGTTAAATTGTAAGTTTCCTCGCTAGCGTTAGGAGAGCCAGAATTTTCCCACTGTATTATAAAATCTTAGTTTTATAAAAGTGATTTAAAAAAATTTTTTTTTGGTCAAGGTAATCTGTACCAATAACTTCCCAGGAGCAAGATTGACTTGTTTTAATCTCTCCATGGTTACTAAATAAGCATAAAAAGAACATGCAAAATTAAGTTAGTACAAACAACTAAATATTTTATTTTAGTTAGAATTAGCTTGGGAGCATATTCATTTCCACCATCAAAGCTTTTAGCAAATATAAAAGAAAGATTTGCTCGATCGTTGTTTATTACTTTTGTAACTGCTTTTTAGCCAGTCTGTTTGACATTTGAATACAATAAAATAAAATAAAATAAAGTGATTTCCTGTGTGCCATGAATTATTATAATTAGTAGCTGTTTGACTATGGCCTTTAGTCTGACTTTTTCAAAACAACTGAGACAGATATATTTTTCTGAGAGAGAGAAGTTAAAAGATAGCATTGAGGGCAGTGCATATCAATGCAAAAGTATGCAGCTTTTCTGTAAAACTATTAATTCCTATTGATAATTTTTGTCCTAGCTAGTTAAACTAGAACAGCTACCTGTTCTACCAGACAGCCTTGGTACAATCAGTTCCTTATTCTGAGATGAACAGAATAATGGCTAATGGCAAAGGGGAGTGGTAGGAGCTGGAATTCATCTGTCTGTCGCTTGGCTGTGGGGTTGAGCCCTAAAGATGGATGGTGTAGAAGTAGTAGTATGTCACTTCTAGCTCATGTCATTACTGTACATAGTACCCAGGTACTGATTCTGATCTATAAATCAAGCTCCTGAATAAGTTTCTCATAAACCAGTCACATGCTATAAAATACACCTTTCACATGGAATATGGCAATATATTTCTTTTATTAAGGTGTCGGGACTCTGTGGCACAAATGAACTCCCCAACCAGTGATCTTATTCCTACAGCCATTTGAACTGAGTAGAGTTTTTATCCTTCATTTTTCAATTTGCAGGCAAGAGACCATTTGCACTAGAGCACTGAAATATGTTCAGCATGAGCTTATTTTTTTTAAATGTAATTACTGTTAAATGAAGTGTGATGGATACTTTGTGGAGTTCAGACAGTTCTCAGTTGTTAATTCTGTGCTCTAAGACTATGTAGGAAAAAGCATTTCATGATTAATGGGGCTGGTTGATAACACAGTTAAAAAACTACCTTCAGAAGCCTCATTACAGGTTTGTGATTGAGGACATCAAGTTCTTAACTGTATCCTGGCTGAAAAACTTCACTGAACTGTCCAAGGATGACAGAGGAGCAGGTTATGCCTGAAAATGGATGGAAAGGATGCAAAGTATTTCCTCTTATAAAGAATCTAACATAAACATTGGATTGTAAACATAAGTTATTAGTACCAGCATGGATAAAACCTCTATTTAAAAATATTATATGATGCAGTAGTCCTGATCTACTGATCTACTTGACAGTCAACAAGACTGAGACAGAATCTGATTGCTATCTACCAGTACATCAAAAGGGTGAACACCAGTGACACAGAAGAGCTATTTAAGCAAAAGGCCAATGTTGGCATGAGAATGCATGGCCGTGAATTAACTTAGGCTGAAAACTATTAGAATAGCAAAGTTTTGGAACAGCCTTTAGTCAAAAAACCCTGAACATGTTTAAGATGGATCTTGATAACTTTATGAAAAGAGTCGTACAGCATTTTGCCTGCAGTAGCGGAGAGCTGAACCTTGATCCAGGACCTCCCATCCAGTCCTGTGTTCCTAAATGTTGATAATGAAATACATAATGCCAAGGAAAGGAGCTTTTTAAAACTGCAAAGCTGGTTTTCATGGAAAACACTGCAGAACAAGACTAAACCTTTTCTTTCAACACAGGACCACAACCGCGACCATATATTGAAATAAACAGTCTAGGAAAACCAGTAGAAAACTGGTCTCTTCCTATGTTAATGCTTGACTTCTTAAATTCATAAATGTTATGATTAATTATAAAGAAAATACGAAGCAGTTCTGTT
>NW_005842133.1:656150-709963 GCF_000455745.1 Alligator sinensis | reverse complement strand
ACAGTACATTTTTTAAATAGCCATACATTTATACACATGTGAATGCCCACTTACGTTTCATTGGTGTTTATATACAAAAAATTTTCTGTCCTCAGTGTAATTTATATTTTATTTCTAGACATAGAAGAGTAATGTTCCAATATATCATTATTGCAGGGCTTACCCAGCATATTGGCTACATTTTAGTATTACTGTATTTGTCTGAATCCAAGACAGCCCTGAATTTAAGATCACCCCCCAATACTTTGATTTTATACATAGAAAATTATAACAAATTTATACATTTCCCCCTTAAAAATCTAATTATTGGAGAATAAATTTATTTCCATCACCATTGTAGCTGGTAAAGCAGTGGAAGGGTTCAGGCAGTGAGGGAGGCGAGTGGTAGGAAGTGTAAAGACAGTGAGGGGTGTAAGCAGTTTGCCCACTGCCGCCTCCCCCCTCCCAGCCTCTGCACCCCCACAGCCTCTGTTCCCTACCCTTCCTTGTCCCTGTCTGCACCTGCAGCCTCAGTCCCCTGCCCCCCTTCCCTCATGTCCCTCTCTCTAAAGCCTCTGCCCCCTGCCTGCTCTACCTCCCTCCCCTGCCAGTGCTGGAGCAAGGGTAAGTGGGCGGGGGGGAGCAGGGGGTAGGCAAAGGCTGCTTGGTGGGAGATAAGGAAAAAGAGTGGGGGCAGTGGGTTCGGAGGCCTGGGACTGTGAGGATGCAGCAGGGGTCAGGCAGCACCCCCAGCTCCAGCCCCAACCCCGCCACCTCGTGCTCCATTCCAAGATGAGGGGCTTCCCCCTCCCCCGTGTTAAATAGCAAAAAAACCCCTCTCTTGGAATCAAGTAAATACGGTATTTTTTGGAATATCCTGGAGTCCTGAGGATTTTTAGAACCACCGTGTTCTCAGCAGTTTAAACCCTCAAAAAAGCACTCTAACAATATTAATCCTTCCAAGAAAATATTCTATGTTATATGGGAGAGGAAATGGAAAATACAACATGTATTTGTGCATACAATAGATTACTTTAATGATGGATGAAATGCCTGTATAAATTACCAACCAGAGAAAAATTCAGATGGGAAATTTATAAAATAAAAGATCCTGAGCTTTTCCAACCCCCCCCCCCCCCCCCCCCCCGACTTCCAAATGATTACAATTATAGCGTGGTTAACATTGACTAAGGTTAACTTTTTGCTCCCTTGTGTGCTGCCCTAATAGAAAAACTACTCTTCAGAACAAACAATATCATGAACATCTTCATTCAATCTTAGTTTAAAGTTCAGGGTCACTTCAATTGTGGGAGAGTTAGATGAAGAACTAATAGATTTAAGAGTCTGTGTGACGCATTTTGGACCTACCATCCTACACTTAGGACACTGCGCACAATGAGGCTCTGATCGCATAGATATTTACATGGGTGCTTAACCTTACCCACCTGGAGAATTTCCATTGACATTTGTAAATTTTACATGGAGCACATGGACATCTTAATTTAATTTTTTAAGGGTGGCATGTGATTTCTGCTTGAGCATCTTTTGTTTTATCTTAACTTGTTTATAAAAGTCCATTTATTTATGAACTTGTCTTTAGCTAGGTTTTTGACACCATCTTCCATCACATTCTCATCAACAGGCTCTGAAAATACAGACTAGGTAAAAGTATTGTAAGGTAAATACATAACTAGTTGGATCGTCTTGCTCAAGTAGTCATCGACAGCTCAGTGTTGAGTTGGTAGGAGGTGTATCAAGTGGGGTTCCCCAGGGGTCTGACCTGAGTCTGGTATTGTTTAATATCTTCATTAATGATTTGAATTATAGGACTGAGTGAATGCTTAGCAAGTCTGTGGACAGTGCTAAACTAGGTGGAGTTGTAGATGCTCTGGAGGGTAGAGCGAGGATCCAGAATCACCTAGGTAGAATGAAAAAATTATCCCCAATTAATCAAATGAAATTCAGCAAAGACGACTGTAAGTCCTTTGCTTAGGGAAGACTAATCATATGCACAAATACAGGTTGGAGAATGAGTAGGTATGCTCCAGTACTGCAGAGAAGGACCTGGGGATTTGAGTAGACCATAAGCTGAGTATGAGCCAACAGCGTATTCTTGTTGCAAAAAGAGCCTAGCATACTAGGCTGCAACAACAGAGAATCAAGGGAAGTGATTTTCCTGCTCTATTCAGAACTGGAATATGTTATGCAGTTTGGGACCTTGTGCTTCAAGAAGCATGTGGACAGTTGTAAAGAGTTCAATTCAAAGCAACAAAAATAACTAGGGGCCTGGAAAGTGAGGCTTATAAGGAAAGGCTTGAAAAGGGTTATTTAGTTTGGAGAAGACTGCAGGGAGATTTGATAACAAATACCTTCAAATACCTGAAAAATGATTACATAGAAGATGAAGATGGGATTTTCTCTGTGGCTGTAGGGGATATGACTGGGAGCAATAGCCTTTAAGCATCAGGAGGGGAAGTTTAGACTGGAGATTAGGAAGAACTTTTTTAATATAAGGGTGGCCAAGCATTGGAGCAGACTACTTGGAGAAACTCTGGCATCTCCATCCTTGGAAGTTTTCAAGAGCAGGTTAGACAAACACTTGGATGGGATAGCCTAGTCGGGCGTGATCCTGCCTTGAGCAAGGTACTGGACTAGATGGCCTCATGCGGTCCCTTCAAGCCCTGCTTTCCTATGATCCTGTCCACTGTGTTTAAAATAGCTTAATTTGTACTCTGATTTTTCTTTTAGTTTCTGCTTCTCTTCTGCATCTACAGATGGATGATAACATGCAAGATATTATGTAGTCTCTGTCATTGCTTTTACGCCAGTCCTCCTTGTTTTTGGAAAATAATGTGTGCTTTATTTGTTGTCCTTAAAATATGGGGAAATGTGTTGAAAATTATATCCTTAAGTACACAGGATTCTCCGACTCTTGTGTTTTCTCCTTCCACACTCCAAGACGAAGAATAGAATTAGCTGCTTTAATATTTTACAGCAAAATCCCCAGAGCTCCTAGCATGCCCTAAACATTTCCCACTTGATAAATTGCTATATTTTTGCCACCCCAATTTTATGTTTTCTAAAAAGGTGTTTGAAATTCTTAGCTGTAATATAACAGCTCCCATACTGTGCTGCACTGATGAATAACACTGGCATTTCTTTTTTTCCTATCTGTCTACCACAGTGGATGTGAAAACACCCTCCTTCCAAGCGCATTGGGATAACAGATGTGAATAGACTAGTGGGGTGGCAGAAAGGAGGTTCTTGTTTTCAGTCCAGAGTGGCTCTGTGCAGTTTAGTTGCCAGACACTAGATAATACTGCCAAGACCTGAATTCTCCACCTCAGCAGCAGAGTGGCTTTGAAGCTGCAGACTGTCCTCCATTGGCATAAAGCTGGTGCAGATGTCTCTTGCCACAGCCAAGACAGAGACAGAAGGAGGATATATAAGAGCAAAGCTATATTTGATCCCTTACTGGCATTAGTTAGGCCTGTCCTGGTATACAACTGGTTCCCCGCAGCTGCTTTTTCCATTACATCTTAGTAGAAATAGAGGCTCAAATGCTTGTCTTCCAGGCAACTGCAAATTTCTCTCTTTGCAGTGAGGGGTACAAATCATTGCCATCTTATTCTGCAACCCATAATGCCTGTTCCCAGCACACTTGTGTAGCCAACAGACTGCTGTGTCCAAGAATCAGTCTACCCTGAAGAGATGCCTGAGCTTTCCAAGTGACTTCATCCAAAGGGCTGAATCCATTGTGGAGGCAAATGGAAGAAACATGGCTTGCCCAGAAAACCTAACATCCTTGAAGGAGCAACATAAACTTATATGGACATGAGTGGACTCCTCTTCCTCTGTATGAATTGGGAGGACTAATGCATACGTAATAGAATGACTTGAATCAATCTGTGGCTGGCCGACGGAGAGGTAGATGTCAGAGCCAGACAAGTAAGTTTGAATAGAAATCATGAAGGTGCACAGAAGAGGAAGGAAATTTTTTCCCATGTGCCGGCCATTGGTAGGCTGCTGGTGCTAGATGAGAGTGCTGGTCTTATGTTCAAGGCTTTGGCCTGAGGTGCGGGGACCAGCCCGCAACATTACTTTAAACTTCTGTTTGTTCTTAGCACATATCCATATGTATGCAAGTGTCTCCGTTCTGTATACAAATCATACAATTATGATGGAGAGAGTGCCTCTCAAAGGTGCTGTGAGGATAAATTCCTTATTGCTTCTGCAGTGCTCAAATACTAAATATCTGAGAAGAGATGCATAGCATGTAAATACCTAGAAAGAAAATCAAAGCTTTTAAAGAGGGTGTGCACTATATTGTGGCCTCTGTGGATGTGTCCTGTTTTTATGCCACTACTTGCATAATAAGTGTAAATGTAAAAGTGTTGTCTTTCAGATTCACAGAAGACAAGGTGGGTGTGTCCCCATAAGTGGGAATGTACATTCCCTGGGTATATAGTACATCAGTGGGAATGTACTATTTGTCCCTGGGGAATGCCCCTACACCTGTGCTCTGCCTTGGATGGGGTAGGGGAGGCTAGGGCCAGCACCTGGGCTGCTCCCTGCAGCCTTACCTGGGGTCCTGGGGGCCTTCCAGGGCTCCAGCAGCAACAATCTGGGCACGCAGAGCCTAGCCAGCAGCCGGAGTGTGACTGGCTGGCCAGGCTCCCGTTTTGGGGAGCACATGCTGCCACCACGTGCTCTACCCCGCTTTTTTCTGACCCAAGTTTTTTTGACACTGGGGTCTCCTGGTGTCAAAAACCCCCACTGCGCTGCAAATTAGCAGCGCAGCAAATGCCTGCATGAGCAGTGTGTGCAGTTTGTGACACCGCAGGCGGATCTGCGGCACTGCAAACTGCACATGCGCACTCATCTGGACATGCCTGACATGTTAACTGTTTGAACTGTGTTTGATTATCACATCTTTTGGTTGTTGAATTGTATGCTCTAATTTTCTCCTAAGCCAATTTCTGTTGCTGCAAAAGATGAAAATTAGAGCTAACAGACTTAAAAGCTTTCCTGACACATCAGTTCTGCAGCTACCTTTTACTAATCGACACCTGTTCGCTTTTTCATTGCAACTATTTTTGTCAGATATCATGCTAAACTGGTTATTTACAATTTACTTCTGACATTCAATACACAAGTTTAATCTGCCTGTGTCCACTGTGGAGGTGGGTTTCCAAGCAAAAAAAAAAAAAAGTGTTAGAAAATCTATTAAGTGGTGAGAAGAGAGTTAGCATCTGTAGCGAAAAAGTCAGCTTAGAATCCATGTTTGAAGAAAAGCAGGGTTCATTTGTTTGTTTGTTAACCGGACTTCTTTAAAAACCGTTGTTTGGCCCAGCATGTGAATAGTTTAAGACTTACAAAGCTTACCAGAAGCAGGTCCCTAGTAATCCAGTTCTGAATATTTTTTGCCTTGCTTATGATGTTTCAGTCAGCAGAAATTGATAACATGCATGCATCAGGAGCATGAAAACAGCAGAATGGATTGTAGAATATAAGGGAAAAGACATTCAAGTCTCGATGTATTGAGCTTGTTTCAATAAAGAATTTGAGTTAGTTAAAGGATGAAACTGCATTAATTTAGGTGGAAGTCTTGGGCTACATAAAATTAGCAAAGTATAGACCTGGAAGGGATCTCAGGAAGTCATCTAGTCCTTCTCCCTGCTCTGAAGTAAAGTGTAAGCATATTTAGACAATCTCTGACATATGTTTGTCTAAAACTGGTCTTAAAAACCTCCATCAAGAACTCATACTCTCTGGGTTATTTGTTTTAATAACTTTTCCTGTTATCTAACCTAGATCTCTTGCTGCATTCTCTTGCAGAACTGTCTACTCAGTCATTCCCTATCAACCATTTGTGCATTTGATTTATCCTTCTTAAATATAGTCTTCCACATTTCCCTCTATTGAAATGCACCTTGTTGACTTAAGGCCATCTTCCACTATATCTAGAGCATTTTGAATTTTCTCCATGCATTTTGTAAGTGTATATTCTATTCAATTATCAAATTTACTAATGAAACTATTGACCAGAACTGGACCCAGGGTGTACCTCTGTAGGACTCCTAAAATCTTCTCTCCGTTTGACTGCAAATGAAAACGTATAGACTGAACACTGCTAGGGCACCCAGTACATATGGTACCAGCTGCAAATGTGTTTGATAAATGGTCTTGGAGTATTAATATACAGAAACTTCTCAACCTAGGAAGAACGTGTGCAGGGAGAGAGAGACAAGTGCTTGAGTATGGAATTCAAGATTTTTCACACATATCTTCAAAATAAACATGCAGACTGATTTCTCAGTCCTAACTGGTTTGTTACCTATTTGACTAACAATAGCTCTATCATTCTCCGCACAAAACCATATCATTCAACCCAGACTTTCAAAACATTTGGTCCATCTTCTGTTTATATCAGATCCGTCTCTTGCCTTCTGTATATAATCACTTCTTTGACATTAAAATAAAAGAGTACTACAAGTATCACATTGTCCACAATCAGTGCTTCTGCACAGTCTAACATCTAAAACGAAATGTCTCTTAAGCAAACAATTACTGTAATTCTTTCTTTTGCCAAAATAATTTCCTCTGTTCTGATTTGGATCTCCGGTCCAAAAATTGATACATATTCACCTTTTATCCGTTATACTCTTGGTTCTTTGCCAAATCCTACCAATCCTTCCTGCACTGCTACTTTTTCCTATTGCTTTGTTTAAATTACCAGCTGATTAGGTTATTCATATGCGGCCACTAGAGGGCACATTGGAGCTTGCACAGTACATGGTAAATCCTAATATGAACTGGTGCCTGAATAATAGGATTATCATCTTCTTCGTTCAACCCCGTTCTGGATTTCAACTTTTCTTTGAAGGGAAGGTGCTTTGTCCTCTGTCCTAGTTATTCCTAGAAAAAATATTCTTGACTAGATGGCAGAATTTAGAAACCTATAGTTGGATTATCCACTATTTGCTAAAATCCATCAAAATAGAACCTGAAGGTTATTTTAGTAAAAATGGTCTGGATTGTGAGGTTTTGGCTGAATAAGATATGATCAAAACTATCAAAGATGAAATTATGCATGAAGGATCATGCATAACCAGAAAACAACCAACTGATATAAGTAACCACTTTAAGATATCCTCAACTTTCCCTATATTAAACATTATTTTTGGTGTTTGAATAGGACTTTTTGTTCGTTTGTTTTTTCTCATACATAGGCTAATTTCTCCCTGAGATTGCAAATTGCCTGGTTCTGTGAAGTGCTGAGGCCTGCTGTGTTGGATACTGTGCGACTCCCAGAAAAGATCATTCTTGCCCCAGAAGTCCTTTAAATGCTCCTTTCCAGATCCATCTGAAGGAAATAAACATGGGGTGGGGGAACTTGGAGCCCCCTGTGGAATCCTGCAAGTTCACTCTTTAAAATGGAGCCTACACGTCTACTCTCTTGCAGCTGTTTGGTGGCTTGTGTGAAATGATGCAACTGTTTCAGCGTAGGCACTAGGCACTTACACTACTCTACAGGGTTTCTTGGAACTTGAGTCTGAGTGCTTACAAGCAAGTAAATTCTTGCTCTGTCCTTCCTTCAGTGGAACCAGGGTATGGACACAGGTTTGACTCAACTTTCCCTGCTCTTGGCCAAAATAACTAAGCAAGTTCAAATGTTGGGTCCTAAGAGACCATCAGTAACTGTTACCAGTAGTCCTCAGCACATAAAGAAAGGATTTTACTCTTTCTAGCCTCCCAAATTATTGTGTTCTATTTGATGATTATTAGTGTGCGTTTTTCTTCTATTTAATATTTTCAAAAGGTTGCTTTTTAGATATTTTTATGGAAAATTGTACTTCACTGTACCTTTATAGCCAGGGTTTCCTATGCCTCTAGGCCTGTGCGAATAGGGAAGTATTCGATTTGGATTCGGACGATTTGGAGGACAGTGATTTGATTCAAAGATTTAGATCACTGTCCCAAATCGATTCAGCGAATCAGCTTCAGAAGATTTGGCACTGATTCGGAGAGATTCAGAGATTCGGCCTGAGAACTATAATGGGAAATCACTGAAATACCTATAACTTTGTCATTTTTCTGGCAGATTTCAATGAAAACAGCAGTGATGGTAACCCCTTCTGAGAGCATGAGGCCTGCCAAGTTTCAAAGAGAGAGGTGCAGGGGGTTCTGGGAAACTCCACCTCAAGGTGCTAACAAGTAAAACTCATGACATGTGTGAGTTTGTGTGTGTGTTAAGGCACAGTGAGATGAAAACTGCAGGGATGGTAGCCCCTGCTGAGGCCATGAAGCCTGCCAGGTTTCAAGGAGATAGGTGCAGGGGCTTCTGGGAAACCACCTCAAGCTTCTGAAAGCAGAACTTGTGACATGTGTGACTTTGTGTATGTGTTAAGGTGCAGCAGGATAAAACCAGCAGGGATGGTAGCCTGTAGCAGGGGTGCTCAGACAGAAACAGCTCACAAAAGGGACAGAAAGGCTGCCGACAGAGGCTTATGTGCTGTTTCTACATCTCTCCCCCAGAGCACTGTGATTGGAAGGGGGCTCAGGGAAAGATCACAATCACTGGCCAGCTACAGATGTCAATCTTTCCCCTTTTTCCCCCTCTCTATTTTCAATTTCTGTTTCCCTGCAAGACTGCCTTCTGAATCTCTGAATCTTTTCTGAACTGATTCGGAGGGTTTTTTTGGTCTCCCAATTCAATTTGGATTCGGTGATTCAGCCTCCGAATTGGACCGCATCTTCTCTGAATCGAGTCAGCAACCGAAGCTTCACACACCCTTATATGCCTCCCAAGAATTCTTTGGATGGAGAGGGTGTGATTACTGTTGTGTAAAGAGGAATTGTCCAGTTTGATCTTGGCTATTTCAATGATTAATAGATTGGCATGGCCTCCCTTGGGAGGGCAGTTAGGGAGGTGCCCCAACTAAAATGAACATGACAGCTGCATAAGCAAACTGTGACAACTTAGAGCAGGACAGAAAAGAAAGTTGCTGTCTAGTTCAGACTGCTAGAAGATTTAAGAGGGACAGGTTATCACCACCACACTTGGGACATTGAAGGTGATGCCACCTATCCTTTTTTAAATGTGCCATGAGAGCTGTACTGACCTCACGTTTATTCCTCATCCAAATGACAGCATCACTAGCTTCTCTGGAACATAATGTCTCAGTATAAAAAAGCACCCTTGGATCCGCTTTCTGCAAATTTAATCAAACATTGGCCTGGACCATTTCTGCTTAGCTGAGGACATATTTTGGGGTTCCCGACATAAGGTAATGAAAACTGTAGTTTATGTATCTTTTTGTTCTGCTTCTAATACATGAAAACTGTATTATTTTTATTTATTGCCTTTTATTATAAAATAGATTTATTTCCTCAATGGGAATATAACCTGAACACCAAAATACAATATGGTGACCTGCTAAAAGCAAAGCAAACTGTACTTAATACAACTCAGCTCATAACCAAAACACACTTTACCCAAAGGAGCTAGATTGTCAAGGATAAACTTTCTAGGCACAAAGATTTTGATGAGTTTAACAGCTGGGGTTTTCCCCACTTTGTATTTCATTATATTTCCTCACTGTATCCTTGGTCTTTTAGTTCACACACATTAATTTCTTTTCATTCTTTTTCAGCTTTCATAGGAATTGATGTATTTATTTAGAGCTAATAATTTGAAAACACATTTAACCATGTGATATGTGCTTTCTTAGTACCTTGCAGAGTGACCTCGACAGCAAACAAAGAACACATTGACTTTTACAGTTAATAATCTATTGATTTATGGTGGAATACACATATGCAATCAACAGGAGAGCAGTAATTATTTCAGTAAATCCCATGAACAGCCCCAGTATACACTGATCCACAATGCCCTGGAATTGTAGCTTCACAATGTCTTGACTCTCCCCATGGACACTCACAGACACCCTGAAAGTGTTTTAATAGTCTCACAAGGTTCACAGCATCCTATCATTTCAAATCACCTTTCCTTAATATGATTGTAGCGCGGATAATCTACCAACCCAAATGCCTGCAAAAACTAGCTAGCTGAGCTATTAGTGATTCACACCTTTCTCTAGGTGTTGATGCCTTTGGAATTAGTTCTGCTTGTCACAGGAGTCGATGCAGACAAAACAGACTTATGGACCTGTAGCATTGCTTATTATGCAACCTCATAACATGCTGTTTTAGAAATACAAAGAAGGGAAATGGTCGTGTGCTCAACCCACTGCACTGACACACAGGAGACTTGGGTTCAGTTTACAGTTCTGTGACTGACTTTTCATGTGACCTCAGGTTAAGTCACTTGATTTTTCTCATGCCCCCATCTTAATAGTTCTTCAAGTTCTATCCTTTACCCGTCTGCTTTCTTTAGGTTGCAAACTCTTCAGTCTAAGACCATATTTTAATTTGGGTTTCTACAGTGTCTACTTCAATCACCTCCTTTAGGTAATACCATACTACATGTTATAGTTTTTTATAGTTTACAGCAGCACTTAATAACTTCAAAATGAGATTTTTGAAAGAGATGGTGGGGTCAGAGACAGAGCAATGATACAAGAAGGCTGTTCTTGATGGCAGGAGCTCTGAAAGAGAAGTACTGTAGCGGTGTTGAGGAAAGGACATGGTTGCAACCTGTTTACTTAACTGAAATAACTTCATTGAAGAGAATCCTGGGGTAATACATTGTTTAAGTCTGTAATTAAGGCAGTAATTAGCAGATAGAACTGCATAACAGGCCATTTCAGACATCCGTTCATCTCTGGGGAATTTGCTTTGCTCCCTGGTGCCTCTTCAGCGATCCAACATTGCTCGAATTATTCCTGTCTAATCTTCACACACACACACCATATTTTATATAAATTTCCCTTTGACCCAATCAGGACCTTCTTTGTTATACAAATTACCCAATCATTTTTATTTCATTTAATTTTTTTTACACAGTTTCTAGAATTAAGTTGATTGTTCCTTATTCCAGGAACTGTTCATTTGTATCCATTTTTCTTATTTCGCTTAGTAGAATGTGTGCACCACCCAATCAAGAGCTAAAAGGGTATTGTAAAAGCAACTGCCATTTCATGCAAACCAAAATTGAGCTACATATTGCTATGAACAACCACGCAATATGAGAGTTCTACTGAGCAAAACACTAAGCATTTTGCTTACATAAGTGTAAGTAAGATGCATCCATAAAAAGTATTTTAGAAGATGTTTTAGTTCATATGACCCACAGTCAAACCTCATGGTTTTTTTCCTCTATCCTAAAGGTTTGGAAGAATGGTGAGTGGCCAGCTTGGCCATTTGGTGCAATGTCTCTGCTGTCAAAAGATTCTTGCCAAGTCGTTTCATTTAGTCTTAAAAGTGCACCAGCAAGTCTTCATCATCATCAATCCCTCAATTCGAGGATGATCTCTACCGCGGCTCACTGATGGGTCTTGAGGTGACTTAAGAGTTCAATCCTTGAATTGTAGATCCATCTGCAAAAGTTGCCGGTCTTTCTGCAGGGGGGAATAGGCTGCAGGGATTCCTCTCCTTTTCCTTCCTCTGATCTTTCTTATCTGATTCAATGGCAAGATACTTTACCTTGACACAGGCTGCTGCTTGGTTGAGCTTCCAGCACCATTGGAGTCAGTTGGCAGCCAGGTCCTCCCAGCTCTTGATGTCAGCATCCGTTTTCTTGAGGTATGCCATCAATGGGTCCTTGTAGCATTTCTTCTGGCCACCATATGATTTCAGGCCACTACTAGCTAAGAGGAGAGCACATTTTGGGGAGTCAAAACTCCAGGGAAATACCAGTTTGGAAAATGAATTGTCTGCAGTATATCCCTTGTTGCTGATGTGGACCCAGAGTAATACAATGTAAGCTTTTCTGATCTGAGCTACTCATTTGATTAATGAGAGTTTAAAGTGAAGATCTGCTGTTTCGATTTGCGAGGCTTTTCATGAAAGGCAGACGAATCACTGGAATTGACAGTCTTCCTGAAAATCCTGGATAAAAGGGGCTTAGCCATCATACTGCCCTTCGTAATGATGGGGCAATCATTCAAGAAGCGTCCAATGATTCTGATGTTTACAGCTTGGAATATTTTCCACACATGTTCCAGCTTTGCATTCACAGCATTGACTAAACCAACAGCCTGGAACAGACATGATAGCTACCAACAGGAAACTTGTTTGACAGTTTAAACAGACAGCATGTGTGTTTTCTACATTTCATAACGCACATAAAGAATTGGGTTTGCATGCAACCCAATTCATTCAAGATGTTGTCACATGATGGAGCTCTGTTTTGGAGAGCTTAAAATATCTAATTGAAAAGAATTTGCATTTAGTTGATCTTTATCAGCATCACTTACTCAGTGGAACGTTCTGGGAAACAATTAGTCAACTTCTGGGCTTTTAGCTATGCCCCTGTTGAAAATGAACTGGCCAGTTCTGAAAAATCACAGTCAGGAGACTTGGGTGCCCAGTTCCCATTTGTTACAATGGGAATGGATGTGGCTTATGCATCGTTTGAAAATCATGTCCCAAAGTACCCAGGTTGCTAACAAAAGCAGAAATACTGGGCCATGGTCCATCTCATGTGAACTATGCAAGATTAGAACAAGGTTACGCCGCTGCACAAATGTCGGGTCTCCTATTTGAAGTACTTTTTTTTTTTTTTATTCTTATGATGGCCGTCGGCTCAAGAGCAGGCATGGAATTGTTCAAATGTGCATTCTGCCCCCAAACTACCATCGTCTCTGGCAGTGAATTAAAATAAGCCAAATATGAGAGAAGTGCCCATCAACCTATTATTGGGCCATATAGTCAGCTGGTGCAAATGAATGTGTGTCCAGTGAAGACAGTGAACTGGTTGTGGCAAAGTACTGCACCATACCTTGTGTTCAGGAAAGCATGTAAGCAGATGTTTAAAATTAAGCAAATAAATACATATTTTGCTGAATTTGGACAGGGTTAAGCATGTACCATATATGCTTATGAAGCAGGGATTCCTGTTCAGAGGAAGTCCCTTCCACTCCCTTGTGGGTGAGGTGTTATACAATAGCCATTCGAGTTTGTTAGGCAGTAAAGCAATTTTGTACCAACATTTTCACTGGAACAAACAAACTACTGCTTCTTCACTTTGTCTAATAACGCTGCAAAAACAATATTGTTTGGAACCAAGTGATGGTTTTGATCAAAGCTCATAGTGAATAATAATATCTATGAATTTGCATTAAAACCCGTGTTAGGGACTTAACAGTTACTCCAGAAAAAGCCACAGAAGCTAGCAATAGTGTTTGAATCTGGGTGTTGCTATGGAATCCAAATAAGCTGTTTTTTTTAATTACGTTACTAAAAAAGACCAACTGAAAGAGAAAAAGGTCTTTCAAGTCCCAATACAAATCTACTTACTCTTTTAAGATGACCAGCTGTAACTTGTGTAATAATTTTACCGAAAATTGGAAAAGCAGAAAAAGGATTTAGAAATATGTATAAAGGAGGAAAAGTCATTCCCAAAAAGCTAAGTTATAGGCTAGATTTTTGATATGCATGTTGGGTAGCCTTTAATCCACTAGTTAGCTCATGGATTTCAGAGACACTTCTCAGAAAGAGAGATATTGCTCAGCATGATAACGTTGGCCTTGACCCAATAGCATAACTACATGGGGGATGATTGGGGCAGCAGCTCTGGGTGCCAGCTAAGTGGTAGGGAGCAGAAAAATAATAGCTGCCAGCATTATTATTATAATAGCTGCCAGCAGAAAGGTGTCACCCCTGCCCAGGGCACAGAGCTGCCCTGTTATGCCTCTGTCCTGACCAATAACATCAGTTTTTCCCTTGTACCGAAGAGAGGCTTCTAGATGGACTGTTTTCTGAGTTGTTTCTGGTCTCTTCGTTGAAAGAGTCCAACTGGTACCGATTCCAATTGGTATCTTTATGGGATGCCTGTTCAGAGGGTTTCAGCCACACAACTCATAGAGATTTTAATAGGGGACATGCAGCTAAAGCCATGCATGATTATTTGAAAATTTATGGGCTGACCTGTGTATCCTCTCTGGGGAGGACGCCTTGGGTCAGTCAAAGTGAATTGAAACCAAATGTCTCTGTTTTCCATGTTTATTTTTTTCATAAACAGGGCACATGTGCAGCGTACAGCTGCTGTTACAACAAAGTTTTCTCTCGTATTTGGGTGATCTGTACTTTAAATTGTACTGATACTGCTATAGAAAGGGCAAGTGACACTGGACCACTTAACAGTTCATTTATCAAACTGCCTGGAAGAATTTCAAGGAAGGCAACTGAATAATAAGGAGAAAAGCTGTCGCTACCCGAAGAGCTGGAATAAATAAGAAGTCACAAAGCAAATCAGTGCTGACGTCCTCAGTGCCTGAGAAGGATAAAGATTACAAGATACAGAATATTCATTTGGGCGGTAGGCTGCTGTTGTTTCTTTTATTGACTGGTATCCCCATGGGTCTGGTCAAGAATGTTCTTGATGCTTTCTTCCATCTCAGCAGCTCCTGATTTTGTCTTTTGTATACGTACTGGTGTCCCTTGATAGAGTTGGCCCATGGAGCTCTTATTGTAGCAATTTTTAGTCTCAAGTGTGTTTCTTCAGAGGATGGGTATGCTCTTCAGAGCATGGGGACAGAGGTATAAGAAGATGGATTTGCTAATCATTTATCATTTAATCTAAGACTGTGTTTTCATGTATATAAAATGAAGGTGATGTTCAACAACATCTGCAAAGTGCTTTGAAAACCACAGATGAAAGGCTGAAAATGAGCACAAAGTATTGGTGATTTGGAATAAGGAACAAATGCTTTATTGTACGAAGATGAGATAAATGACAGGTAGAGTAAAGCTAAGCTATAGACAGACTGCAGGACAGGCTTGGCAAAACAAGGAAGGGGGCACTCAGGAGAACTCAGTGTTGGGACTGTAGAATGAAAAAGCTCATTAGTGTTTAATTGGTGTACTTGGTAGCCGTGTTGGTCTGAGACAAAAAGACATACAAAAAACTAGAACTCTTGGTTCCAAAATGATACCTTTTATCATTTATTAGATCCAGTTGGTCTAATAAAAGTATCATTTTGGAACCAAGAGTTCTAGTTTTTTGTATCTTTTAGTGCTAATAGGAGCATGTGAAACATGGTAATAGTATGTACCTGGGGGGGCGTGATCTAAGGGCTAAGGAAATGAATGGAAATGCTTCCACTGATTTTAGGAAAGATATGTAAGAAATGATGTAAATACTTGGTAGGCCCATAGAAGAATTCATAGGATCTGTTCCTCTAGCAAAATAAAGGTCTAATGCATGGTTTTGAACTGATGGTGGAAAAAATTAGACTGAATGGCAGAAGAGTCTTTTCCTCAAAGAGAACAATCAATTTGTGAAACATTTGGTACAGGCGAGAGAGAGGAATTTAAGGTTATACGGGAAAGAACTAGCATGACTAACTTAGTGAGAAACAGAGTGCAGCTGTTGTAATATAAGAGATGGAGTATGGGGACTTCTGTTTTACCCAGTAATAACGCCTGGTTTTATACTGTTATCCGCCAGTTCTGGGTACCCTAACTTCTCCCTTAGACCAGCCATCTCGGCCATTTGGATATACAACTTTGAAAGCTGAGGAAGGTACCTTATAAATCCCATCTCTGGTTCTCACAGCAGTAATTCAGATTCCAAATCCTGCTTTTGAGCTATGCAGGCCAGACTATTTGCTGATATAAAATAAAGATAAGACTTTGCAGATTATAAAGGTATTTCTTCAGTCATCTTTAGTTGCTAAGAAGTTCTGTGAATCATGCTGCGAGAATTATTCAATGCCTATTCTGGCAAAGAAGTTCTGAGAATGCTGAATATTCATAATAGAGCTTGGAAAAGCTGACAGGATCCTAGGCAAGGGTTGATGAAGACACTGATTACTTTTCCTAGCGTTCACTCTACAGGTAATCAATTCGTTTTCTATTAGAATGCAGCCCATATTTCATAGTAAGAAAAAGGTGATAAAGAAATATTTGCTAAAAAGCATCTTTTTTAGACTTGTGAAGAAAGTTTCACTGGACTATTTAGGATATAGATTTGTTGAGAATTTAGATTTGGTGAGAATTTGTCCTACTTTTTTCTTAATTAGAAGTGCTATCTCGGTGTTTAAAATGAATGGAAATACTATTCTAGATAAAAGCATATGCACTGCAGTATAAGTAAAATGTACTAACCTCATTTTCTTACATAAAATGTGCCAGAGTAAGATATGCACCTTGCTTTTGAACAGCAGAATGAAGAAGAAAAGGTCTTTCCTTGTACTAAATAACTGACTCGAGGCAGCTAGGCAGTCAAGCCTGCTTATTTTTCTGTTCCCGTGCAGACTTTCCTTGCATATTTGTCCAGTGAGCAGCAGAAGCTGCTCTTACTATATTTCCTCGCATATAATGTACATTCAATTTCCAGGGGAAAAGATGCATGTTGTATACAAGAAAACATGGTATATTCTAATTTCACACCACATATAATGAACATAGCCAAATTTTGGGAAGAATGACTGAATGTATTGAGGTTTACTATTGGAAAACAGATTTTGTCACTCCCACCAAAATACTGTTTTGTCTTTCTCAGAATGAGGCTTGTTAAAGGAGATCTAGTCATGATTACAGCCTACATCTTTAAATTATTAAAAGGCAAAACAATCAATCTATACTTTTAGTGTTATTTTTAAAGTGGGTTTCCAAAGACATGCACCGTGATGTATTATAAAAATGATAAAACAGTTTGTTTTTTCTTCTTAAAGATGCACCCAGCAATCAAAATGCCTTTCCTCTGGAATATTTGAAAAATGAACCTAATACCCACAGACTAAAATGCATATATGGAAACATAAACCTAACATATCCTATGATGGGAGAACAAAAAGGAAAGGAAATTGCAGGAGACTCTTTAATTTAAGTTAGTAAATGTTTCCTTGTTAAAGCATATTCCTTCACTGCTTACTTGACATTAATCACTGAACTCAGCCTGCTTCTGTAGGACAAGAAAAATCTT
Organism: Alligator sinensis; assembly: GCF_000455745.1. Taxonomy (NCBI): domain Eukaryota; kingdom Metazoa; phylum Chordata; order Crocodylia; family Alligatoridae; genus Alligator; species Alligator sinensis. Next base: position 692,931 of record NW_005842133.1, on the reverse strand, counting down.
ATCTTCTTGTTGGGCTGTTTCTTTTTTCTAAATCTAAGGACCTATAAGACTATAAGAAGACTAACACCTGACTTATTTAAAAGAAGACTGATTTGGTCCTGTGGAGCATTGTTTTATATTAGAAATCATATACAGCAGAAGCATAGTGCCAGTGCTTTCAGCAAAAGGGGCAAAGGCAGGGAGCAAACAAGTCACTTATACTCTCTTTTCAGTGAGCAGCTTTTTGGCTACCTCAGAAGGCCAATTTCCATGGTAGTACCATACAAGAATATGGGGTTTTGCGACTCTCCCTCTGTTCATGTGGGATTTGCCACTATATTGCTACATACTGTTTATTAAATCTCCTATAAATCTCTCTCAAATGAAGCAAACTCATTGTCCTTTCGATTTTAATGCAAAAACATGAGCGGTGTCATACTTGGCTGAGAGTTTTAGAAAGCTAGTAATGAGCCTGTTTTGAATGACGTTGGTCTAATGACAAAGTTGTCCGAGGCCCTTTGCAAGCATCTCCCTAGTTCTGCTCTTCCTAATTCTGTGGCTCAACCTATTCCTGTCACTGGGCACGATGCCACATTGCAGTAATCTCAGGACATGGAGGTTCAAGAGAGAGACCTTGTGTGAGGTGGGAGGACTGAATGAATTGCTTTGAAGTTTTCCATAGGGATGAGAAGGAAGGTGATGGTGGTGGAGGGTCCACATTTCAAACTGAGTCTCACCTACCTCATTGCCTTAAGCAAGCTTTGGCCAGGCCAGCTGCTCTCTCTCTGACTATGCGGTACTAGCTCCAAACCAAACCACTCTGGAAGGGGTGGGCTGGTTTCATAGCAGTAGTATGAGCCCACCATCTGCTCGTTTCCCCAGCAGACCCTGGTCTGGCATTGCTGGGCTCTGAGCTGCATCAGTGAGTGAGGCTGGTGGCTGCCCTCCCTCCTCCTCATGACTGCAGCAAGTTCCTGCTTCCCCTTTTCCCTCTGCCCACAGCCAGCAACCACAAGCCTCTGTTCTCTCTCTCCGCTGCCATCAGCAACCATTGCTGGTGTCCTCCTTATGTACAGGGAATGCAGCACGGATATTTCCTCCCTTGTGGCTACAAGCCGCACCTGTCTTCCCCCCCTAACCCCCCCCCATCCACTTTCCCTTTCTCTTTTTGTCCTGCAAGGAGCACCCACCTCAAGGGGGGTTGCTACTTTCTTCTGCCTGCCTCCCCAAACTGCAATTGCTGAGCTTCTTCCCCTCCTACTAGAGCTGGGATGGTCTCCACTCATAATCCTCCCTTTTTCTTCCATCTGACTGATCTTTGTCTTTCTCCCCCTCCTCCCACCCTGCCCTAGTCCTCATGGGAGACGGTAGGATCTAAAACAATCAGCTTGCACAATAAATTCCTTTCTGGAATTGAATAAGTTTGCAAAGTGGCAGCCGAGATCCCCAGGCAGACAGGACCACAGCAGTCAGTCTACATCCTTTTGTTGCTGTTACCATGGCAAAAGACAGTACTTCACCACAAAGAGCAACTTAACCAAATTAGCACATCATTCAGTTGTTCGTGGACTGCTGGATGTATTTGAGATGCCTACTTTACACAATATTTTAATCTAGCGACTATGGAGGTTAATTATCTAGTTCGCCTGTGAGGTAGCTAATTAGAACATCATATGGTTTCTGTATTCTTATCAACTCCAGCTGCCTGGGAATAGATAAAAAAAAAAGTTCCTTGTTCTACTTAATGTACCAGCGTGTACCTCTGTTTAATGTAAGGGTTTCTTTATGTAATTCCAATCTGCTTGGGTCTTCAAAAGAGTAGGCATGAAGAGCTGTTGGAGGAATCTAGAAACACTCTTTGAACACCCTATTGATCTTACACTATTGGAAATATCCTTTCAGTGGTTAAATTGAAGTGCTGGATTGGGACACAACAGTAAACTTCCAGGGCTTTTATCTGCCCATGTGCAAGTTCATAACTAGGACTGTGTTCTTCCTGCAGGATTGGAAAGAGCAAATTGCCAGTGCGCTTGCTGTGAGTTGATCTGCTTGACTTATAACCAGCAATGAATTATACAATAAAATAATAGTTGCTTTTGCTTTGGGGAAGGTATTGAGACAGTCCATGCCTCATACCCGAAGGCTGACTATAAAATCTTATGGACTGGAATACTTTAAAAGTGCTTTAAAAATGCTTAAAGAGTCTGCTCGATTATATAAAGCAGAGCAAACCAGCAGTGAGGCAGCATGCCCGGTTGAAGAGAACGGTCCTTCCCATGTTTAGTTCGTGAAGACCGTGTTTGCAGTCAGGTGGTTTGGTTCCTCTACACGCTCCACGAGAATTATCCCGATGCAAATAACAATGACGATTACGTCCTAGCCGCTATCACGTCACGTCACTGCTAAGCAATTTGCCTTAAAGGCAAAAGCAAATATACTGTTTAAAACTAACATTTAAATATTAGATTAGTGAATGAGGCCGGAGGGGTGCAAGACCTTCATCGTTCTCAGTCCTGTGGCTGAGCCCCTGACTCTTCAAAGCATAAAAGCATTTGATTTAAACCTAACTTACTTGGGGAGATTTCTTTCCTAAGCTAATCAGCACACAGATGCTTTAAATGGAAACTCTCCCCTTTCTTCTGATAAACATGTGGCTGGTCAAAAGTGTTTAAGTGCGGTGCCCAGTGCTGCCCTTTGGTCCGGGGCTCCCCATGGTAACGGGCAGCTGGTCTCTAGAAAGCCCCTGTGTGCTGCCAGGGGGCAGTCAGCAGGAGGACGGCCCCTCCGGGCTGTGTTTGGGATTCCCTCATTGTCTCCCAGGCATCAGTATTCTCAATGGGATTAGAATAGTTAAGAGGCTAAAGGCTGTGGGAAAACTTTTGTGGGCCATATTTATCTCCTCCGCTGTTGTCTCTTAACATTTCCATGCGGGGAACAATAGGGTTAAAAAGTAAGAGCAAATGTTTTGGTGGCTTGATTTTGAATTATATATTCATGAATCTACATAATGGCCTTTCGGCTGTGCTATTGTTGCTTAATGCGCAATCTAGGGATGGTGGAAGGGGGCGGGGAGGGGAGAACTGGGGGGAACTCAGGGAGTGAACAGGGAAAAGTAAGACTTAATCAAAGGGACTTGACAAACAGTATGAAGCAAGAGGGTTTTTTCCCCCCTTCCTTGCATCGTGCCATAGAAACAGGTTTGCACTTGATAACACTGATGTTTTTTGTGAAACTAGTGCTACCTCCAGTTCCTTGTACTGCTTGGTGAGATTATTGGGAAGTAATAGAATAAAGTTATAAACACAAAGCCCCACGTCTCAGGCCTTTGCCCTGCGCATTGGGTTGGGTTTCCGTGTTTTACATGACAAGCTGAGCCCCCTGGATCTGCTGTGTTATCCTCCCTGGCAGTCTGGCAGTGGCAGGCTGCGGCAACCACGTACCATGGAGAGGGAGGGAGGTCGTTTAAAAAAGGAGTAAAATGGCAAGTAGCCAAAGCGAGCAGTTAGATGTCCCATTTCAATGAGAGGACCACAAGAATTTCTAGCTGATGTGATCCCCACTTATGGTATGGTACTGGGACAGTTTAGTGTCTTTAGTGACAAGAAAGAAAGGCCAAAGCTCTCCTTTCAGTGTCAGTATAGCACGCCAGCATATATCCCCAAGCCATAACTTTCTACATGTATATATTTAAAAACACAGCAAAGATGCACAGTTTCAGTCTCTTTCTCCCCCTGATATAATCACAAGATTTTTTTTATTGCTTATGGTAATTGAAGGCACCAGACAGGATCAGAGCCCCACTGTGTAGGAGCAGTAAAAATTTGTACTGGGGTAAAGTCGCCCTCCCTCTTGTCTCCCTCCCCAAATTGCAATCTAAGCAGACACAACAGGCAAAGGACTAGATAAAACTCTCTTCAGGTACTGGGGATTTTCTTAAATATGCTAAGTGCTGTATTACACTCAGAAAGTAGATTATCCTAATGCTGCATTATTGGAAAGTAAAAAAGACTTTATTCCTGCCCCAATTATACCCAAGGGCAATCATGGATATACCCAGCATTAGGTGATTTGGCATGGTGAATAGAACTAATTAGTAAAGCATGTATTATAGCCTCCATAATTATCTAGATGTGTCCTGCCTTACTGATTTCTAAATGTGCATATTGTCTGCTGTGATAGCCTCTGGCAGTTGTCCCAAGTTGCAATGATTTCATTTACAAGGGTTTTTCATAGAAACTATTCCAGGATAATTATGACAGAAAAAGGCCCATATATCTGAGCCTTCTACTGTCTTCAGTATTTTTATCCTCTCAGCTCCTGCGCCTCCCATGGTCTGAGACGCACTATCATTTTTCTTCCATGTATCAGGAACTGTGGAAGGGAAAGAATAAATGCCAGCTTTTTTAAGCTATGCCTAAAGGTTCACCTAGGTGCCTAGCAGGATTTTCAAAAGAGCCTAGGTACCCAACACTCACTGGTGGAGCATAGAAAAAAATGGTGTTTTGTCCTTTTTTTTTTTTTCATGTAAATTTTCAGGCTTATTTAGGTTTCCTGAACAAATTCAGTGCTGCACAGAACACAAAGGAAAAAGCAACCTCTGTTCTACAGTGTTTACAACCTATAAGGGTTCAAATCTTGGGGCCTTTGCGCCAGCTGCTTGGGGGAAGTAAGCAGGAATATAGTCTATTCTTACTCTGCTGCTCTTGTTTATCCCTGATCATGGCTCAGGTTGTGGGAAGGGTGATTCATTCACTGCTCCTCTTTGAAAGTGTTAGGGGGCTGGAGTGCAGCAACCTGTAGTTTTCCTGTGGTCTTTTGTATTGCTCATAAAACTCATTTCTTATTCTTTGGCTACAGACAGACAACCCATTTATCCTTGAATAAACCATTTTATCCTTGTACAAAGTGCAGCCATTCAGGCATCCATGTCTGTTGTCCCAGGATAAATCCTAAAAAGGTTCATAGGATAAGGAGTACTAACAGTGTACCCAGGGACATCACAAAGTATGTCTGAATGGGTATCCTGGGATTGCACCACTGAATCAATGGCAGAAAAGCAGCAGCGCATTCAGCCGCTCAGTAAACCTTGATTAGAAAGATGGTGTGTGTACACACCAATCCTGGGATATTTCTGTTAAGGGACAAACACAGGCACAACTTATCTAGGAACAAATGCAGCATCTGTCCCTACCCTCCTACAACTGGCCAGGTGATGGCTGTAGCACTTTCCAAGTCCTTTGACTCCTGTCTTGGTTCCTTGGTCTGCCTAGGTGCTCTTCTACTCTTCTGTTGCCTTTTAACTGTTGTCACGACTGTACTGAGTCCATAGATACCCCATAATGCCTGTGTCCCAGTACAGTGTGTCATTGCTTTGTTTTGCTATTTGACACGTGGCCTCAGATCTAAATAAACCACTGTGTATCATGGCCTCAGCTCCTTGGCTTCTTTGTAGCAGGATGTCTGCTTGGCTTGGCATTCTCTTACTTGCTTTGGTTTCCTGTCCATTGTCTCTGCTGGGATGATAAGTAGGCTACCATTCATGGGAAGCCAACCTGTGATTCTCTGTCCTGTCAGTCCGCTAAGCTTTTGCAGCGTGTAATAGGGAGCCAGAGGCTCCTGTTACTTATGGGGAACATGCATTAGACCAACCTTGCAGTGTGGGCAAGCAGCTGAGCAGAAGTTAGCTGCACTGCTATAAGCAACCATGGGGCAGATTTCCGGATCAACTACAGGCAGCTGGGTTAGGCTGTAGAAGAGAAGGGCAGGCTGGCCATTAGGCAAAATGGAAAACCCTCTATGTGTGATGGGGAAGCCTCATGACCAGAATAGATGCAATGCTTTGGGGTATATAAGATCAGTGCCTAAAGCAAGAAGACACCATCAGGAAAGGAGCTCCTGGGAAGAGAGGCTGCAGGAAGCAGGCCTGCAGGTACCTAAGCTACCCTAGAAACCTAAGGGGAAATATGCCTTGTGGTATGGCATTGACCCAGAGTAGGGATGACCTTAGTTGGAAGTAGTCTGCCTGTATTTATGTTGTGTTTAGCTTTGGCTGGAAGACTGGGTGGTGGCTGTAGGGGAGGCCCTGGAGGGCTACCTGATAGCAGCCTAGCCTGGGTCAGGGACTCGGAGGGCTGGAGACCGGCCACAGTTGAGAGGGCTAAGGCCTGCGTAGTGGAGCTGGAGCTCAGGAGGTGCTGCAGCCAAGTCAAGGCTGAAAGCCTGGAGACAGGTGGAGGCTGTGAGACCTAAAGTCTGGGTTGAAGCCTGAGCGAGGCTGAAGCCAGAACAGGACCAAAGGCCCAGGGGCAGGCTCAGCCCAAAGGGTCCCAGAAGCAAAGGTCTGGGGCAGTGGACTCAGCCAGAGTAAAAGGGCTAAGGCTGGGAAGGCAGCAGTCTGGACAACAGTTCAAGACCTGAGGGGCCAAGGGTTGGGTTGGGCCAAGGAGCCCTCTCCAAATTAATATTGAGTAGCATTTTAGTGTCTGAGGCTGCAAGACTAAGACCAGCTGGGCACGGGAAGTACCCGCTGGCTGAGATGAACTAAGGCTCCCTGGGACAGCCTCCCTAACACCATAACTTGCATCAAAGTAGCAGGCGAGGAGGTAAAAAGGGAGGGTACCCCGAGGAGCTGGGGTGGGGCATGAGTCACTTGCTGCCAAGGGGCGTCCTGGCTGCCGTCGGGACCAGACCTGCTACACAGTGGTCCCACCTTGTCAGGTAGACGTTCTCTTCCTATTTTGCATTTCCCATCAATCCTTTTCTAATTGTCCTTACTGCTGATTCTGATTTCCCATTGCTTTGTGAGTACCTAGAAGATGCTTTGTGTTCAAACTCCCATTCAACACTGATTGTTGAAATTCTCTACTGTGGCCCCAGAGCTGAGTGTTGGGTGCCCCAAAACTTACAAGTTGCACCTCCAGCTAGCCTGATCACAGTTCCTCCTGAGTGTTTTTCAGGTAGTCCACCCCCAGAAGGTAGAGCACTAATTTACAGTGACAGTGCACTTCATGTCAAGAAAAGCACAGGTGCCAACCTTTCCCCAGGCTTAGCTTGGGGTTTCATGTGACTGTAGTGTACAGGCTCCTGCTCTTGTCAGTCCCTGTACTTTTTACACACCTCCTTGCATTTCTTTCCTTCTCAGTCAGGTATTCGTGCCTGGCCAACAGACACACTCCAGCTTATTTCAGGTATGCCGCTCTCGCCATGTGTACAGTGCATGACCATCTCACAATGTCATCTCTTAAAACTGCTAGGATTGGTGCCTGGTTCCTTCAAATAAAAACCAGTCTTGCAGACGGGGCTTATCCTTTGCCTGGCATGTAGGTAGTAACCTCCTGTGACCCTGGTTTGTTGTGCTCTGGCCAATCCTGTAGTATGGTTCTGTTGTACAGCCTTAGTTGTGAGGCTGCAGCCTCAAACCTGGCCAATTTATCCCAGGTTACCACTTTACAGCTGTCCACCCAGATTGACCCAGGCTAGTGTCAAGGCAGCAGGACTCAACTTGGTTCAAGACTGTTTTCCCATTCCCTACAGCTTGCTCTTCAACTTTGCTCTCTGCTTCTTGATTCAGCTATCTCCTAGACCCTGCTCTTGGATTGACCTCTTGGCTCCCTGACCTAATTTATCTTCAGATCTGCTCACCCATCTTGACCCTGGTTGGTACGTCAATCTCCTAGTGGTCCCATACCCAGCAGTTCATAGATTCATAGAAGTAGGGTCAGAAGGGACCTTGTAGATTATCGAGTCCAACCCCCTGCCCTGGGTAGGAGAGAAAACCAGGCTCAAATGACCCCATCCAGGCAGACGTCAAGCCTCCTCTTTAAGACCCCCAAGCTAGGAGCCAGCACCACTTCCCTTGGAAGTTGGTTCCAGATTCTAGCCACCCAGACTGTGAAGTAGTGCCTTCTAATGTCTAGTCTAAACACACTGTCTAACAATTTGTGGACGTTATTCCTTGTTACTCTGGGAGGTGCTAGGGGGAACAGGGACTCCCCCAATGCCTGCTGGTCCCCCTTGACTAGTTTGTAAATGGCCACTAGATCCCCCCTTAGCCTTCCCTTGTGAAGGCTGAACAAGTTCAAGTCCTTTAGCCTCTGCTCGTAGGGTCTGCCCTGCTTTCCCCGGATCATATGGGTGGCCCTCCACTGGACCCTCTCAATGCTGTCCACATCCCTCCTGAAGTGCGGCACCCAGAACTGGACGCAGTACTCCAGCTGCGGCCTGACCAGTGTCGCATAGAGGGGGAGGATCACCTCCTTGGCCCTGCTTGAGATGCATCTGTGGATGCACGACAAGGTACGGTTAGCCCTATTGACCATGTCCTCGCATTGTCGGCCCATGTTCATCTTGGAGTCAATGACTCCAAGATCTCTTTCTGCCACCGTGTTCTCTAGAAGGGAGTTTCCTGGCATGACATTAGCACCCCATCCTGTTTACTGCTTTGTAGGACTACTTGGAGCCCCACCCCCATCAGAAATGCAAAGTTATTGTGACTGTTGATAAATTCTGTTTCCTTCAGAGCCATCCACATTGTAGTCTGGGATTAGAAAGTATCAGAACCTGTTCCTTAAAACATATGCACCATTCAGAACCTTTAATTCTTTGACAATACACAAAAAATAAAATTATTAAAATTTTTTGAAAGAAGGTTTAGGTTGCAAGTATAATTAAGGAAACCTCAGGACTAAACTGTAATATTTCCAAGTGATGACTGATGTTAGTAGAATATCATTTCTGGATCTAACAAATATGATGACTTTCAGGTTGACTTAATTTTTGTTGTTTAATCATTGCATGAAACTTCTTGTAACTAACTTGTAACCTCTTGTAACTTTTTGGAAAAGGATAAATGCCTCCTTGGCCATACTTAAGAGAAAACATATGGACAGACTTTAAGGCACGGAGGCCAGTGAGCTTGTCACTTGGGGTTTAAAAAAATGAGGTCATCATGATTTTTTTCAAAGTTTTTTAAAAAACCGATGGGTAAAATATTTTGGAGAATAGCAATTTGCTTGTGTAATTTGTGCTGTCTATTGCATGGATATTGACTTGGTTCCCCTAATGACTGATTAAGCAGAAACAGAAAATAGTAAGGAAAAGAGAAGCATACGCCATACCCACTGTAGCAATGATTTTGACAGCTCTTAATATCAGTGTGCATTTTACTTTAACACTGGAAAATAATGTGAAAGGTGTAAAGCGTGTATTTGTATTTCACTGCAGGGTGCAGTGTGATGAGTATTGGTAGCCACATCTGATTGCCTTTATTTTCCTTAGGCTTGCCTTTCAGAAGAGAAATTAATTTTAAGAGGGACTTTTCACTGTAGATTGTTACACAGAGTAGCGCTCGATTGCTATCCTCTTAGATCACCTCAACTGCATTGGAAATAAAGGCAATAGATTCCTTATTCCTGCCTCCTAGAAAATTATTTCCAAGAGGAATGGGTCATAATTTAAAGAAAGATATAGGAAGGGCTTTATTTAAGTGATTTTGTTTAAATGGTTGAAACAATTGCTGTGGACCAGCCTTTAAATGAAAAACACAAGTGCTTTTTCTGACTAGACATAAGAAAAAAGTTCTTTACGGTGCAAGTGTCCAGGGTCTGGAACAGACTCCCCCCAGAGGCGGTGCAAGCACTTACTCGGGACTTTTTCAAAAAACATCTGGATATTTTTCTCTCTGGGATCACTTGATCCCAGCTGACTTCCTGCCTATGGCGGGTGGGGGTGGGGGAGCTGGACTTGATGATCTCACGAGGTCCCTTCCAGCCCCTAATGTCTGTGAATCTATAAACCATTGAAAATGAAGGAACATACCCTGAACAGGATCTGCAGGGCTATCAAGTCCAGTTCAGTCCCCTGCATTTATGAGCGACCATTTTCCCAAACGGGTCTGCAGGAACATTCTTGTTACCTCCTCTGAGAACAGAAGAATTGCCTTTTACTGGGTCAGGCCATATTATCCTGGATTTTTTTTTTTTTAGGGGTGCATCAATAAAGATTTTCTTGGCTGATACCAATAGCTGATTATTAACTAGCCATATTAGCTGATACCAATCCAATAACCAATTTGGTTATATGTGATGCTAGAAGCTGCCGGAGTACACCATGTTTGCTGTGTGAGCTTTAGTTCAAGCACCATCACCGCCATTTTTAAGCTCAGGGATGTTTTTAATAGGAGGAGAGCTGAGCGGGGCAAGGGCAGATGCGGGCTGCCTGCTGTGGGCTTGGGTGCTCTCCGCTCTGCTGCCTTTGCCCCAGGAGCCCGGCATAACTCGCTGCCCCCACTGCTGCTGTGTGTGCAGGAAGCAAGTGGCTGGCATGGGGCTCCCGAGGGAAAGGCAGCAGAGCAGAGAGCCCTGAGCCCACAGTGAGCAGCCCACATCCGCCCTGTGCACAAATCTTGGGGGCATATGTTCCCCCCATGCCTCTCCTGGGAGGTGCACACAGTGGGGAGCCACCCCCATGTCCCCTAGGTTAGGCACCTGTGGCTCCATTCCACTCCCCTCCTGGCCCCAGGTCCCATGCACCGCCCTGGCTGGGCAGCACCCCCAGCCCCTGCCCCTGCTGCACTCCCCCCTTCACTGTGGGGCCCTCAATCTGCCCCTCGCCATGCCCCTTCTCTCCCTTGCATCTTGCTCCTGGTAGCCCCAAGCGGATGCTGCCTGCTTGCAAGGGGAAACCTGCCATTTCCTGTGGGACCCCAGGCACCCAGGGGCTCTGGCCCCACAGGCGAGAGGGAACCCAGGCATCCAGGGGCCCTGGCCAGAAGGCATAATTCATTATATTTATTGGAGAACATTATCAGCTACAACGGACAAAAAAAAGCCAAGAGCCAATAATGTAAAATTCCCTTTTATCAGTGCTGATCCAATATGCAATTGATATGTCGGTGCACCTCTATTTTTTTTCCACTGTTCCTCTCTCACTTGCAGCCTCCAGGTCAGTGAATTCTGGTTCAGAGGCTGTATCGCTAAATCATGGGCTGAATAGCTACGGCTGTCCCCTGCCTCCACAAATATGTCTAATCCCTCTCATGTACCACAACCACAAAACACAGATCAGGAGGAAAGTGGAGGGACAAGGACACCACCAGTATGGTTCATTAAAATACTCAGATGGTCCTTAGAAGTGGACAATGCTCAACCCTGCGGAAAGCAGTAAGCCCTTAACAGTCCTTGCCGATTTCACCTGTAGGAATACTTCTTCCTGACCCCAGTTCTGACAATAGGGGCAAAAACAAAATCTTGCAAGATAGAACAAATATAAAATATCCTAGTGTACTGCTGCTTTCTGTAATGGACAATTTTGTGCTATGTTGATTTTGAACCACTTCAAATTTAACAGTAAAGAATCTCCCTTTTTGCCATTCCAGACAATGAGAAAATTCCCACTGGTTTCAACGGTGCATCACTGGGCTACAAAAGAAAAGAGAGTATTGTTCCTGCAGAATAAGAGGTAACTTAGCTGGGGCATTTCTTAGATGTGTTTTGCATCATTAATGTGATGGCTCTCCACTTGAAGTTACCTCCACAATAATAATAATGCAAGGTGTTTAAAACTGCCCTGGTCTATTAATTTTGTTTGTCATTTTGTAAGGTTGGCCCCAGATATCAGCACAATAGTGATAGTTATAGTGTCTCACACACCCTGTTTTCAGAGGCACTGAAAATGTTCAGATGAGCTTTTACCTGCGTTACCATTTTAAATGGATTCTACTTCAGCAAGCTTTGACCCAAGTTATTTAGTGAAGACTTGTGGCTGCAACATATTTAAGGGCATGCTTTAGAGTGAATGAGGACAGCCTAGGCTTTCTACATACATACATAGTTTCCCTCTAAGCATTTAACATACTAACCAGCAATGGTCTGTAACTAGCTCCAGATACTGTTGTATTCCGCATGCTGCATGCATGCCTGTATCTTGCACTGAAATACAAATATACTCATGCAGTGTTAGTGACTGAGGAGAGGGTTTCCAAAGCCACTCAAGTTACTTAAAATCAGTCGAATTTGTGGTCCTAAACCTCTTGGGTACTCTCTGAAATCCTAGCTTGAAATTTTGACATGCAAGTCTGAACCGCCAAAGATGTGGATCCTGCATCAACTGTCTCTTTTCTCTTGTATTAAGTTAAATAGGACTGCGCCTGTTTACTCCAGCTCTAAATTTGGTTGCTCGTAGTTGGTGGAGTGTTCATTTTTAATGCCTTTCATTTCCTGTGCAGTAGGCCTAATTCCCCATCATGCAAAGGATTCTGTACCGAGACACGGGCCCACCCATCCAGAGTCCTGACCTTTGAATGCCTTTATGGTGGGGCCCGTTACAGCTATTCCCCTTATGGTGTGGAATACCAATGCACTGTGATATTAAACTGTTTGTTAGAGTAGAACAGCCCGTGCCCGTGAAATATACATTTGAAAACTATACGGGGTTTGTGAATCACTTCAAAAGAACACATTTTTAGAACTCTATTACTACAACCATGCCATGTTTTACAATTGTAGCCTAGTGCTGATTAATGGGGAGATGATTCCTCCGCAACCCTTAACCTTGAGTTCTTGAATCACTGTGACACATCTATAAAATACCGGAGTATCCTGCCTTTTCCTACCTCTGCTCTACCCACTTGTAAAGAAACTTTTTGAAGTGGAATAAATATTGCCTTGATTTGTATCTCCTCTTGAAAATGCTGAGGAGAACTGGGTGAAGAACGGTGAAAAAAACCAGAGTAATGATATTTTCTTTAAATGCTTAAGTTCATTGAACAGATTTCATTATTCTAACTGGGCTCCCAATCTAGGAAAAGAACAAAAACATATTAATTGAATGGTTTCTTTTGAAAAGGTATCACATTGGTTGAAAGATTATTCCGTGAATACCAATTTAATGAGACCTGGTATTGATGTAGAGTGGCTGCTTGTCGTAACTGGAAGAGCAAGACCTTTCCTCCAGCACAGTTATGTTCCCAAATCCCTTCAGATACAGTATTTGCAAACTTAATCAGGAGCAACAGGTTTTTCTCATGACCTGCTGTATAGTTTCCTGCCTGAATGGGCTGTTGTGCTAGTACATCTGCAAGTAACTTTGGCTTCAACATAAAGAGCTCTGTTCTGCCCTTATGCCCTTGTGTATTTCACACTGGTGCGTAGAAATGGCACTACACATCTCTCCCTTTCAAGTTGCACCGAATGGTTCATTTTCTTCTTTATTCACTGAAGATTTAATTACCCTCCACATCAAAAGGAGAATATTCCCCAATTACCATCCTCCCTCTTAGAATTTAGTTGCTGCGTGTCTCAGGGAACTTGCCAAAATATTCAGGGACAGGGGAGGGAGGCATGTGTCCAAAATAAGTTGTGAGAGGAGGGGGAAGGCACAGAAACTGGCACAAGCAACCAAGCACTAATGTGTTCTTCTCTTTCCTATACACATCCATCTGTTAGTGGCCACAAGAGACGTGATTCTTTTTCACTCCATGTTACTTTGGTGTGTGTGTAGCCATGGAAGAAGGCAGGCATAAAAGCTAGCAGTTTGTTAGCGTTCCCTTACAAACCTCATAAATGAAGCTGCACAAGCTCTAATCTATTCTTTTAATGCTACTGCAACATTTTTGTAAGTTGTTCGATGCCTGTGGCTGTTAAAGATCTTTCTTGAACTACCAGCTGGACCTATAGCCTTTGCCAGCGAGTAAGAAATATTTGCTCCAGACCTCCTTGATAACCATGGCAATAGAAAAGCTTGGATTTCAGTATGATATGGTTTTTGATGTAGTCTTTCAGATAATGAAATCAGACCTCTTCTTTCTGTCTTTGTCTCCATGGCCTCACACGTCTTGGGGGCCTATAACTGCTGAACTAAAGATTTCTGTCTCCTCCTAACTTGGGCTATCTCCTTCCACCTTGTTGCATCTTCACCTATTCCTTCCAGATCAGTTTTTTTAATCTTCTCATCATTGCCTCTGTCTACCTCAAGGTCTGATACCCTCCACCTCAGCTTCCAAAATCTCTCTCGCGTGCCTTCTCTTATTGGTTCTCATAGTATGTCCTGCCCATTTATTCTCTGGACATCAGGTCTTTTGGAAAGGTCCACAAGCTTTTGATTGTCTTCTCCTCCATACTACAGCAACTATTTTCCTTAATACTTTGTTTTCAAACACTTGCAGCCTTTTTCTATTTGTCTTTGTCAGCATCCAGGCTTCAAACCTTTACAAAAGTACAGGTTGAACAATAGCACTGTGAAGCTGGATTTTAAGGTTTCTTGAGACTTTCTTTGATGCCATTATTTTACCCAGGCTCAACAGGCATATATTAGCCCTGTATAAATATACTTTTCTTGATTTCTTCAGTAACACCCTGAACGTTAACACAAGAAGTTCAGACTTTTTTCCAGAGACTAACAAAGTGAAATGGAGGCACATGGATTTTCTACTCTGCTTCACAGGCTGATGAACTCATCCTAGCTGGCCAGGCTGGGAATAAACATGTGTTTCTAAATGGTGTAGATTTGATTCTCTAGGGAACATGTAAATTGTGTACTTTCTTCAATCTTTCTTAAACTTAAGTGCATATAGAAGATAGAATATTGACCCGAGAGAATTGAAAATTCTCTCTCTCTATAGAGAAAGTGGAGGAGCTTGTCGTAATGGAAGAAAATGTTTTGGAGAAAATGTGGAAGATCTGTTAATGAGGGATCAGTGCCTTATAGATGAAAAGTAGAGCTGCCAAACAGTTTTTTGCCAGTAGATAACATTACTGTAACTAACAAGATGTGTGCATCTTTCATCACGTGGGCTCTACTCTTGCAGGCGCGTATTCATATGCTTCACTTTAACTATGTGATTGCTGTTGCAGTTAAAAGTAGGATTAAATCTAGTGCAGTTAAGGATTGGCATGACATCTCATTTGATTAATGGCAGAAAATCTTTAATAATAATATCATACACAAGCTATAAAACTAAATGACAGAAAAAGACTCCTTCCCAATGTTCAGTAAATGAGCTATCACAAAAGTCCTAGTATATGTCAGCTGCAAAAGTGTCTTCCACCAATGCAGGCAGAAAGCAGTTTCCCTCTTCACAGTCTTCACTGGGTGTGGATCCGTTATCTGGGTGTACAGCTGGGTGCAGAATGATTTATCTGTCTCTCCTAGAGCACACACCTTGCTGGTGACTCTGTTTCATTCTTATACCCTTCAATTGTATAGCTTCAAAGCATTCCTCTTTGATAGTTGTTTGATAAAAATCCGAATAAAGCAGCTGGGGAGGGACCATCATCTTAGAATTGCTAATTGCTCGGATCCTGTTTTGGTTTGTCCAGGTGTGAAACTTGTTTTTCTAAGCTTGTGATCAATCCAATCGGATCGGTCTTGATTGACTGAACGAGATACTTTGGGGCACTGATCACAGGACACTGTCTTTGGGTAGTTGCTTTAACAACGGGGCAGACTCCACAATAGTGTGCACCAGTGATGCTCTATGGAGACATTTGCAAGACTCCAGACAGATATTGAATACCTGTTTTGAGAAATAAGCCTTAATTAGGGATGATGCATCAAGGAGGAGGATACAGCCAGTAATATACAGTTATTAATTAATTGTTTAGCATAATAAAACATTAGGTATATTTGCAACTAACACAGGTGAGAAAACCAATTGGGATTGCTTTGTCCCAGTCACAATCTTGCATTCTTGTGCAAGATGCATTGTTATTTTAATTAGGTCATTTAAATGTTATGTGTAGGTTCAACCAAGCTTTCACAGTCATCAATTGCCAATGACTGAAAAAAACTACATGTTCTTGTGCTTTGCTGAATCAGGTCCCAGTCCTTTTTTATTGCATCTTCTACTCCTTTGTTTTTTTATTTTGGATTGCACGCTCTTTGGTGGCAGAGGCCTTCTCCTGCTCATGTCCCTAACAAGAATTGTGATCTTGATCTTAACGCTAGCCTGAGGTCTCTCTATAAGCAATAAATAAATAAATAAGAAATAAAATGTTTCTACTTTATGGGAAGATTGTTTGACATTTTCCAAGATTTTTCTTCTTAGATAGGCTTTAATATAAACTGCAGCTAGGAAAGCGGGTGCATACAGTGGTGTTGTTTATACAGACAGCTCCTTAAATGAAACCACAAATTTGTAGAAATCTTCACTGAAGAGGCATACAGTGGTGATAAATTCCTTCAAAATTCAAGAAAGTGATGAAACAGTTGCAATAGAATCCCTAATTTTGGGGTTCCTTGTAAATAATTCAAATGTTATTCTTCCCAGTTTAAGATAACTCTTTTTTTTAAGATGAGAAGAAATCCCTTTCTTTATTGGACTCAATATCTTTGTAAATGGAAGATCCTTATCACTGCAAAGTGTGGCACTGATTCTGCAAGCACATTGGCATGTAAGAAATGTTAACGTGAAGCATGTTAAGTACGTGCTTAAAATTTAAGCAGACAAGTAGTCCCATTAATTGTAACTCTCAAGTCAAACATATGCACCAGTGTTTGTAGGATTAGAGCCATTGATCACTCACCTGAGCATGCACATGAGTAGGTTGGGTAATTATAAATGTTTATTTTATAGTAAAATCACATTTTATAAATCAAGAAATGGAGCAAGATATTAAAGGGGTTTTTGTTTGGTTTTTTTTTTAGTAGGCCCAGGGCTCAGACACACACAAAGAGATAGCACTTCAGTGGGGATGGTAAACAGCTGGCAGAAATGTCATTTGTCAAAGAATTATGAGAGTCTAGTCTAGTGCCTGAAACAGCAATTCCAAATCATGACAAATTAACATGTTAAAGTTAGAAAATATTTTTCAGATTTTAATAAATGAACAGATTTTAAATTTCTATTCTGGTGTCCTGTAGGCCTGTGTGAAGCTTCAGGTGCTGACTCGATTCAGAGGCGATTCGGCCCAATTCAGTGGCCAAATCTCCAAATCCGAATTGAAGCAGGGGACCAATAAAAACGTCCAAATTGATTGGAAGCTCTCCAAATCAATTCAGAAAAGACTTGGAGAGCTTTGATGATTTGGGCAGTCCCCGCCTGCTGCAGCAGGGAGCTAGAGACGGACTCAGAGCTGGTAAGTAGGGGATGGGGGGAGGGAGGGCTGGAGGATGGGGGAGGGGTCCATGGGGGGGAGAGAGTGCTGGAGGATGGGGGGGGGGGCCATGGGGGGGCCCCTGGCAGGCCCCATCCCCTGCCTGCTCCCCCAGTGCCCCTGATCCCCGCCCACTCTCCCAGCTCCCCGCATGACTGCCCCACTCGCCCCAGATCCCAGTGCTTTATAAAAAAGCCCTGCTTTAAGGAAAAAAAAAAGGACAGAACCCCTTGACTCACTGGCTCCTGCAGCAGCCTCAGGGCTTTGGGGGGCTCATGGAAGAGCCCCCCCTCATGCAGCGCAGGGCAGTGAGGGGCAGCGGGGATCACCCTCATTGGGCAGGAACCAGTGACTCCAGTGGGGGGGTTCTTAAAGGGCCAGAGCTGGGGTGGGTGGGGCAGCTATGGGGGGGCTGGGACAGTGGGGGGTCAGAGGGCTCATGCAGAGCCCCCCATGCAGCATGGGAAAGTGGAGGGCAGCAGGGATCTCCCCCTGCCCATCAGCACCCGATGAGAGTCAGGGCTTTTTTTTTTTTTCTTCAAGGACCCAGGAGCTGGGGTGGGTAGGGTAGCCATTGCCAGGCTGGGAGGGCAGGCAGGGGATGGGCCTGGGTGATTCAGAGATCTGGAGATCCAGCAGCAGCCAAATCTCCGAATCAGATTCGGCCTAATCCATTCGGGACAGTGATTCAAATTACCAAATTGAATCACTGTCCCCTGAATCAGCCGAATCTGAATCCAAAGTGAATACTAGCTACTTCGCACAGGCCTAGTGTCCTGATTGTCACGGAAAAATTAGCATTGATATAGTCATTGCCATCTGCACCATAACTGTTTGTCTTTCAGACCAAAGATTTGTGGGTTCTCATTCCAACTAATTTAAATCCATTCTTTTCCTGCAGCATTGGACTGGAAAAAAATAGCAGTTGTTCAGACTTGGATTTGAGACAAGCAGGTGGTAAGCTGAGACATCACTTCATTAAACTGCATGAACGGGCAAGCAGAGCTGAGGATCATCTCCATAAACAGGATAATCAAAGTCAATTATAAATCACCTTTTAAGTTTTTACACATTTGTCTTGTGCTACTTTAAAATGTTTAATCCCTCCTTCCTCCCTCTCAACTCCCTGACAAGGAGAATGGAAAGGAGTAGGCCATACTGTTGCACAATGCCATACACCATTGTTGTGGCACTCTGGTTAACTGAACATTTGTACAACAAGCACTTCATAATTTTGCTATATCAGCAACCCATGATGTCTTTACTAAATGTGCTGTTTTCATTTGTTTCTGGGATCTATGCAATCATCTGCCCATTAACTAAAAAAATCATGCACACTCTTTACAGCTGTAAAAAAATAAAGCTTCATTGTCTGTTAAAATTATGGCTCTTTTAAGCAAAGTTTTTTGTGGGGAAGACTTAAAGAAACTGATCGTGGTATTTCCTGTTGTCACCTTTTTAAACTCTCTTGACCTGTTTCATTAAATGCTATTCCCCTTCTAAAATCTCTACCGGTTGTGCTGAATGCCAGACTTTCACTGCTAGTGTTGGTTTCATTATTGGGCTTTGCACTTCTAGCATCTGGGAGCAACATATACAGCATATGTTCATATAACTTAATTATATTTAGAGAAAGTGTGGTGTGGGTTGTACAATGTAAAATTCCCCTTAGGATAGCTGTTTCCTTGATGTGTTAGCACAATGTTTTCAGAGTATTAGTGTTTCCTGTAGTAAAGACTTGATTCACTGTTGTGTTATAACGTGAATTTCCTTGTTGCCACTGTAGTGATATTTTTAGTTTAAAATGAGGATTCTGATGTGTGCGATGTGCTGTGGTCAAGGAACTATTTTGAAAAGATTCTTATTTCATCTCCCGTCTGAAGCTTTATATGCTATTTTCACTGAGGCACCTGAAAGAACTATGGCAATTACAAACAAAAAGCAGAGTTAGATGAAGGTAGTTATTGTCCTAAATCAGTGAATATATAGGACCATAGGTGGATTTAGGGGAGTGCAGTTGGTGTGTCACATCATCACATATAGCATAATATTTTTTTCTCCAGCTCAATAGGAACTAGAAGCTTTACTAACATGCTAGGGGAACAGCACATTCCTCAGTTGAAGATATTATTCAATTTGAGGTCAAAGCAAAAATAAATATAACTATTGGAATGTCTACTCATTTACTATAGCATATATATGTTAAAAAAATCAAACTCAGCAAAAAAAAAAAAGGCAAAATAGTCAAAAGTTATGGTATCATTTGTCCAGTCATCATTATAATTGAATGCGTCTCTTATGTAAATTCATAAAATAAAACCTAGCCTTCCTTCAGTGTCTTCACAGTGCCTCCAATACTTCACTGTCAGTCACTGAGTTAGTATTACCCACCAGAGTTAAGATTTTTAGCTAGAGCTAAAAACAGTCTGCAGGGCTGTGAAATAGAAAAAGAGACATTACCACAAATGGCTAACAGGCAGTAAAATTGCAAAAGAAAGGGTAGTTTGAATACTGGAACTTCAAGATCATTAAAAAGGATAGAGGGTTGTTAACACCTGTGGAGTGGAGAGAGATTAGCAAGAATCAAGGAGATTACAATAAACCATGAAGTCAATTGACTCTTTCAGTACTGCCTCAGTAGAAATGCCACTCCCCCTTCCAGGCAGTTGGTTTTAAAGACTGGGTGGAGCAGGAATCAGAGGAGTGCAACTGCCACTGCAGCTCCCTTGATCTGCCCCTGGATAGGACTTTGATCACATCCGGTTTTTGTGCTCGCTTGTTTTCTTATCGTGAATGACAGTGCTTCTGACAAGTAGCTACAAAGGGTAGTTCAAACATTAAAGGTGCCCGTAAAAAGTGCTGTGTCCCTGTGTATGTTTATTTTTACCCAATCCATCAGAAAGTTTTCGAAATACATGTGCTCAGTTCACATCAAAGCTGCCAGAAATGGTAGGCCTCTTCCTTACCAGAAAGGGGGCCTTGTTAATAGTTGTATTCATCGGAGTTAAAATTAAGTTTCTGTGGTGTTGACCTGAAGCCAGCTTTTCCCACAGGGCTATTTATTTAAAAAATCTAAAATAGTAATGTGCATATGGCATATGCTGTAAACTTGAGAGTCATGATCTCCATTTGGACTAAAGCTTTCTTTGTATTTCTTTAGCACTTGGTGCCCTAAAGGAAAAATGAAGTAGTTAGGTGGTTTCCCTTTTTAACACGTGGAACAGCACTGTATTTTGTACTTATTTGCGGTTTGAATTTCTCAGGGTATTCTTTTTTTCCGTTTGGAATAATATTCTGATTTGACATTAAAATCTAGAATGTGTAGGGATAAGTTGATCTATAGCTTCATTTGCTCTTGACTCAAGATCTTGGTTCCCATGTGCCTACTTTTTAAAGATCCCTTGTGTGCCTACTTAAAAAAAAACAGGCCTGAGAAAAGCAAATAAAGTCTAAAAGGTGACTAATAATTACAGTGCATAAGGAGAGCAAGTCTTCTAGATTTAGTATTGTATGTTGAGTGTTTAGCATTCCTGGAAGGTATCTTGTTGGCTGAGTGCTCTTGAGCTACAGAACCATCCAATATGGGCAGCGATAATCCAGGTTTCTTCCCCCTTCCTGCCCATGGCAGAAATAGTATGGGAACATGTGCCAAAACACTCAGGAAGAAGGGAAGGAAGGCAAGGTTCCTGTGGAAGGAACCATGGTTCTGCCCCCACAGAGCCCTGGTGTTAATGTGCATGTCCTCAAGAGGCAAGGGTGCTATCCAGTCATGCATCATACACTATTTTTTTTAATGTAAAATGTTTCTTGAATTGGAAATTTTTGATGAGCCCTGCCTGGCATATGTGAACATGGAGGAGGGTAGTGTAGAATAGTAGGCAATGCCCTGGACTGCGTCAGAGACTAGGATTGTATTCTTGGCTCTGCCACCAGTCTGCTGCATGATTCGTGGGCAAGTCCCTTCTGCCCTCGTGCTTCAGTATCCCTGTCTGCTAAATGGAGTTAATGATTATTAGCTGCTTGGAAAGCACCTTGAGATCTATTGTTATAAAGTAAAACATGAGAGCTAGGCAGTATCATCATCATCATCTGGTTATTCCCTCCCTTATACTGCATATTTCAAAGGAAAAACAGAAAGAAATTTTGTTTCCTTGATAGATACTCTACAGAGATGGCATATTTATCTCCTTAATGGCTCTTTTCTTCGTTGTGATTCCAGCGTGACTGCACCAGCAGATTAGTAATGAGCAAAACAAGTTCACGTACAGTAAACTCTAGTTAAGTCACTGTTCCAAGGGCGGTGCAAATAATGTTGAATTATACTGTAATGACCAATTAGCAGGAGTTGAAAACTGGGTGTTAACAGGGAATTGCAACACTGGTGAGTTATACCATAGCAGCAAATTACCACAAAGGCTAATTAACCAGAGTCTAATATATATATTCCCAGTTTTGCTCCAATTTGGGCAGAGAAGAAGAAATGAAAAGAGAGAAAATCTTGATCCAAGCTTTAACTTGTACCAATATCCTTGTCTGATGCAGAGCTACAACTGAAAATCCCAGGTTTCCCTGAGCAAAGTCCAACCAAGGTGAAGTCTTAAAAATGGTCATAAATCAAACCAGGGTACAATAGCATTGTTTCTGACACCTCCATAGAGTCCCTCTTCAGCTCTCTGGATTAATTTGCATGGTATAGCTTAAACAAAAACCATATATTGAAGTCTGTATCATTGAAAAGTAATTCGTAAAGAGCAGCCAGGCAGAGACATTCACAAACCCTTCCCCAAAAACTTCAAAAGGACCCGTGTCACTGCCACATATAAAACAGATGCACGGTGCTTTAATGATCAGAATCTTATAAATTATATTATGCTGTATCAAAACAGTAAAATTAACTCTAGCAATGAAAAGCCTTCCAGTAAATTAAGTAGTTTGCTGAGTTTTAATGGTAGCAGTCCCAATCTTCTGTACCCACTGAATCTAACTCAGGAAAAAAAAATCCACTTCTTTGTTTTTCAGTGTACATGGCCCCACAGTCATTGGCAACTAAATAATAGGAAAAACATGGAATCAGTAAGACATGGTCTTTTTTTTAATTTCTTTATTGGATGTAGTAAAGCGAAGAGAAGAACATATTTTGTGTACTTATCCACCACTAGTTTTTATTTTAAAATAAATCTTGAGATCTTGAAGGATGAACAGCTTCATAAAACCAGACATATCCTTACTTTATATAGCCTTTTTGTAGTCTTTAATAAAAAAATAAAAAATAAAGTAAGAAAGCAGAAAGGAAAACGTGTGGAGAGTCCCTAAAGGAGGAATAGTTCTAAGTTTTCCCTACTTGGCTGCCTCACTGTTTTGGCAAGTTCAAAAGGCCTGATCCTGAAAAATGACAGATGTCTGTAACTCTGGTTATATTTAGCTAAAAATACCAGTTGGCAAATAGGACCAGGCACAACATATTTACTTCTCTATTTTTTGAAAGCTTTGTGTATGGCAATCTGGCTAGAGAGCCTAATCCATATCCGGAGAGTGTAGAATGCATCCCACGTTTTCTTTTCTTTTTTTTCTTTTTTTGCATGGAAAACCAGGTAAATTAATGCTTTTGCCTATGGACCATCCCTCCTGTTAAAACAAATTAAAAACAACAAAAAAAGAAGAATATCGAGTCTGAAAAGCAAGTTTATTTGACATTTTTAGGTGTGCAGAAGAACCTGTTTCTGTTTGTATTCTGCACATACCTTTTAGTAAGAACTTTGAAAATTCCCCCTCTGCTTGGTTGTGTTGGCACACATCACACGAGGCAATTGAGCATCAGCCATGAGGCTCGTGTTTTTACAGAAGTTGGGACTGGAAGAAGATGTGGGGGTGGGGAAGTGTTTAGACCTGGGTTTAGTAACTAGTAGTTCTAATCTTTTAATTTGCTTGCTTTGTAGGCAAATGCAGAAAGAAAGGTCTACTGTATGTGACAGAGAGCTGAGCTGCATGGGGCAGGATACCCTTTTCTGCTCTGGAGCTCGAGTCCCTAGGAATGCTGGCATTGCTAGCAGAGGCAAAAACGTCTCTCCATTCCCTGCACAACCTTTTGCTTCGGCAATGCCAGCAAAAATAAGAGAGCAAGCTGGCTTCAATAGCAGACCTCCCTCCAAATAACTTTGTGGTCCTGAGTTGAGGGCAGAAATTGTTCATGCTCTTTAGCATGTATAAGATAAAATGTTCTGCATGATTATTCTTTTCCTGTGTTACTTTTGAAAGAAGGGTTCAGGTTCTCGAGTGATTTCCTATGAGCATGATTTTCCTTTGAGATATTGTGAGAGACCTATAAATACATATTTGTGTTGGAAATATCACTTGGACTTTCTTTCTCCTGCCTTGGAAAAAAACACAAGTTCTTAAATTCTTCTTCTTTTTTTTATTTTTAAAGAGACCTAATTAGAATATTTCTATTCTCTTTTTTTTTTTGTATTAGTTAAAAGTTAACACACAGGAACAACTGATTTTGCCAATGCAAACTGTTCCATCTCGGAGAGTTTCCCTACTTTGTTCCTCTCGCTTACCCAATACACTGTGGAATGAGGAACGCTGAAGTACTTCTCAACAAGTCCACTTACTGGGGTCCTGAGATTAAAGTGCTTCTTTTCATCACGATAAAACCCCGACCTCTCCATTTCCTTGTAACTCTGCATCCTCTAGATGGCCCTCAGGCATAGCTCGCTGCTTGATATGTGAAGATAGCTTAATAATAGAACTTCCTGCAGTGAGGTTCTTATGGATTCAAAAAAAAAATCTTTGAGGGAATCAAGGAAATCTGCATTATAATACGTTGTTTGTTACAGGTTTGTGCACTGAGGGGATACACAAAAGGTAATGGGAACTAAATGTGTCAGGCATCATCTTTCTAATCCAATGTGCAGTCTGTTTAATCTCTTTCAAAAGATGTCTTAAGAACTCCCGGTATCTTCATTGATGGTGTCTTTGCTATTGATCGGTGAGGGGGATGGGAGTGTTGTATAGCTCGGACGGGCGGACTGCATTGATCTCCATTTGAGCACTTGTTGAATCAATGTGGGTGGAATTTAGACTTGATTAATATATGTAAGTGCTATATGTGCTAAAGTGCCCCTATCAGATGGCTCAATATAAGCTCAAAAAGGATGCCAAGGACTGTAGAGAAATAGGAGGAGAGCTATGCTATTTTTAAGGGGGTTAACGAAAGAACTGAGGATGCCTGCCTATTCCTTGCCGAACAGAAAGGTTCAAACACAATCTTTTCAAAGCGATGGATACTGAGAACAAAGTGCCAGAACTTGAATAGTTTGAGACTGCTCCTGATGCGGTGGAAATGCTCTGAGTCGATCCAAGATTCATTTTATGTCCCTCTACAAGCTTTGTAGTCCTAAGCCACCCACAGGGGATTGCATCACAGAAGAGGAAATAAGAAAGGTGTTCAGAAGCAGGGTGCATGCATGTGGAGTAATAACCAGTCTTATTTCCAGAGGTGGAAGACTTGATATAAATATTGATTTTTCCCAGGGTTGACCCGGATAATGCTGACAAACCTGCAGCTATCAGCAATCTTTGGGTCTTGGGGACTGCTCTAATGCTGGTGTGATGTTTATCGCTGAAGCCCATTGTGTCTCATCCATCTGAGAACTATATGGGTGATGGCATCTGGGCTTTTTTGGGGGGTGGGCATAGGACACTTCCTGTTCCTTTGGTTTAACATGAAACCTATGAAAGCACAAGATTCAATGCAAGCAGAAAGCAGATAAATCCAACAAGCAAACAAAAATGAGACAGAAGTAAAGAGGTGATATAGGCAGGTCAGACTTTATCAGTATTGATCCTCTGTTTGCCAGTATAATCTCAACAATCTCAGCCCTTGGATAGTTTGTCCTTCATCATGGAGAGGGGAACAAGGAAATAAATGAGCCAAGAGCAGACAATGAGAATAATCAATAAATCAAGCAGCCTTCTCGTGTCAGCTTTCACAGATCATTTTTACTGTAAAAATCTTCATTGGGTTTAAAAGTCCTTCAAATGGCAAAAAAACAGCAAAAGCTCAAATATTGCAGAGCAGCCCACCAGATGTGGTCAAGAACTGGCTGTATAGACTGTGACAGCATAGTACTATCTCTATGGAAGCTGTCAGCTTTGCAGGTACCCTACCCAGTAGGGATGAGGGAAAAAGAAATACAAAATCTCTGTAAAATCTCTATTCCAATTCCTAGGCTGGCCATACTTTAAAAGATAACAGAAGAACACCAAGTATTTATTAACCAGATGCTAGAACTTGTGTAAAAATGTCTATTCCAAGATAAAAATCACAATTCTGCTTATGAAACTACTAGTGTTTATCTCTTTCCCTGCTGGTATTAGAATTATCAGCTCCTTCCAATTTGTCTAGCAAGTTTTCAGCTACAATTGCAAGAAACGATCAGTCTTTCCTGGATAGAAATCATCACAAACCCATTTGATTCAAACGAAACAATCTATTTATCTTGCCTAAAGAATCTTCCCTCCCAGCTTATATCTGTTAACCACTCAAACCTTGCATTGATTTTAATGAGAGTTTGGTTAAAGGGGGCAAGGTTTGTTCCTCCATTTTTGTGCACTAATTGGAATACAAAGGGAGAATCACCAATATTTTCTTTTACCTATATGGAGTCGTATGCTCTTCTATTTATCTGTCCAGTGTCAGACTCTTACCATTAGAATCTGCATCTCTATCCAGACGGTGCGCAGAACCCAAGGGCCAGGTTCTTGGCTTTGGTAAGCTGATACATGCCCCATGGCCTTTGTCGTCAGTGGAGCCTACCTCCAATATGCCATACTACAGTCTTCATAGACACTCCAGAGGAGTCTCTGTAAGCATTATAAATATCAGATACTGAAATATTTTGGAGTGTCTGGGTTCACTCCAGAATTCAAGACTAGGAGGTCCATACCACCTTTCCCCATCCTGCTCCTTAGCCATTCTATATTTGGTATTGTCTTTCCCATCACTTCTGTATGCTTCATTATATGCCCAGTATTAATGAAAACAGCAGTTAAACTACAATGAGCCTAACATACATTGAAATTCAAATCTCATGATAAAGTATCTCCTAGACCTAAAACTGTTTTTTTTATTATTATTGAGGTGATTTTTGAATATTTTGGCATCTCAATAATACGCTAATGGATGCACTAGAAATGAATAGATAGGTAGGGGGCCAAACTTATTCTTGCTGATATCAATGGCAAAACTCCAATTCATTTTAAGAGGATCAGCTGATGTATTAAAACATTATTTGCAAACTTTTGTTTCAAGACAGAGAAGTGGTGATCAGCCCCAGCACAAGATCTGCCCCATAAGATTATTTGGCAGAGCTTTTTATGGCCTCCTCCACTTTCAGATGGCAGTAGAAGATGAGAAAGTGCAGTATGTTTTCCAAAAACATATCTGCTCTGTATAGCTACTCATTGCTGATCATATCATGTGTTTAGTGGAGCTGGCCGAGATGTTTCATCTGACACCTTTTTTAAATGAAAATGTTCTCATTTGAAAAAGAAGTTTCTTTTTTTAAATTTATGTTTAAATTTAAATTCATTTTCTAAAATATTTGTTTTTCAATGGAACAAGTGAGAGACAAGGTGGAGGAAGGAAGAAATAAAGATGAAAAAACAAAATCTCGGCAAATTAGAAAAATTGCTTCCAAACTATTTTGAAAAATAATAGCCCCATTTTTCTTTGTAATTAACTGTAATATTTTGGACAAATGAAGATTTTGATGACTGCAATATATGGTTGGTCAGCAATTAGGCAAATACACAAATGTGCCTAGTTACAGTGTTGTTAGGACAACAGTGTTCACAAAATATTATAAAACAGTGGATGAAAATGTGACTGAAAGGTTTAGGTTATCTCTAAATCTGGAGGGGTTTCATGCTTCTGTTCATTCTTTGTCTGCCTATGTGTGAGAGAGAGTCAGTGTTTTGGGAAAGTTGTGTGTCTTTCATCTCTGGAGTCTGCCTGATTCAAGGGTTCTTCACTTATTCAAATATCCTTTAGTAAAAACCATTTGGGCTGAAAGGCTGTGCAAACGTTAGCTGACTGTGATAAGAGTTCAGCCAGAAATCTTTAAGTTGTCTCTGGAGTGTGAAACTTTCAACACTTGCCTTCCTATGTAGTATTTTTTATCTCCTACCGTGGTTAGATATTGTTGGGTGAAGGGGGTTTGGTTTGTGGTCTATGCAACTTTGCCACAACAGTTTTATGACATTAAACCATTTTAGTTCAGAGTGATGACCTCTATTGCGGGTTTATATTACTTGATTAGGGTCATACAGATTTAGCCCTTGCAGCTACAGAACCTATGTTAATAGAGTTGGAAACAAGTTTATTTGAAGCCTGTTTCCTGTGCAGACCAGCAAAGCTTATTTGTCTGAGAGATGCACATAAAAAATGATAACATATCATTCCATAAATTAGAGAATATCACTATGTCTTTGCTAAGGATAAAGAAGAAATGGAAAACGCTGTAACTGGTTTTGCCAAGGATCAAAAAATATTGTTTTCATTTTCTTTTTTTGTTTGTAATGATCCATCATCTAAGAATATCTCTACATAGTCAGAAATTGGGCTAATTTTAGCCATCATTCTGTATATGCTTGAAGTCAAAAACATGCATAAATCCTAGCAGGCTTGGGGCCTCAGGTGGTAGCTCATCCAGAATGGGTATTAGCAGAAGGATGTTTTTCCCATATTGAATTATTTGGAACATGAAAATACACTTGTTATTGCATTCCAGTTAGCAGCAAAACAATACTCCCAAAAGCCCTTTTAAGCATACCGCTGTTTACTTTGAACTCAGGACTTTTTTCAGGGAGATGATTCATCTAAAGCGAAGCTCACCTTCACTCTTCCTGGTAATCATCCATGGTGAGGACAGCTCTGAGGCAGGAGAAAAGGAAACTTTTTTACCGCATGCCTCTGGTAAAGGCTCTAATTAATCACATGCTGCATACTTTTCTGCTCCACCCGAGTTGCATAATTGCTCAGAATATTACACAAAATTAATTTCATTTAATATTTTGATGAGTAATTTCAGTCAAGGTCATGGAGAGACTTCTGTCAAGTCTGGAAACATAAAAACTTCCTCAAGAAAACAAACGTTGGGAGTTTTAATATTTTCTTTAATTTGATTTTTCAGATGACAGAACATGTTCCTTCTCTAGCCCTTCGGTCTTTTAAAGCTTAGGAACACATTTGAAGCCCGGTTTAAGTGACTCCTCCCTTAAACCAATTAAGGGGGTGAAGGGGATATAGCTTTCATCTTTTCCTTCGGCAAAGAAAGTGGCACTCATGTCTATCTATTTTATGCCTTACCTATCCTTGATGGGAAAAGGGCTGTGCCTATAGTACCATCCTATGAAAATTAGCAATTCCTTTGGGAATGGTGGTGGGTGAGCTTCCTGTAGAAGAAATAAATGGGGGAACTTGCAAGTTCCCATAGGGTCTGAGCCTTTTCAGCACGTGGCACTGCCTGTGGACACATGGAGCCAAAAGTCTCAATAGTGTAAATCTCTAGACTGTCAGTAATTACAGGAGGAATGAATTTGGCTCATAGGTCTTAAGGTTAACTTTTGTTGCAACTCCTGATCTGTTTAGTAGTCTCAGGGTTCCCAGATACACATACTCTGTTCCAATTTTTCCAGCTCATGAAAACAGTCACAGTCTATCAGTTGCAAAATGAGCAAGCTAGTAAATGTACTTCTGTTCTCCAAGTAGTTAAGAAAGCATTGCTGTTTTCCTGGAAGAAAG
This sequence comes from Alligator sinensis, assembly GCF_000455745.1. Classification (NCBI taxonomy): domain Eukaryota; kingdom Metazoa; phylum Chordata; order Crocodylia; family Alligatoridae; genus Alligator; species Alligator sinensis. The sequence goes on along the minus strand of NW_005842133.1, from coordinate 664,056 downwards.
ATCCTGACTTATGAAATGCTCTTCTCAGTCTTTCTGATATATCTTAGGGACAAAAAAGTGACACTAATAGCCTTCTGGAGAAATCATAAATGACATACCTTGAAAATAAAATGTCCGTTCAATGGCAATATTAATCATACAGTAATTTAAAAGGGGCAGCAACATTTGTATTAGGGCACTACAATGTGAGAGACTATCAAAAAGTGGAAAGATTTTTGGATTTTTCAGAAACCCTTAACACCTAGGATGAGGATAAACATACAGTGCATACCTGCTGTGTTTTATATCTTCATGTTGCTGTTCAAAGAATAGCTAGTTATGGTTTAGATGGCTTCCTTGCTCGGTTTCTAAATGCATGTTAGGGCCATTCATTTGCCACAGCTCTGCCTCAGCCAGCCAGTGGCTCAGAAGTAATGGGCCCCACAGATTTTCCTTAATTGCATATCAGATATAGGGAGACAAAGAGCACTTCTGTAACAAGCATTACTCTTAACAAATGGATTTCTGGGGCAATTTGAATTATTACATATTAGAAATTCATATTTTCACAGATTCCTCCAATATTCACTTAGAGTTCTGGTTTCAAAAAAGTTTCTTTTAATAGTGACCTCATAGTCAAAGGGAGTTCATTTTAAAATATGAGTCAATATTCAATCGCAATATTCATCAAGTCACTTACCAGTGAGCAAAGTTTAAAACATTGACCTTGAGGCTGAAAATCCCCAAATCCATTACCAGTAATTTGAGATGTTTAGTTCTTTGTCATTATTAACTTGTTTGTTTTGGCTACATCCATTTGTAAGCACATTACCTATAGACAGATGATGAGGATAAGATGGCAAGACAAGGTCCCAGACACTGAGGTTCTTACATGGGAAGCCATTCCAAGTATCCACATGCTGTTGATGAAATCACGGATGAGATGGGCAGGCCATGTCACCATCTTTTCATACATTTCATAGATGTTAGCGCTGGAAGGGACCTCAAAGATCATCAAGCCCAGCCCCCTGCCCCAGGGGCAGGAAGTCAGCTAGGGTCAAAGGATCCCAGCAAGATAAGCTTCCAAGTTTCTTGAGTTGGTTCCTCGGTCGGGGTTGCAGTTTTCCTGGCATCCCATGAGGAATGGGGAAGTATTGCCTGCCTGGGACCCTGCCACAGGAGTTCTCTCCCCGCATCTCCCCAGCAGTCCAGTCTCCCCAGATCCTGCCGGGTGAGTTCCCCATACCCCGGAGCACCAAGGGAGCGCTATTTGTTCTGTCTCTGCCGGGAGAAGCTGCCAGGAGGCTTGGGCTTCCCTCAGCGTGCTGGGCGGCGTGGTGCTCCTGGACCTGGCCAGGTGAGTCATTCATTCCTTTCAGGGCTTACAGGCCAAGACGGCACCACTCGTCCAAGCCCCAACACAGGCATTTTCCCCGACCTAGCCCCTCCGGAAGGGTCTAGCAGGGGCCTCTCCCCAACCCCTACTACAATCCCTCTTTCTCCTTTTCCTCTCCCTCTTCCTTTAGCCTCATATGCATCTTATTTAGTCTATATGGTGCATCTCTACCTGGTTTCTTCCTGATTTCAGACTAACATGGCTAACTACCTCTCTCTGCCTATAGAACTAGCTATCTGTGATAAGACCACAGCACTGGTAAAAACTTGAAAGCACTTGAGATTCATATTTAAATAGTTGCTAGTTTTTGTTACAAAACATGCACATCAGTCAATAAGTGACTGAGGAGATAAGGTGGCCTGTAGAGCTCCTAGCAGCCACCTATTCAAATGCCTACTGTATGGGACCATAAATGAAACCACACAAAAATAGCAAAACACTGGGAGTACTAAAAAAGTAAAATGATCATATACTGTATTTTGATTTACATATTACTGTTCCTTTGATTGTTGAGACTATAAGGGAAACAAAGGAACAGCCCAAGCTCTTTAGTCTGGGTAAAAAAAACAGATTGTAAAACAACAATAATAAAAAGAGAAAATAATAGGACAGTGATGATAAATATTCTGATTTCCAAAGCAATTTTGATTACCTGGTTTTGGTTTTATGGTCAGCTGAAGGAAGGGAAGTGCTCTCAGTGAGGCCAGAAGTGCTTCAAGGACTCCCTCAAGTCATCCTTGAAACATTTCAGCATTGACTCAAAGTCTTAGGAAGATCTCACTCATGATTGTTCCACCTGGTAAAGACTCATCCATGTGGGAGCTACCATCTATGAGCAGAGAAGAACTGCTGAGGCAGAGCAGAAGCACAAACAGCATAAATCTTATAATAGTAGCATGCCCGCTGTTGATTAAGCAACCCAGAACAGCATCTCTTGCTCAGTTGCTATAGACGGTTCAAAGCACAAATTGGCCTGATCAGCTATTCATGTATAAAAGGTAGATTAAGCATTTTTGGGGCCCTCAGCAATAAGAAGATTGGGGGCCCTTGGACCCCAACTGTTTTTTTTTTCAAATATATGTATATGTATATAAAACATTCTACCTCTAACACTCTGCCAAGTGGCCCTTGTGGTTCACTTGGCAAGTCAAAGCACACTAAAACCCATTACACAGTTCGCACCGTGCAACCGTTTCTGCTTGCCGGCAGCAGGTTGGCCTCGGGCAGCTCGATGGACCTCTCTGCCCTGCGCTGTTTCTCTATACCCACACGGGGAGAGTCTGGTGGGAAGCCTGCCAGTTCAGGTCTCTGTGCTCCTTCTACAGGTCCTTGTGGAAGATTCACTCCCACATGCCCTGGCAGCTGCCACCAGGTAGTAAGTCTACCGGCGATGTGGTGTCTCTTGCCCTTCCCACCTCCCGTATCCTGCGGTGGTTCACCAGGGTTGCTAGGGTAGTGTCGTATAGCTTGTAGTTCTCTCAAAAGCACTTCAGGATCTTGTAAAACCATGGGGAAAGCATGGTCCACAGGTTCTTGTTAGTCATCATGCGCACTTGCCACTGTCATAGCAACTATCCCACAAAATGCTTAACAAAGCTGACTGTTTTACATTCCACCCCTGTTGCTAGTTTGCAAACCTGGCTCATGTACTTGGCCCAGAGGAAGAGGAGGATGTCTGGCATCCCTCTGCTTCCAGACCATTTTTCTTTGTACAGCTTGGCCCTTGCCACTTTCTCCCATGTGGAGCTCCAAAAGAAAACACACCTGGCTCTCTGGATTCTGCAAAGGACTTGTTCTGAGGCGGTGAAGACTAGAGCAGTGTGTAGCAACATCAGCAGGACCACCTTCATCAGTGCCACCCGCCCCCCCCCATTGACAGGCAGTGTGATTGCCATAGCCCCAGCCTCTGTCTGGCCTGGTACTGGTACCCTATTACACTCCTGAACTTTGATTACAAACTAATGGCCAAAGTCCTGGCCGAACGCTTTAAGTCTGTTATCGGTACAGTGATCCACAAGGACCAAGCGTGCGCAGTGCCAGGGCGAAGGCGACAGATCCATGATGCCTTGATCCAGCTGCATGACGTGCTGCAGTACCAATGGGAGAGGGGACAGAACGTCGCCATGCTGAACCTCGACTTGGAGAAGGCCTACAACCGGGTATCCCATCACTTCCTACTTAAGACTGGAAAAAATGGGAGTCCCTGCTACTTTTGGCACCTGGATAAAGGCACTTTACACCAGTGTGAGCAGCAGGGTCCTGGTGAACGAGTCCCTGATAGCCCTGATTTCAGTAGGATCGGGTCTCAGGCAAAGCTGCCTGTTCCCCCCAATCCTGTTTATTTGTGTAATGAAACCATTAGCACAACGACTCAGCCAGGACCCATGGATCAGGAAAATAGAAATCCCTGGGAGGAATGGGGAGGAGATGAAAGTTCTCATGTACATGGATGACCTGAACATCATATGCAGAGACAAAGGGTCAGTGGAAAGAGCACTACAACACACCCAGGTATACGGAGCAGCAGCAGGGGCCAAGCTCAACATCAGCAAAAGCACCTGTCTAGTCCTGGCTAAACTCGAGGACCTGTCACCCCTGGGGGTTTCCATCCCCTGGGAAGTGGTAAAGATCCTTGAGGTGGAGTTTGACCCAGGACTGGGTCAAAATTGAAGAATAATTATCATATAGCTGGCAACACAACCCAAGTATTTGGGAGCTCATGGGCCTGGGCCCTGCTGGCCTGTGCATTAATCCACTTATGTGTGTTCACAGAAATCAAATCAACCAGTGATATAATGGTCATCTTTGAATATGAAGGATGAACAACAAGCTATCAGCCTAATTGAGAGAAGCCCCAGGGAGTTAAATATATTAGACATATTAAATATTCCACCTGAAAATTACTGAGGCAATCAAAAGCTGCTTGCTATTCCAGAAATTATAGGTTTATTTCTGGCCGGGGTTCAACAGGCCTGGAATTAAAGGGAGTGTCTGCTGAGGTTGAGTCTGAAATAACAAGAGATTTCTTTTCATCCAGCATCATAGTAAATTTGGAAGTAGAGCTTTTGCTACCATGCTGCAGTAATGGCACTAAGATGGCAGATACAGGCAATGCTTTCATTTGTGAGGGCTTACAGTATTGAAGAGGAAGTTTAGGCGACAGCTCTACTTTCTCTCAAATGACATTTTCTGGAAACTATGATATTAAAGCTTCACAGAACCCCAGATTAAAGCTGTGACACACAGGTCCACTTGTAAGAAAATGATGTTCGTTTCCTGGTTTCAGTCACACAAGGTTTTAGGAAATTTCCAACTCCCTTGCATGACAGGGGTCAGCATGCTTCGATTTGAATCTCGCTGTTGCATGAAGTCACTAAAATTGCCAGGGTCTGTTTAGTAGGAATAGGTCACAGAAAACACTTCAAAGTGTCAGCAGCACGTGGATTTAGTACCTCTACAGCCCCCATTATGTTTAACACACCTATTCTTACATGGCACTGCCTGTGAAGCAGGACAATGTCGTGATCCTCATTGTATCGATGTGGAACTGAGGTGCAGAGAGCACGAAGGGTGTCTACATGGTGGCAGCAGTGTCAGGGCTGTGCATTTTCCAGGCATGCCCTGCCCACATCCTCTTGCCTGCACTCCCTGAACCTCCAGGGTGGCCCTATGTAGCCACATTTGAGACTTCAGAGCAGTTGCTGGGCATGATCGTGCAGCAGCCACACAGTTATATTTCTGGATATGGGGCATGTGAACAGGAGTGTGATGGGCAGGGTATGCTAAGCAGCGTCCTGGTCTGGGCATATTACTGCTGCAGTATAAACATATATCTTAAGGTGCTCACCCACACAGAGTCTTTGGCAGAGTTGAAACCACATCTCCCAAGCCCCTTGACCTAGCTCAACCAATGTATCATGAAAACCACTGAACCATCCTTCTTCTTGCAGCTGTGGTTACTGGTTAAAAATAAATTGAAAAGATTCAGGAAGATGGAGTTGTCAGATGAGAGAAAAGGCCGCTTCCAGCCTGGCCTGCATGCTTACTAATTGGTCAGGTGGCAAGGCTTTAGTTTTTCTCAGTGTTTGCTATGCGGATGAGTGGCATGCATCACATCTAAAGCGCTCATCAATGCCCAACAAAATACTATGGTGTGTGAAGATTGCAAAATAGAATCATTTGATCTGGAAGAGACTTCTAGGAGGGCAGGTAATCCATACTCTGGATTATGGCAAGGTGTTCATGAAACATCCTTAATGGATAGGTATAAAAATCTGACCTTGATATTCCCTGAGTTGGGTGCTTTCATAATGTCCCTTGGTAGAAGAGTTTGTCACTCAGTCTGTTTTTAATGGATGTACAGTTTCCCTTCAGATACCTGCAGACCAGAAGCTTGTTACACCTTGACCTTCATTTCATTAAAGGTATTAGAGTTACAGAAGGGCTGCTTTTGTCATCTATTTTTTTTTATCTCAGGAGTCTACTCCAACATTGCCCTTTGCTAATTTGAATACTCCATGAAAAGCTTCAGAGGCTGCATCCACACATGTGCTTGCAGCAGGTCAAATAGCAGTGACACAAATTTGTTCCAGAGATTTGTGCCTGAACATGCACTTTGGTGCATGCACTTTGGTGTGGTGTGCCACACCAGTGCTGGCCCCAGCAATATAAAAACCTGTCCTAGTGAGCAGCTCAGGGCAGCTTGCCCTTAGGAGCTTCTGAGGCCCAGCCAGTTGATATAGGGCAGGGGTGGGCAAAATGCAGCCTGGGGGCTGGATGTGGCCCGCCAGGCCATTCTACCCGGCCTACAGGGCCCCCCCAAAATTTAGAAAATTAATATTTATCTGCCCCTGGTTGCCTGTCATGTGGCCCTCGATGGCTTGCCAAAACTCAGTAAGCAGTCCTCCGCCCAAAATAATTGCCTGCCCCTGATAAATGGGGATACTAGCCCCCCTTTGGCAGCTGGACTGCTGCAGCAGCCCTGACCTAGAGTGGCCCGTGTACCTTCTACCCACTGTAGCAATCTGGCAGTTAAGTCTGCTGCCTGGCTGTGGCTTGCTGCCACCTGCGACAGCATCCGGCCCCTTGGACCTGCAGCCCCAAGGCTGCGCCCCTGCCAGACCTGGACAGGAACCATACGATCACCAGGGCTGTAGTATGGGCACTGCAGCAAAGCCACCTGCACCTCTGGGCCAGCTGCCAGTGGGCCATGGCTGCACAGCTGGCCTCCTTGCAGCACTGCTGTCATGTGTGCCCCTGCCCTGCCATCTGGGCAGCTATCATCTGGAAGATGTGCTCATTGTGGTGGCCCACTTAGAACTGTCAAAGCATGTCCTCTTGGCCCCAAATGGCCAGGAGGTCAGCCGCCTCATTTGCCATTCAGCTGGGTCCCTGGTGACAGCCCTGGGCAGGCTCCTTTGTCTCCTGCCACTTGCCTCGTTAGCAGGAATCCCGGTGCTCCCTGTTTAAAAATTGCAAATTCTCTGATAAATAATCCCAAATTCACGCATTAAAATACCCCAAAATCCATGTTCTTCCATGATTAAAATGAAATGCCACTATATAGAGAGAGAGAGATCAGTCAGGCAATGTTTTATTGCTATATTTACAATTTGAAAGCAATTTGGAAGCTTACCAGTGCCTCTTTCATCATAGTAATATAAATTCTAAATATCTATATGCTTTGGTGCTTGCTTTTGGGTTTTTTATCATAGAAAAAATCAGAGCTCCCCCGACCCTTTCTCTAACCAGGATGTGGGGACAGCTGCCCCTGCAGTCCCAGCTCCCTCCAGCAGGTCCCATCCTGTCTGGTGACTGGGCGCACAGAGTGTGAGATGTGGGAGGCAGTGGGGTTTGCAGGAGAGGGGTGGGAAAGGCTGTGGTGGGGGTGGGTATAGGGGTTCATGGGTGGGTGTATGGGGGGGTATGGGGTGTGTTTTTTTTGGTGGGTGTGGGGGCCGGGTATGGGGGGACGAGGGGTTTGTAGCTGGGTATGGGGGTGTGGGTATGGTAGCATGTGGGGTTTGTGTGTGGGAAGGTTTGGAGTTTGTGGCTGAGTGTATGAGGCTTGTGGGAGGGGGTTGAGTGGGGGACCATCAAATGCCCGCCCCTCCCTCCTTCCCTCCCTCCTGCAGTGCACAGCCCCTGGCACTGGCAGCAGCAGCCAGCTGGGTTGTTGAGGCACTCATGGCATACTGCAGGCACAACCTCTCGGCGGTGTGGTGCTGCCTGAGACCTAGGGGCTGCATATGGCAAACGGAGCTAGCCTGGCCTGGGCTGCTGCCATGCACCTTCAGACAGGACCAGAACAGCTCCTGCCACCATCTGAGGCTCCCAGGTGCAGTTCTGGGAGCCACAGGTAGTGGCAGGAGCTGTCCTGATACTGTCTGAAGGCTAATGCCAGCGGGCTGGGCTGGGCCGGCTCCATTCTCCGTGTGCCGGTCTGAGGCAGTGCTGTGCTGGATCTCAGGTGGTGCCACGCCACTGGGGGGCTGTGCCTGCAGTGGGTCATAAGCGCCCCAACGTCCTGGT
>NW_005842133.1:623804-656129 GCF_000455745.1 Alligator sinensis | reverse complement strand
CCCCAGAAACCCCAGAGTCCCCCCCACCCTCACATCCCTGCTTACTGGGGACAGAGCCTGGGTCCGAGCCGCTGCCACAGCCTTGAGCTGCTTCTCTTTGCTCCAGCGCGCTGAGGCAGCATGCTGGAGCAGCATGGGCATGCAACAGCCATAGAGACACTCTGGCAGGTGCTATGGCATCTCTTTAGACAACCCAGTCTCCAGTTCTTTCAGGACATGCTCCAGGAGTATGCCCACTTTTTTCCCAAGTTGTCTTTTTTTTATACTGGGATTTCCCGGTATCAGATTTAGAGCCTGTGCTGCAAATATACAGTGCAGGGAACATTTTTTCATTCAGGGGGTGCCTCCTGCAGCATCTCAAACTGCTTTGAGACACTACAACAGGCACTTGTTTGCTTGTCTGCACATGGCCAGACTGTCTATTGAGTGCCGTCTTATTGATTTGAACCCATTTTCCTAGTTTATCACTTACCAGTTCTTGACTCTCTTAATAACAGAATCAAAGTAGCAGATGAAAAAATTCCTAAGAATTTGAGGAGATTATTTCTTTGGGATTTATAATTTGAATAATTGTAAATAATAATTTCTAACTAAATGCCTTAGTTATAGTATTTGGCCCTCTTTTGTTCTTATTAATTAATAAGGATCAAGCTTAGCCATTTACATCTAAAAAGTGATTCACAGTGGTTTCAGGCATAATAGTAATTTAAACTGTACAGTAATATATTAAAATATTATTAAGATTTCAAACCAAATGATCAAATTCAGTGGAAATCTAAGTGAAGGCTTTCAGTTTGTCCATAGTTTACCTTTTTATGTCATCTCTGTGGAGAGAGAGATGAAGAGTATTTATATTCTTTTAATCCCCTTCCTCTTTTGCCTGGTGAAATAGCTCTGAATCAAACTCACATTGCCAACACACCCAAACTGAATTATAAATTCTCCTGAGTGTAATAATTAAATGAATAAATAAGACTGATTCGCTTTCCTCTCTTAGCCAAACTCCATCCAGTTGTGCATGTTCCTAAAACAATTAAACACATGCTGTTATTACCTCATCCCATCTCTATCCCTTTTCTATTTAGTCCCTTTCTGTTGTCACATATTCACTCCATATTGTGACTCTTTAGAGCCGTGCATGTGTTTGTCTTGCAATGTATCTGCCTTACATATGGATTATATTGATCTAATTGTAGGGTTGTAGTATTGTTGTAGCATTGTGGTGGTCCAGGGCAAAGCTTTTTGGTGTACCTTTTATTGGGCTGACTATCAGAGAGCTGTTGGACAAGCTTTCAGGCATCGAGTGCCCTTCCTTAGTTTGAGATAGTAATACAAGGAACTACAGGATATTCAAGAACTGGGACTTGTTCTGCATTGCGATTCTTTAGCTTATCTCTGGTAAACATGGTGCGGAAGGGGGCCCAATTCTTGTGAAGATAAAGCTACCAAAGCAATCATTAAAATCCACGAAAGTTTCAGTTAAGCCAATATTCAAACTGTACTGACTTCTGCTCACATAAATTACCACCTGAACATCTTGCTACTCCAGCTCCCTGCTCTTTGGTAAGCCAAGGGATTACAGGTGACTAAGGATATACTTGGGCATGAGAAGACCAAGAGCGGCATGGAGAAGTCTGTGCAAAAGGAAACTGTGATGCTAGGACTGTGCTTGGCATCTAGTGTTGGGGTAGTCTAGGCTCCACATGCACAAGCAATGGCTCGGGTCACCTTTCCCTCTCTTGTCGCACTATAGCACGTCCTGCCACTTTGGGACACACTTCCTCCCCGGCTTCATTCTTACATCCTTGTCACACCCTACCCAATTTGTCTGGGTTGGGTGATATTACCTGAACCAATAATGAATATCATCTGGGTTGGGTGATATTACCTGCCCATGAGAAATTTCTAGTGCCTCTGTGGTTTTTATCTACCGGAAGCTGAAAAATAAAAAGGTGGGATTGTTCCCACTACATTTCAAAATGGGCTCATTTCTAAACAGGATTTCCTCTGCCACCCATAATAAGAGCTGTGAAGAAAAATACATAACGTGTGATTATTCTAGGAGGAAATAGTGGGGGAAAACTCAGGGCTTGAAAAAAGGGGAAGAGGGCGGATATTAAACTAGTGTGACGACGTGTGATTCCAATAGCATGAATAGAGTTTTCTAGGCTCTGTGTGCAAGACCTTAGCTACTGAATTGCTACCAGCACCTCTGTAATTAGGACGTGTGAAACTATGGCAGATTGTATATTCTGATACCAGATGTAATCCTGTTAGTCTGGATATTACAGCACGCGAGATGTTGCAACATTTTGGGCAGAGAAATAGCAGTACTTGCTTTGTTTGTTGTCACAAATGTAGTATTTTCCCAAGCATTTCCCCTCTCAGTTTTAATTAACTTAAAACAAAAAGTCTAAAATTTCTGATACTTCCTGACTATAGCTGTACCCAAAATAGCAAAGGAATACCTCTGTTTGCCAATGACTTGAGTGCGGATGCCCCAAGGGGTTGTGCTAAACTAGCTGAAAGGAAGTCACTGCACAGAGTAGCACGTTGCATTGCTCATGAAGAATAGTTCGTGATCCCGTATTGCTCTCCTCCTCCAACATAGCAGCCTTTGTGAGTCTGTGAGTCCCCACTGGATGTCCTCTTTTGAATTTGGACTGGCATCCACGTGCTGTTTTGACCCAGATAGCTTCGGTCTTCTTGCCTTAACAGAAGCCCAGTCCTCTATCTGCCTTCATGGGAAGAAGTGAACTTTTATAAAGTGGGAAAGAGGATGGGGTGAAGTCTTGGGCAGTATCAGTGGAGCTCCAACCTTCACACCTGTCTTTTTTTTATCCCTAGACTGGGTGGTAGGAAAGAGATTAATGGGATGGAGGCAGATCATAAGTGTAGAAAGGAGCTGGAGTTGTGCACAGTGCCAGGCTGAGCTGTGTTAATGCAAAGCAAATTTGAAAGCATGTCTAATATATTAGTTTGAGGGGGCTAATGGGACGTCTGAAGACCAAAGCACTGTCCCAGTTTTCCTTTCAGCATCGAGAATATTTCTATCTACCACTTCTGCTTTTTGCTGTTGCCTCCCTGACTCACCAGCTTGGTTCTGCTCCTGCCCTGGCTGAAGCAGCTGGGTCTTAACCACATTACTGGTGAAGGAATATGTATGGAAGGAAGGAGAGAGCTGGAAAAATGAAATTAGGTCACAAAAGAGTAGATGGGTTGTGGAAGACCGTGTGACACAGCAGTGGGGCACAGTCTACTGACTCTTTTCAATCTTCACTCTCATTTTAACCCAAACGTGATCTTTGGGGCTTGGCATGAGACAGTCCTTCCCCCCGGCTCCCTCTCGTTCCATCGATGTGGATTAGCCAATGTCTGAGATGATCTGTTTATTAACCTGTAGGTGGCTCTGAGATCAGTGCCCTGGCACTGCTTTCCCCTTCAGCACTCAGCATGGTGAGAGAGGTTTCAACAGTTGCTCTGGGTCTTGGATCCGGGAGTGGAAAGATTGAGCGCTGCACACCACTAGGCAAGCCTCCTTGCATGTCTCTGGCCAGAAGCTGCTCTCCCTGTGACAGCTGTTGGCTTTGCCCAGCTTTCCCACAACGTCAGGCAAAGCCAATCTAGCCACAGCTCAGTTGGGAAAACTGCAGTCCTGGGACAAAGCGTTTGCTGAATACTGTCTCCCTGTAGCCTAGGAAAAGGATGTTGAAGAGCTTGCAGAAAAGGCTCCCCTAAAGTGATCCATCTAAATCTGTAACTTGAAAGCACAAATGAGCCTGCCGATGAGCTGCTAATGCAGCAGGAACAGCTTTTGGACAGGGCTGCCAAGCAGGAGAGGAAAGGAGCTTTGAAGATGCTTTCAATCCCCTCTGTCTGACTTCTGTTGCCCTGCTGCTGTTTGCTGCATCGTTCTTCATTCTCCTTCTGGAAGAAGATGGAGTGCAGCCCTGCTGTTTAATCACTTGACTTTACTGCTCGCTTGTGGCTAATAGTTGCTCCTCCGTATTGGGAGTGGAATGCAGCAGTGTGGCTACACTTTGCTACTGGGCAGCGGCAGAGCAAGCAAATATTGGGAAAAGTCATATAATTCCATCCAGAATGCGTGTGATGGGGAAAATCCCACTTAACCCTGCATTCCCCACATAGAAAAGATGCTGGAAAAGCTGAAAGATCAGATATGGGAGGGGGTGGTTGAGGGGGGAGAGGGTGGAAGGAAGCTCTTTTTTGACTGCTTGAAGAAAATGTTTGTCAGTGGGCTGGAAAACCGTCTTTAATGTTTAACACACCATTTTGCACCCACAATAAAATGTGAGCTCCAAACTGCAGCTTGCTTGCTGGGGCACAAATGACAAACCTCCATCTACTGTCTACCTACTCCAAGGGACCAATCTGATGTCTTAACTGCCATCATTTGTGCCCACAGTTAATTGTGGGCAGAGAATTAGAGGCCATTTAAAAACCTCTGCCCTAACTAAGCAGATTTTTGCCTTCTTTCTCCTCTTCTGGTCATAAATTATACATCAATAAATTCTCCCAGCAACATGCCTTTTTGATTTTAAACGGCTCTCATGGCAGTGGGCTAGCTGGAATTCTATCATGAGAAGAAATATTTGTATTACAATTTATTAAAAAAAGAAAAGCAAGTAAGAAAACCCCTAAAAAAGCCAAATTCTACCCCTGGAGCAGTTCTTTAAAATCTATTTTTTAAATTTGTTCCTTTAAATGCAAGCGTAAGCTTTTTCAGTAAAAAAAAATTAAATGCATTTTATGCTTCAGGGCTCAGGGTTATGCCTAAAAGCAAAGCTGATCCTGCATAGAGTCCTTAAGAAGAATGTTTGGCAATATATAGTCTAGTGGGTGCAGGAGAAACCCATCAGTTATACTGAAATCCTCACTGTCACAGCATGCATAGCATTCTGTGATGTTAGGCAGTTCTGAAAAATATATTGAAATAATATCTGAAAACTGTGGAACCTTTGCTTGAACAACACATTGAAAGTCAATTAAATCAATTAAATAAAAGGTTAAAACTTCTCCCTCTTTCTTTAAGAACAGAAGAATAGTCCATAGGGTACTTCTTTGCATGAAAATTTGTTTTTTTTTTTTTAAAAGAGGCGTTTAGAGGGTTCTTTTCTGCCAATGCACAACTGTACAGCATTGTGTAGAAATTAACAGGACTTTCTTGCTGTTTCCAGATGATCTGGAATTAAACAAATTGCCAGGATAATCCTTGAGCTCAAATTTATGCTTTCTACTGTGTAGCATAACTACCAAAGGAAGAATAAAAGGAAGCTGCAGATGGCAAAATGACTTGCTTTGTTCTGATGTATGATGGCTTAGTGAATGAATTTATTTTGTAAGGGAAAAAACATTTCAATATAGAAAAGGCTGGTACCCATTTATGTGTAGGATGCCTATAAAACACTCCCATAAGCTTTGCAGTACACAATGATTGCTAGATATATTTTTCCTTTTTTTTTAAAGGAAGAGAGTGTTTTTTCACTTGCAGTCATGATATCCAGTCAGCGTAGATTTATAAGATTGTTGCCTTTCTAGACTTCCTCACAAATTTTCTTGCCTGTAAGGGCCAATAAGTGAGTTTACAACACAGTTTCATGAAAATGAAATAGTGTGTTCAAAGCACAAATAGACTTAGGTATTTGTCCTGGATCTAGCTACACTCTACTCTCAATAAAGTCAGAGGACAAGGTTATAGCACAGGTCCATTTTATTTTGTGTAGTTTTTATATTATTGAGCACTTCAGCTGTATAAAAGCCACTTCAAGGCTTTGGCTCAGTTATGGAATGTGATTAAAGTCTTGTCTATATTGCAACTTTACTAGCCTCATAACCAGGACAGATGAAAATTGTTCTGCTTGACTTGTATGTAATTGTTTGTCATACACATTGACTCCCCTTCTTAAAGCTCTCTTCAGATCTCCAGTCACTCCTTTTGTAAGCTTTCCAATTCTGATCTACTAGAACTTGCAAGGTATGTATGTTATAATGAGTGCCATAATTTTTTGGCCCCCATATGCTTACCTCTACCCTTCATTTACATGCTTTTGTTTTTTTGTATCTAACGTAGATTGTTCACTCCAGGGAGCATATATTTTGCAAGACTGTGCAGTGCACACCTAGGCTAGGGACAGACATTACACATAAGCTGGTTTAAGTGATCAGAAACTGGTTTAAACCTGTAACAGAACAGATGTTCAGTGCACAGAAACCATTTTGAAAATGGCTGAAACTGGGTTGAGATAAAGCTGGTTGAATGTAGTATCAGACTTAATTGATTTGGGTAAAACCAGTTTATGCAGTGTCTGTCCCAGACCCCTTGCTGATTTAAGTTAAACAAAACTCCCCCAGCATCCCGGCATGCTCTCTGGGCTGGGCAGGGCTCTCTGCTCCACAGCAGAACTGGTCCCTCCCCTCTGCTCCCTGGCTGCAGCTCAGCAGAGACTGCAGGCATCTATCTGGCTTCCCCCTGCTCCCAACCTCTCCTCCCACTCCCTGCTAAGCAGCGATTTCCCCCATCCGCTCTGCCTTATACAGGCACCTCTCAGCATTAGCTAGCAGACCACATGCTGGCTATGGCCCATGCTGTGGCAGGCAGGACAAAGGGAAAAGCAGCAGGTAGCTGGTAATGTCCCTCTGTTGTTTTCTTAATGGGGTGATAAACACTAAGTTAGGTGTGATAAACAAGGTGTTATCAATTTCCTGCCGGGCTAGTCAGAAGTCGGGGGAACCCCTCCCTAATCAGAGCATCCTGCCGGGGCCTGGCCATATCCCCTCAGCTCAGCACTATGGAAGGGAAGGGAGGGCTGTTCTAGTGCCCCCTGGCTTCTAACCTGAGCCACTGCAGGCATGTGCCTGCATTTCTGAGATGTCTGTACAGTTACAAACCGATTCAGCCTAGCCAGATAAGACTAACCTGCAAAGATTGAATCAGTTCAGGCTCAGGCTTTTTGAATGTCTGTCCTTAGCCCTACAGTGGCACTTTGTTCATTTCCAGCTCCCAATATGGTCTTAATATGGTCTTTGTAAGAGGAACAAATAAGATAAAAACAATTTTAAAAGGAGTTGTGAGGGAGTTTACTCCTTCATCAGTTAACTCCTTCAGAAATATTACTTTGAACTGTGATCGTGCTAGCTCTCTCTACATTGTATGAATCAGCAAGACTGAGATTACAACAGATTCCACAAACCAAGCAGGTATAGTCATAATCAAGGGAAACCACCATGGGAAAGCAATGCTGTTGGTCATTCAATAAAGGTAATCTCCCTCCTTTATCAGTTTAGTTGAAATGTCCATTGGTTTGCTAGTGAACATTTAGTAGTCAGAGGTATTGTCAGATCAGACAACGCACTGAGAGGTGCATGACTTGCAGTCCATTAAAGTCCCCATTAATGGAAGTTAGTTCTATTCTCCTAGCTAACTTCCCAGGGAGGAGACTTAGATTTTGCCTACCTACATTTTCCTGACTTGGTAAATTGGATACAATATTTATTCAGCACTTGTTGATTCTCACACCTAAGCAGCATGCACTATTACACATCCCAGAGGTGGTAGCGTTTCAGTGGAAGTGCACCTGCATATATGTGAAGTTTGTAGGGCTGCGTTGGACCCTTTGGAATGAAAAGCCCTTTATAAATGTCAGACTTTGTATTTATTTAAAGAACATGCTCATGATGCTGCACTTCTATCCCAGCATGTTAAGGCTAAAATAATAACATGTCTCTGTAGAAGACTATGTTTTATTTGGCAGATTTGGGGGACTATCATTACAAAGAAGGAAAATTAAGCTGCAGGTTTGTGGCAGCCAGTTCTGTGACTGTTTTGGTAACCAGTCGCCATAAATAACTGCTTCCTAGTGCTTATGCATGATATGTTAAGAGTTGAGCAGAGTAAAGCAGTATGGCATAAGCAATATTTAGTGTCCTATGCTGACCATTGAAAAATTGTACTGTGGTAGTGGCAAATATTGATTGAAAATGAAGCTCATTACATCCTAATCTTTGATTTAAGGCCTCCTATCACTCAGCAACAGTCTCTGTCTCTCTCACCTAAGCCATCTTCTGGTGATGCTAGCCCTGGTTATTTTCTTCCATGCCAGCCCCTCTTCCCAGATGCACTCTCTTCAAACCCATTAGCCAAGCCATCTCCCATATTCAATTCAAATTTTCTCAGGGTAAGTTGTCTGAGACAACTAAAAACATTTTAAATGGATCATCAAGATGTATATGTGCATGATTGAAAAAGAAGGTGATCTTAGCTCTTTAGCCCTTGTGCCTTTCACCTGTCTCCTTTTCAGCCTAGGAATTTTTTCTTCCAAGCTGTTTTTGTTTCAGGAAAAGGACCATGTCTTCATTTTCTGATATGCTTGCATGCTCTTTGGGGTACTGAAAATCATGCTAGTACAGCTTCGTTCATGCCTTCTCACTGCCTGCCTTTTCTTGATCTGCTTAGGATGTGACTATCTGTATGTAGCCTGGAGCCTCCTTCCCTACCGTGTGTAACAGGAAACACAGCAAGAAAAAAACCCAGTTAGTGGCTGGCTGTAGAGTGTGTATCCTTTAAAAAAGAGGGGAGGGGAGATATTCCAATATGTTTGGCCTAGCTGCTCCCATGGAAATCGATTCTAAAACGTCCACGACGACAGCAAGAGCAGTGCTGGCTTCTTTTGGAGAAATCTCACCTGGGATCTATTTGCAAAATTCAGAGCCAGGTTTGGGATCTAGATTTTGAATTTCCTTAAATCCTGACCAGTGTTTTGCTTCAGGCTTTTGACTCAGGCCCTTCTATTCTGTGCCACACAATAATGAAGCGAAGAATCCGTCTGGAGAACAAGATAAAAAGAGAGTCTATGGATATTAGATGACTATTGGATGATTTAAACATCTTTCTGTATTCAGAGTAACTGGAATGATGGGTGTGACAATCAGCTGAATTTTTTTGCATTGAAACTGTGTTTTCTTTCAGGTCCAGCATTGCAAAACTTGGAAGGGAAAGGGAAGAAAAGACAGACCATTGCTTCAGAAACCTCATTTATCTTGTCCTTTCTACCAATTTCATTTTGGATTGTTCCCATACAAAGAGGCACTGATGAGCTGTTTGTTTCAACCCCTTATTGAGGGTGGCAGTCATGGCAGTCGATGCTTAGCATTGCTAGTCACCAGATGTCATGATGCTGCTGAATTGTAATATGCCCATAGCAAACAAACAGTGACAATGGTAATGCTGAGAAGAAGGAGTGTGTTTGTATTGGGGCTAGTAGCTGTACCTGAGATAACAAAGGGATAATTGAACTCGCTGGGATGACATACTGCAATGCAGTGAAAAAGGATAGAAGGAAAAAGATTAGCTTGTGCAGGGTGGCACACGATAACGTTATTGGTTCTGTCATTTGATATTGGATAAAGAGTGCAGAAAAGAGAAATTTTCATGCTCTAAGTTGGCATATAATAGGTGTAGGGGCATTTTCTGATATTTTTTGTTTCATTCTTTTTCCTCCTCTTCTATTATTTCTCTTCTCTCTTCATTGCCCTTAGTGGTTGCACAGGTGATACAATCTCAATTAGTGGGTAGCAATATGATTGCAGGATTCCTTGCCCAGCAGAACCAGTGCTAAATCAGGTATACTCAGTAAGTACTTCACTTCAGTTAGCAGAGCCAGCAAAGGAACCAGGTGCCTGTTGTAGTGAAGGAAAGGTAATTTTAAAAGCCTGAATTAAAACTATAAGTACTTTGCAGAAAATACATTATCTGACATATCAGCTTCTCTTGCACTCTTACCATGGAGGTCTATTCTGTTTAGGTACCTAAGTGTGCATTTAGACATGTAACATTAGGCACTCAGGTCAGAAGATATAGCCATGTAGAGTCTATACTTCCCACAGAGTACTCAGTAACATAAAAAAATTGCTTTGTAAATAGTACAGATAAAAGTGGTTAATTGCCATGATGGAAAAGCATGAAGCAAGAAACAAACCTGGCCTCAGATGCACTGGAAGGGTCCCATAACTCTCAGTGCATTTTAATTAAGCCTGCAACAGAACCAGAAGCTAGGAGCTCTGCTTTAAAAACCAAAAATGAATATAGATATTCTTCAGCCTCATGTGATTGACTTTTTCTGTCTCCTCTTCATCATTTAGATAGAATAACCAATTTGAATATGGAAGAATTCACTTTAGTTGCTTTCCTCTTGTTACACTTGGTTTTTCTTTTTCTCTTGAAGTTTTCCACTTAGCCGTCTTAATTCTGTTTGGTTTAACAGCTGCACTCACTGTAACGGGGCACTAGGTGTTGGGGCATGCAGGACTTTCAGCTGAGACACCAAGAGCCTGAAGCAATAAAATAGGTGCTGTAGGCAGAAAAGGGCTTAAATCAGTTCAAGAGCCCTGTGCTTTAAGACGGTTGAATACTTTGGGCCTCAAGGTATGCGGCAAGGGGGAGACTATTTAAAAAAAATAGTTCGGATTAGTTATTTTAGAAGAAACCAAGAGGAAAGTGAGACAGAGTGTCTGCAGTGCCATGAAGTGACATGCTCTGATACTACATTCTCTGATATTAAGGCTATTCAGGGAAATAACAAGGTTTACCAGTTAGACCTTTCTGTTATCTATAACGTACCCTTGGTGATTTAGTCTACTGACAGGACAGGTCAGTGTATTATACATTAGCCTAGTTAGTGTTCTTCAGGATTAGTCCTAAGTAGATCACAGGGTCTGGGGGGAAGCCTGTGGTTGAATGTGCCTCGGAGAGAAAGCAGGGTATAGTGGTATTTGTGGCCACTGAGATATAGTATGGGAACCCAAGAACAGAACTGCATCCAGAAAGACCTTGAGATTGTGAGGTTGTGAAATGATGCCTCGGTCCACTGCTGCCAAAACATTGCTGAAGTCCCATGGCTCTGTGGGCTGGATAAAATGGTTCTGTGGACCATAGTTTGCCAAGCCCTGTGTTGGCATGCTTGCTTCAGATTAAGACAAAATTAACAAGAGGATGGGAAATGTCTTCCACGGAGTGGTATAGAACTATGCAGAACCTTAAAATCCTTGCATCTCCTCCAGGCAGTGTGTTGGACATCAGCTGCATGAAAGCAAGATGGAAAGGAGAGCTAGAGCTGTGTGGTATTATCTTATAGACAGCACTGACCCTATCATCTCAGAGCCTCCCATGGGCTTGTAGAACTGAACTCCCGATGCTTCCAGCTGAGCTCTCTAAAGGATGATAAGCAGTTGGCGGGCATTAAAGGACTGCTATACAAGGAACTTACAGAACCATTTTGGGGCCACATGTAATGCAGTCTTTAATCATCTGAGTGGCACCTTACAATCAGTGCTATTACAGGCCAGTGAAATATTAGCAAACACAAGCTTCAGCCCCACTACTTTGCGATGAGCACATGGTTAAAACCATTTCTATGTTTTACCTGGGTCTGACATCCAACTGGAAATCAAAGTGTGTGTATGCTATTACAGGTGAACTTGCACTGGGAAAGTAGGCTCTGTTTGTCTCATTTTTCATGAAAAGCCACCTTGCTGAAAGGTGAAAATAGCACCTTGCTCTTCATGCTCCACCATCAATAGGACTAGGCATGGGAAAACTGTTACCCAGTTGGAATGAGGGTAGTAGGGTAAATCTTAAGGATATGTAGGCTGAAAAGCAATATTTGGTATGTTTAGGGATGGGGGAAGGTATATGGGAGGGCGTGGAGAAAGGAAGAGCAGACAGCTGCATTTTGAATGGTCCATGTATCTATCTAATGAGAGTAATAAAGTGGGATTAAGCGTGTCAGTTCTGAATTGATGACTGTGGTAATATCTAGATATTCTGCCTTTCTTTTGTGAATAAATGCAGGCGATAACACATTGAAATTGATTCTGAAAGCTAGTGAATTGGGTGTTTCATTTCATCAGCCATCTAATGTACGGGTCAAATTACACAGCAGATTTAACCGCTGTCTCAATTGATAATTGCCACAGTAAAATTATTGTGTTTCTTTAACTTGTTAGAGAGAGGGTCAGCCGTGTTTCGGAGTGGGGGCTCTAACAGATTCGTCTGGAATTTGGGTCGCTTCCAACCTGCCTCTGCCACCACAGGCACGGTCACTGCCTCCTGCCGCAGCGCTACCACTTCTTCCTGCTGCCTGGCCACTGCAGATGTAGCCCCTCACCAATGAAATGGTGCCAAAGCTCACCGCTGCTGAAACCACTGAAGCCCCACAGCCCTGTGGGCTGGAGAAAATGGCTCCAAAGATCACATTTTCCCCATGTTGGTGTGCTTGCTTCAGATTAAGACACAATTCATTCATGAATTTGTTTCCATCAATGTCAGAATGCATTAGGGGCTTTTCCAACAGGAAGAATTAATGTTCTCAATTCCATGGACTTCACCCCCCTTCAATAAAAAGGCAGGGCTAGGAGGAAGAGGTAAGGAGAGTGGTCAAGATGATGTCTAACTAAATTCCCTGTAGGAAGCCCAGCAGAAGGGAAAGTTGGAGCCTTGTAACCAAACTCACTGCATAGTGTGCAATACAAGTCATCATAACAGATGCATCTATATGCCACAATGCAGTGCTGTGTAGAGATATCGGAGCTAGCTAAGTTATTGGAAGCAGTATAACTGTCTTCAAATGACACTGTGCTTGGACCTATTTACTTCACCTGGAGACTGACGGTGTTTCAAATAACTGTTCCCAGGAGCACCAACTCAGGGAGGGCTGGTGGCTGCTGGAAGACAGGATGGAAAAGCAGAGGAGAATGTGAAGGTAATGAGGAAAGTGGGAGAATGGAAGATTGATGGAGGAGGTCAGAGAGCATGAAGAAAAATTAGGACCTGGAGAAATTAGAGGTTATGAGATGGCTGTATCTATCTGTTCTGTGGGTTTGGTAAGGAGCATGGTAGCCAAGAAAAATCCCCATACAAGATTAATCCTACTAGTTAGCATTTTTACCATGATATGTAGGTGGGAAAGCCTATTATTGTTGCTAGTGGTCTTGAATTTTCTAAATGCCCTCTCTTCTCTAAAACTTGGGTGATGCAGCTGGTTCCTCCTGTTGTTGCAATGTATACATCATGCATATCTTTTAAGAAAGAGCATTCTGTTCCACCGGAGCTATTTTTTTTTTGAATGACACCTGTTTGACGTGAATGTGAACTGGAGAGACCAGCAAAGAAGTGAGATACTAACCTTCTCCTTGATCTTACTGAGCTTCTCTGTAATGCTTTTTGGCTTGTGGTACTCAGATAATTCATTAAAATGGCAAATCTGGGGTCAGATTGAGAGCACTCATTTGCTTTTGACACCTTCCAGCTGCTCATCTGACATGGAAGCAAGTATCTTTTTGTGATACATATGTGGCACACTGCAGTCCTCCTGTTAATTGACTGTGGGAGTTTATTTTGGAAACTGTTAATGGCTTTGTTTGCACATTTATTCCCTATGCTCAGAGGTACTTTAAAATGTTATTGCGACCTTTTGCATTAAGCTACTATGACATGAAGCTGTTTCAGTTGAAGGTAGTATCTAGTTCGCTGCCAAACTCCTCTGGATACCTAGAAGTTTCTGCCAAGGCCTCCAGACCATCTGCTCAGTGACAGGATGCTGTTACTTGATGACTAGAATCAGTACAATGAGCAGTATTTAGCATGCAGAAATTTTGGAAAATAAGACCTGCCTATTTATGATGAGCACTATAAAATTAACTTCTGCCAATTGTCTCTCTAATAGAAAAATCAAAATAAGAGATGAAAAGGGCATATTAGATCATCATTAATTCCCTGGGAATTACTGGATTTATACCTATGTGTAAATGTGGGTAATAAAAGAAGGGAGAGAGGAGGAAGGACCCACCCAAAGAGGTGGCACAACCAATTGGAGAGGTAAAAGAGAGAGGAGCAATTCAACCCATTATAGTGGGTTGCCCGTGCAAGTGCCTCCTTTCTTGTTCAGGCAGTGTCACAAGAGCAGTTCACAATCCTGCCCTACATGAATTTAGCCTGTGTCACAGCGGAGTGGTCTGAGATGGAACTTCTTTATGTCACAGTAAAAATAAAATAGCCAAAAGATGTTCCTCTGTATTTCTGGGATACCCCAGAAGTTGTGCTAGTGGTCCCATTGTGCTTACCCCAGAAAATGTGGCAGTATTACAAGACACAAGTTTCTCAGATTATGTCCCATACCCTTTGCAGCCAGTCACTTAAAAGAAGGGGTAAATGACCACAACTTTCACTGTTGACGTTCCCTCGCCCTCCACAGCTCCATTAAATGTGTCATTTTCAGCATAATTCAATGACTCCTCCTAAATGTTGTCATAACAAAACCAGGATTTTCCTGATTTCCATTGCATTTCTTTTCCCGGCATGTGGCTAGCCGGGATTTTACAAGCACTGGGAGTTGCTCTTCCTTGAGATTCCACCCGTGGACTTGTCACAATTTCATTCCTCGGAGTCGTTAAACTTATAGTAAAGCACTGACATTAATACAGGCAAAATTTGCCTTCCTTTCTTCCTAGCTGTGGAGCTGTGAAGCTGTCAGATGCCAAAGAGCGAAGGGGCCCACAGTTCATAAAAAGGGGAAATGGTGAACCACCACAAAGCAGCAAGCAGCAGCAGCAGACCTCACAAAGTGTTTTTGTATGTGGAGACTGTCTTTTAAACAAAGCTGCAAAAAGTTAAAGTTTTAAATACTAATTTTCTTCTGAGAAACAAACTATAAACTGGCTTTGTTCTTTACTTTGGCATTGAGCTGCAAATAGAGCATGCCACGCTGCCTTCATAAACTCACCCAAAACAATTAGTTCTAATTGACTTTCAGTCTTTAGTAACATTGGATTCCATGTATGTCTCCAGCTTCCAACAATAAGAAAAGCCTGGTTATATGAAGTATAATTTATAAGAGGAAAACCAAAATATGAAGACACACTTACTTGAAGTTCTGCATGGTTTATACTTGGGAAATAAGTAGCTTTAAATTGGTCATTAAAAAGAGAAGGGAACAGTTTGTTGTTTTTATAATGTCGTTTTGGATCTTGCATGGAATAATATATAAAAGCAAAGCCAATTCAATAGAAGCCTTTTTAGCATGAATAAAGCTTATTATTAGATGTCTAGTCTCGTTTGTTTGATTTGAACTGAAGTCAGGGGGACGAGTGCATACTTGACATTTCTTCTCAAGTCAAATGTCTAAAGCAATGCCAGCTCAGGTTCCATTATGGGAAGCTAGGAAAATCCATTCAGTATGTTCAAGAACAACAATAGTAACTTTTAATAAACTTACAAAGCATGTAACCCCTTCTGGCCAGATACACTCAAGTTTGTCTACTTCTTGCTGAAAAACAAGAAGACATTTTAGTTTTTTAGTTAGAAAAAAATACTATCAAAATCCGCAGTCATTTTACATGGCACTGTCTTTTTGTATGCTCTATCCTAGGACTATCTGTCCACAAATAGTGAAGGAGAATCTTGTCTGCAGTTGACTCTGAGCATCGTGTCCATACCAACCTGATGGATGCAAGTAAAGAACTTCCAGCAATAAAGGAAACTGGCCCAACTGATCCACTCATTTGGCAAAGTCTATTTCTAGCATAAGTGGCATTGGGTTGGGGATAGCACAGAAGAAATATGTAGCCCAATATCTGAACTGGTGAGTATGTGATGAAGGAGACTGCTCTATAAGTTAGGGACTCTATAGCTGTATTTATTGCTTATTTACCAATATCCATGAGTATGATTCAGTGTACATTACTCGTCACCTTCTTTTTTTTTGACAGAGGTAAGCTACAAGGAAACAAGATAATAGGCCAAATTATGAAGCATGGCTGAACTGCACAGGCTGAGGAAATGTGTCAGAGGCTCAAGCTTGTATGAGGAATCCTACCTTCATGCTGTGTCAAAGATACCTGAAGGCTGCTATAATTCACCCCAACTGCAAACAGGCTCAAGGGTTGAAAGCTCACCTGATATCGGCATAGCAGGGGTATCCTGCTCACACTTTTTTCACTTTTATACTGATAGCAGGCAGAGGAAATGGCATTAGAGCTCCTACATTACTGCCCTAGAGTTTGGGTATTCTTCCCTGGTCTTTACAGCCAAATTTTCTAACTGATGCATCACATCACCTGGTACATTGTATGTTATGGAGAGTACACGCTTTTTGTGTGTACTCTCCATAACAAGGAATTGAAACGCGCTTTTCTCTTGAACCGTGGAAGAAGCTGGTTAGCTGAGAATGTCTCTAACATCGTTGTATTAAAGTCTGAACTCTAAATGTGAAATGTAACTGAATTGGTTTCATTTCAAAATATGAATGGCAAGATTTCCCTGAAGCACTGTAACAAACCAGCAAATTAAGGCGCACAGTCTCTGCCAGTCACATTCCCACTATCTGGCAGTTATTGGTCTGTTTCTTAACTAACTGAGGAATCCTAGACTGATGTCCTATTTTTTCTAATTGCTTGGTTTTGATTAAAAGAGAACCAGATGCTCCATGCACAGAGGGAGGTTTCTAGTCATTGTACATTTTCACTTGTACGCTTCCCTGAAGCCCACACTGGCTGGTCCAGATGAGCGCAGCTGTTTGTTTCCCTGGGGACACCTTGTGCTGCTGCTACTTGTCCCCAGGGAACACCCATGCCATGTGTGCTCTGGCATGTGGCAGGTTACCCCAGGTGGGGTAGGAGAGGCTGGGGCCAGCAACTGTGCTGGCCCTGGCAGCCTTACCTGGGGTCCTGGAGGTCTTGGGGAGCTGCTGCCATGATGCTCCTGCACCTGGGAGTCTGGCTGGCAGCCAGAGCATGGCTTCAGCTGGCCCGGCTCTGGTTTTGGGTGGTGCACGCTACTGTTGCCATGCACACTACCCCACTTTTTTTTGGTATGGATCTCAGGGTCAAAAAAACCCTTGCACGGCAAGATAGCAGCATGGGGAATGCCTGGATCTGCAGCGTGTGGTACCGCAGATGGATCTGTATCACCAAATAGTGCACATCCATGCTCATCTGGATGCAGCCACTTAGTGGTACTTGTAAGGTATTGGTCATTTCTGTATCTAGCTGCAGAGAGAGGAAAGAAGTACTTGGCTCTTTTTACAATACCTCACTCCTAGTAAATCCTTGTAGAAATATTTTTTCCTTAGTCCTGGATATCAGACAGGGAGAGTAACATTTAACTATGTACAGTGGCGATATGTAGGGGTGCATGGAGGTGCACGTGAACCCCCTGAGAGTGCCAGTGCACCCCCTGACCGGCTGCGCTCACCCCTTAGGCAATCTGCAGCGGGGGCAGGTGGGAGTGCTGGTGTCCCCCCTGCAAGTGCCAGCTGGGAAGTGGCACTTGTAGGGGGGGAAGCAGCCACAATGATCAGCCATCTCATGATCAGCCAGGGAGGGAACCCCCCCCAGTCAGTGGCCCCCCCCAGTCGGTGGGATTGGCCACAGGGGGATCCCCTCAGTTGCTGACTGGTCGTTCGAGAGGCACGTGCCCTCCTCCCCCCAACTAAGGCCACACCAGTCGCCCATGACTATGTACTGGTTTGATATTTGGAAGAAACTCTGCAGATTTATTTAAGTAAATCAAGTCAGTGCTAGTAATTAAATATTCAATCTTAGCAATTAAATCTTTCATAAACAGAGATAAACAAGATATATTAGTTATTAGGGGTGTGCAAAATGGGTCATATTCGATTCAGATTTGGCCCGAATCAGGGACAGTGATTCAATTCATTGATTCGAATCACTGACCCCAATTCGATTCGGCTGAATCTGAATTTGAAGATTTGATGCTGATTCGGAGAACTGGCGATTCGGCCATAGATACAACTTTAAATGTTGTGTACATACCTGGTATCTTGAGGTATGCAGAAAAAACATTTAAAGCTGTGTCTATATCCGAATTGCTGAATCTTTCTGAATCTCTCCGAATTGACGGCCAGTGGCCATAAGTTGACTGAGGATAGATGCAGGCACTACTACATCAGGAGGCGCTACTTCACAGTCAGGGCAGCTAGGATCTGGAACCAACTTCCAAGGGAAGTGCTGCTTGCTCCTACCCTGGGGGCCTTCAAAAGGAGGCTAGATAATCACCTAGCCAGGGTCGTTTGACCCCAGCATTCTTTCCTGCTCAGGGCAGGGGGTTGGACTTGATGATCTGCTCAGGTCCCTTCTGACCCTGCCTACTATGAAACTATGATTTGATTCAGAGAGTTTAAAGGGTCTCCTGATTTGATTTGGATTTGGAGATTCAGCCACTGAATTGGGCCGAATCTCCAACAAATCGAATCAGGGACCGAAGCTTTGCACAGCCCTATTAGTTATGTCATACAGGCCATATGTATCCATTCCTCTATAAGAGTGTTTTTTTAACTTGCTTCATTTGCAGACCCCTAAAAACTTTTGAATGGAGGTGTAGACCCATTCTAATTGTAAGTTTGGGTATTCACATACTTTTGATTGATCATAGTTATCTTTCATGGACCACTTATACATAGTCTGCGGACTATCAGGGGTCCACACACTACAGCTTGAAAAGCACTGTTCTATATTGTTTTTTTCTGTTTGGTTTTGATTCAGAGAATTTTCCAAAAAAACTGAAGATAAGTGTGTGGGATGGTAGTGCCATGAATGACCTTCACTATGCCTCCGCTTACTATCAGAACACTTTTTAATAAAAAGCCAGAGACATTAACACTGAAGGCACAAGGTAACAATATGTCACCAAAAAAAGTTAATTGCAAAACTCCTGTTAACTTGGACAGAACCAGGATTTCATCCGCAATTATAGTCATCAGAGCCTCATGTGGGATAATCTTTAATAAAGAACAGTTGTAACAGTTCCTTCGAGTGCATTCATTTAAAGTATTTTTTTCCAGGATCTGTGGAGATTTTGGGGACACAAAGTGGGATCTTTGTGTTTGGAATATTTCTCACCTGTTGTGGGCACTGAGGGCAAACAATAATACTCTGTCTTTGATTACCATTGGACAAGCCAATATAATGGGAATAGGATCAGACCCACAGTGAAGATGGTGGCAAAATTCCCACTGATCTCATTGGGAGCTGGATCATGGTGTATATGCTCTTTAAGATATTTGTGGGGAAAATGCCTACTGTAAAAAGGAAAGAGAAGAATGAAGAATAGCATGAGTTTCAAAATGGTTTGGTGGTTTAAATGAAGCCAGCTCCAAAACCTACTGAATAAATAGAAACCCCTTGGTCACCTTTCTCCTGGGTTTGTCTAAAGCTGTACATACTTTTGCATTTTTCAGAATTATTATTTCAATTAATTATTCATCTTAGAAAATACCCCTTCATCTGATTCTACACTTGAGTCAGATCTCCTAAGTGTGCTGCTACTTATGAATAAGATGCTGGAGTTATAGTAAGTCAGAAAATAAATGTATTCATGTTCCACAAGTGTCTTTGTATTTCCTTGCACAACATCCTCCTTCAACTAATTCACAAAACCACTGTTCTTGTCCTCCTTCAGTCCAAAATTGAGATAGCTTATGTTGCGTCATCTGCAGGAAATCAGCCAAAAAATGACATGAACTCTTCAGAGTAAGGGCCCATCTTTCTGTGGCTTGTAGAGTATAGAATAAGAGGGACATGATCCTGATGGAGTCTCTGGATGTTGCTGTAGTACAAAGTATATAATGAGCCTCTGCAACTTCCAGCATCTCACAAATACTAGACACGAGTTTCTGAAAATATCCATGTAGTAGAAGGTTGTGAAAAATAAATTATGTTTTGGATTTGAAATGTATTGTGGAAAAGGTTGAGATTATTTAAAAAAAAATGCTCTAAATAAAAGAGAGGATGGTATGATGGTTCCCAAAAGTGGTACTAAGTTAATGATTCTCACATTTTTTAGAGTCACATACCCCTTTTTTTTTTAAGTTTGTTCTACATGCCCCCAATTCCATGCTATGGATAATAATAATAATAATAATAAGAAGAAGAAGATGACATAACATTTTATGTCACTATAATAACCACACTGTAACATAAGAGCAACATGAGAGAGATTGTAGAATTGATTCTTTTTCCTGCCCCCTCCCTTGTCCTTCATTTATTTTCTCTTTCCCCTCTTTGCTTTTCCATTTCTTCCTCACATGTTCCCCCTCAAAGTTTTTCTTGTTGCCCACTTTGAGAATCACTTATCTAGTGATTATCTAGTGAAGTTGTTACTGCCTGACAGATATTTGCAGTTTACATAACCTGACTTTGGTCTCAGGCCAATTTTCAGTTGACAAATGTGTAATACGCAACAGCAGGCAGCTGAAAAGCTCAGGAGTGATTGAAAACGGAGGGTAAGACATGTAGAGGTCTGTGTCTGGTCTGTGTGTGGCTGGTGGGGCAGGATGGAGAGGTTTGCTGTGCATCGGTCAAAGTTTTTTCAGTCCTCTGGACAACAAGAAAAGACTCAGTCTTTGGGGCTTTCAGGAAAGCAGTCTTTGCAAGCACTAAACTCACATGAAATTATAAGGGATAACACCCTTTCTCTGGAAATGTCCCGAGTAGCGTTCAAAAAGCAAAGATTGGATTAATATGCCCTTCACAAGGCAATGAGCATAAAGAATACAGACTCCCGAGAAAACGATTGCTTAGGATTTTCAAAAGAACTTGCTAGAAGCCACAATGCATTTTGGAAGGAACAGGGATCATATTTCAGACTTGGATTTTAGACACACATTGTGACAGCCCATGGCAGACATGCCAGGAACTTCATTCCATAAATCACATTTCTTGAAAAGGAGGCCTCTGTACTCAGTAGTAGTAGCATTTGTTTCTTCTTTTTCTTGGCTGCTTCTCTTGGAAGTGGTGTAAAGACTTAACCCTAGTTAGGAGGACCTGCAGAGACATAATGTAGTATGTGAGAGCTCCAACTTTTGCCTTGTTAAATGAAACTTAGTCTATATAAACACGCTTGGAGGAAAAAAAAAAAGACCCGGTAATGTTGCAAACATGGGGATTCAACAGTGTACTGTTTTCATTTAGTTTTTTTGGCAGCATTTTTAGCAAGAATATGTTTTTGTGACTCTTGAATCAAACGCATCATCTTGGATGGGCTACAGCAGCAATAAAAGCATCAAAATATCTCTATTTCTAGCAGAGGTTTTGCTGGAAACATCTTACCATATATAGGATTAATAATGTATCCATAATAATATTTTAATAATTTGCTTAGAAATTGATTAATTCTAACTTTCCTTATTCCTTGGCTTAACCCTTTGGATTCTTGTTTTCTCAAACAGACATCCATTATATATAACACTATATATAGATATAGATATAGATGTGCGTGTGTGTGTCTGTATTACCTGCTGGCAATTGAACTCCTCTGTTTATTTATGGAGCAGGTCCATCAGGACAAGGTGTATGCTATACTTCCTGACATTACCAAAGTACCAGGTCCTGTCCAGAAGACTGTTCTGCAAAGGAGCGGAGATGGCCATAGTTTGGTTTTCATGCCTATTCATTCACAGGAAGAGATAACAGGAAAAGTTCCTCTGAGTCCAAGTCCAGTCCTGCTATCACAGGCAAACTACGCCACGCAGTTCCTTTTGTACATCTCTAAAACTGGATGGATATCTTGTTTCCACACCTCATACTGGCAGGCTCTTTCAGTCTGAAACCTTCTTCTCTAATGGTTTGAAACCTTCTTCTGGTCTCCAGCTAAATTTAGTCCTAGCCCATTTGTTCTGACAGTGTAGTCCTTTATCCCCGATGTAGTAACAGAAAGCAGTTGTATTCCTTTACAGTTCTCATTTTGCTAAGATGAACAAGGCAGGCACTTTTGTTTTCCCCTCATATGGCAGATTCTCCTTAAGCCCCAGCATCCTAGGAACCCTTCTCTGCACCTGTCCCAGCTTGAGTTTATTTTCTTGAACACGAGTACCCAAAATCACACGTGGCAGTCTAGATGAGGCCCCATCAGTGCCTTGGCATTAATAGGTCTTTGTTTCTGCTGAAAATCCACCATTTGACACATCTTCTATTGCCTCTTTTTCTCAGCCACCTCACATTGACCACCTGTCACTGGGGAGTATTACCCAGGTTTGTCTTCTCATGTTGACCGTCTGTCCACTGGGATCTGGAGTGGAAGTGCCACTTTATTTCATGACTTTACTCCATGACAAGCTAATGCACAGGAATGGCTTGGAAAGTAACAATGGTTTGTGATTATTAATCCTGGGCTGGATTCAAAATGACCGAGAGAGGAAAAGCTCAGTGGGTGAGATCCTCTGCTCCACTTCAAACACTTTGTCATATTAAAGGGTCTAAAGTTATACAAAGTAGCCCTAACAGCCAAGATTTTAGTTGCGGTGAGGATTTGTCTCAGTGTAGGCACTATGAAAGACACCCTTAATTAAGGCTGCTCTTAGAGGACTTTTTCACATGCTGGGCTGGCAAGATAGAGGGAAACAGTGGAGACAGAAATGTATGTTCAAGTTGGGGCTGCAGTATACAGCATGGTTCTGGTTCTGAGTAGTGCTTGTAGGTGGCTCCTGTAATATAGATAAATGCCTGTGGGGGGTGCAAAGTATGCCAAGGACCTCTCCTACCCACTGGAACGTGCCTGGAACAACCCTTTTCCACTGGCCGTGAATTCTTAGAAGTGCAACAAAGCATCTCACCCAGCATCTCTACTAATTCTCAGAGCTGCTTGATCTCTCAGTTCTGTCTCCTTTTCCCCCTATAAATGTGTCTCAGTCTTTCATTCGTCACAGTGCTGGGCCAAGAAGCACATCTTTTTTAAATAACATGGACCAGAAAATGTGGAAATTTTGAAGTCGTAGCTCCCTTGGAGAGAGCCAAAACATGTTTACTTTTTTATATTGTTTGATAATAAAGAGCAGAGCATGAAAACAAAATGCAGCTTTGTCAAGAATGTTGATTATATAAAAATCAATATGTAACTGGGGTGCTTACAACCGAACATATCCATTGTCCTTCTTGGTTTAAAACAAAAGGATTGCAGCAGCAAGACCTTGCTTAACTTGGGGGCAACTTCTAGTTGCAGCATGCAATAATAACAATCCAAGGTATGTACAATATACAATACGGTATACGTACACTGGTATATATTCCAAGTAAAGTTTCTGCTTTCATCAGTAAACCTTATCCTGGTTTCAAGGAGAGGTTAATTCTGTGGATGCAGATCGTATCTGTCCTTGAGCCCATTAGTATGGCTATGCAGATGGCCGAGACATTACTCCCCACTGTAGCCAAGATCTAACCCTCAAAAGTCAACTACCTCTTTCCTTGCAGAAATCCAGAAGCCTCTCCCTACCCTTCACCCGAGAATCTGGGGGCTTTTCATATGTTAATCAGTAAACATTGTTGTAAATTCGATTGCTGCAATATATACAGGGAGATGGCTTGAAAGTATTGTTTTGCAGAGCATTACTCTGTGGTGTACAGTTCATCTTAAGGCACTCAGTGAGTTAACTTTGCATTGTGATATCATTTCTGAGTTACAAGTCAGCCTCTTTGTATGAATGCCACCCACACAATAGGAGAGAACTGTCAAGCTGCAACTTGCAAGAGACACCTAGACACACCTATTGAAGCCATGCTTTGCCTGCCTTGGTGTGTTGCATTCCTTTAGCCTTCGCATATCGAATGGAAAAAAGCAATCAGGTACCGTACACTTTATTTGGAAATTTTCTCTGCCAAACGCAATAGGCGTCCTCTGTACTGCAATGTATAGACAATCATAGGAACAGCGTCTTTGTAGCACATTTTCCTGCCGATTCATAACTGCATACCGTACATCAGTTTGTATGTTATGCTCCTGGTGAAAACAGCTGCTTGCATGTATATCTCGTGCCACAGTGTTTTGCCTTAGCATTTTGATTTAATCATACTTTATGCTATGTGTTTTATTTTATTAGCTGAGCAGTGGGAAATGCAAGGAAAATGTGGGTTTGATATTATTTTTCTGTGCAAGTTCCAGATGGACGAATCCTTTAGTAACAGCACTGGGTTGAGCACTGTACTGGAAGCCGGGAACTATTTTGGTTTATTTCTGAAGCCGTCTTACATTTGCTGGGTGGCCTTGGACAAGCCATAACCCTGTGTTTGTTTCCTTAACTTCAGGATGAGAATAATACTTTTCTTCCTTATAAGGGTACTGGACAATTTAGTTTAAAAAAAAGTGCTGCTGAAGTATTTCACTCATTCATGTATAGATGGAGGTAGAGGCATAGTTATATTATTTGCTCCTGGATGTTAAAGTCATACAGACAGGAGGGGAGATGGTATTTCAAAAAGCAGCAACTCCGACTGGAACATAGAGTCATGGTAGACAACCAGCTGCAGTTACAATCTGGTGGCTGAGAGAGCTAAAGCACTTTTTGGAGATAAAACGTGGGGAGGCAGAAGTAGGAAAGTGATAGTACTGCTGTACATGACATCAGTGAGACAGCTGCCAGAAACCTGTCCAAGTGTGGTTTCATTTTAAAAAGAGTATTGGCAAATTGGAAAGGGTTCAGTAAAGAGTTACCAGAGTGATCTGGGTCCTGGGAAACCTGCCTTACAGTGACAACTAAAGAAGCTCAATTTGTTGAGTTTGTCTAAAAGCTGCCTATATAAGGAAACTTGGGTACAGTAAGAAATGGTATGAATCTACAGTGCACAGGATACATTGAACTAACTCTTTGAGGACACCCTTAGTGGACATCAGACTATGTCACATGTTTCTGTGTAGACCAGCCCTTTGACAAAGTACTTTGATTGTGGTCTAAAAGGTACCTACACAGGGAAGAGACTTGTGATAGTAAATGGCTCAGTAGCATTGAAAAGACATAAGAAAACTAAAGTTGGTCAAACTCAGAATAGGAATTTGGAATAAAATTGGAGTAGGAATGAGGAATAAGGTTCATATTCCTAATAGTTAGGATAATTGACTACTGGAACAGTTTATATAGGGAGGGGAAGGAT
This sequence comes from Alligator sinensis, assembly GCF_000455745.1. Classification (NCBI taxonomy): domain Eukaryota; kingdom Metazoa; phylum Chordata; order Crocodylia; family Alligatoridae; genus Alligator; species Alligator sinensis. The sequence continues at coordinate 631,181 of NW_005842133.1, read as the reverse complement.
TCTCTGTTGCTTAAAGTGTTAAATCTAGATTTAATATTTTTCTGAAAGAGACAGCTTGACCAGAAGTTAGTTGAGGCGGCAGCTACTGGAAGAAGTTTTTTGGGTCGTGTTATGCAGGAGGTCAAATGAAATGACTGAATTGAAACTTCTGGCCTGAAAAATCCATTCAAATAGTAGGTTTAAGATGTTATATTGAAGTATCACTTTCCATGATGGCTTGAATTTTTCACTTATGGTTTAGTTAAATCTCTTACATGAAGAAATGGGCAAATAAATACGGTATACTTGTGGTGAAAATAGATTTCCCAATTTGTAGTGTTAGTGATCACCCCTTCCCCCCTCCCATTTTCCCTAATTGCCTCTCTGTGAACTTAAATGTTCCTCACTTAGAAGGAATACATCACAAACTCCTCTAAAGCTTTCTGTCACCCTTTTCTTCCATCTTTCTCATATAGGAGGTTGGATCTTAGTAAGGTATCATGATGGACAGTAGGTCACTAGGATATGTCCTGGATAAAGTAGCATAGTCCAATATACTTCAGAACTCCATTCTGTTCATCCTCCTGCAGAAAATGTTTGTAGTCATGGAAGGCATCTTAACTGTGAACATATTTTCCTATTGCAAAATTTGTCCATGTGTTTAAGATTCAGAGGAATGCAAAACGATTTAATGCTAGTTTCTGCAAGTTATTTAGGGCATGAGGTTTTTTTTACTTCCTTGACTTTCTGTGTCATGTAGTATATACATACACTTTCTGAAAGTCACTATAGCTGCTGTAATGTAGACTTTGGCTGCAGTATTTTTACACTCCACCAAGTGCTAAACACCAGAATAGTCCTTGGAGCCATAAGCAACTTGATGGTTGGAAAGAACAGAGTTGAAAAACATAGTATGTTACTGAATGTCTGGAAACCTGTTTTGTGCCCAGGTGGCTTACAGCTTTGTTAGAACCGTAGGTTAAAATTATGTGGGGAGGAAATTTTTTGACAGAAAAGGCCTGATTGTTATATGTATTTTTTTATTCCCGTAAACAGTGGCAATGCAAAGGGGGTGCATGTGTGTGCATGTGCACCCCCTGAGATCGGCCGTGCACTCCCTGGAAGCACCAGCCACAAAACCGGAAGTTCCAGCAGAAGTTCACTTCCAGTTTTGCTGCTGGCTTGGCGATTGGCTACTGGGGGGCCACCCCTGCTCCTGGTTGGGAGTCAGCTGCTGAGGGTCGGCAATTGGCCGTGGGAGACCCCCCCCATTGGTGATCTGGTGCCCCCCAGACTCAGGAGGCACCAGTCGCCCATGCCCATAGAAGTATATTTCTTTAGACTCTAAAGTGAAAATCATGATTCTTCCTTTGTGTGTATCTAATCAGTCATCTTATTACCTCTTAGGACAAACACTCCACTTTCTGTTGGTTTTTCTCATACAGTTGTCATGACCAGCTTCATGTACACTGTTGGGTGTTTCTACAGGGAAAATATGAAGACACATGAAACCCCTGTTTAAAATGTCCGTTTACTTTTTTTTCCTCTCTTATTAATGACAGTGGTGAGTGAATGTATACACAAGCTGTGAATTGTCAAATTTAATTGGGTTGTATATGAATGATGACTCTTGTTTTAATGCTCTGGAATTAGCTGATAGATAAGAAACTGCTTTCTGGTAATCTGTGATGGTTCTAGCATTTCCTGTGATACAAATTCTATGATATAGATGTTTATTACTTCTACAAGCAAGTCTGATTAACCCTTAAACTTGTTCTCCTCTACTTAAGCCATGAGTCTACTTTAGTCATGTTGGCTGCTTACACACTTAAACCACACCCACCCTCAAAAAAATTGCACTTTAAATTTAGCGCACCCCCAAGCCAAGCCCAGTTCATGCCCAGAAGAGGTGTCCCATTAGTTGGACCCAGTTCACCCAACATCTGTATAGATCAGGTACTTCAGTGGAGCTTTTTGGGCACTTTTATCTAATAGCTGATTGAATCAGTTATTAGATAAGTGTCAAAAAGTCCTCATGAAGTACATGATCTATACAGATGCTGTGGAGCCAGGTTGAACTAATGTGCTGCCTCTTCTGGTAAAGCACTTTTTTTTCATCTCTGTCAGCAACCATTATGCATGAGATATTATGTGGCTTGCTCATTTGTGAAGTGGAAATGTCAAAAAGCAATATTTTGTTTTCTAGATTAGTCCTAGGAAAGGGACCTTGTTCTTTAATATAAAGCAGTGATTATAAACCAGGGTGCCAGGCTACTCTGGGGTTCCGCAAAATCTTTTGAAGGGTGCTGCAAAATCTGAGGAGTTAAGCAGATCTGAGAAGATAAGTGCAGATTTAGACTTGTCCCTGCCTGACCGCTGCCCTGCCTCTATTGCCTGGTTCCTCTGCAAGGAGGTAACTACTGTAATAAATTGTTTTTTGAAATGGGATGTCATTCCATTCACAAAAGTTATTGAGGGGTGCCTTGAGTCAAACGAGGGGTGCCTCACGTCTAAAAAGTTTGAGAACCACTGTGTCAGGGTGGCTGAAGCACCCTGCCATGAGAACATGAAGAATAAAACAAAGGAAATAAACTTACTGAGGGATGCCGAGGAAACCGTGGTGAGCCAGGGTGGGAAAGACACTGCATCCCAAATAATTAAGGGAACCAGCTGGAGCTGTGGCAGATCAAAGGCTGCCATGGCAAACCCAGCTGTCAGGGTTCGAGCCCAAGATAGGGAAAATGGCGCAGCCAAAGAAGAGAAGAAAAGCTGCACCAAAAAGTTAAAGAGAAAACAGCTGGGTCAGGGAAGCAGCGAATTGGACACTGCCACAGTGGACCCAGATGGCCAGAAAGGAAATTTAAAGGGATGCTAAGGGAGAATTAGGGGTCGGATGGAAAGAGGTGAAGACAAGGCAAGAAGAAAGAAGACAGTAGAGACCGAGGAGAGAGAGCACTGACCCTGGGGCTTAGAGGAAAGCTCTGGTCCCCCAATTTACCTGGTGAGAGCCATCAAAGAGGCAGAAGAGGCTGTCCTGTCAGTGAGAGCCAGTGTGGAAATGGAGGAGATTGCTCCATTGGTGAGTTCAGTCCTGAGGAGTGAAGGTAATCACTTCAGGAAACTGGAGGAGAACAAAGACACAAACAAGATTACACCCAAGGAGGGGTAAATCCGTCCTGACCCTGAAGATAAGGGTGGGATTAGACCTAAGAAGTGGCTGCCTTGGGACCTCTGCAGGGAAGAATAGGGCAAGCAACCAACTTAAGAGGAGGACCCCAGCAAAAGGGTCCATAAGACTGAGACCGAATCCTCAGCATTATAGGCGAGCAATAACACACCCAGAACATCTGGTTTGGTTAGGGCAGGGTAAGGGGATGGTGGAGCCCTGTGAAAAAAAGCTGACTCCTTGAGCCTATAACCAACCCTTTTGTCTCCCAAGAGTGCTTTGGCACCTCTCTCTCAAACACCAAAGCCATGGCAGGCGATTTTTTGAAGGACAGAATACTACAGAGACATGACTCAGCTCCAAGCGGCACACCACTGACCTCCTACAATCACCGATTTAAAGTAAGATCTAATGGAAGACATCTAGTGCACAGATGCTAAATCAGTGACAGAACTGAGGTGAATAACGGCCTAGTGCTTGCTCAATACTACATTGTTCTTCATTGTGTGCAGAATATCACACATTCACACTGTTGTATAAAGATGTGATCCCCAAAGCCTGTCGAAATCAAAGGCAAGACTCATGCTTTCCTGCTTTTCAAAAATAGTACAATTTTGAGTGAAATAAAAATGTTTATTTTGGAAAAATACCACTTCCTACTGAAAAATGCGTTCAAGGAAAAGCTTTTGTTCATTTCTGTGTCTCATGCTTCTGTAACACTGTCACAAATTAATAAGTTCAACAAGTGGATGGGAGAGAATATATCGCCTAGCTGAATCTTCCCTTATGATTAGTGATGATGCATAAGTTGCTGCAGCTAATGACAGACAATAAATGTGAAAGCCCAGGATGGCATTTTTAGGCTTATAGCTCAGCACTGAATTATGTACTGAGCAGGAAGTATTCCAAAGAGAAAGATAACTGTTAGGACAGAGGAGGACTGTGATTTATACAAGGAATTTCAAAGTGTACATTTAAGAATATGCAGTCAATTTTGTTGTGAGTAGGTGTTACTATATTGGACTTAGACACACATGTTAAGTACGCATTGCTGTAAAAGAAAAAGTATTTTCAAATGTGCTTTGCACCATTTGTCCAGGAAATTATTTTAGTTTTTATGTGAGAGTTTTTACACTTAGTCTTCCTCCTCCATTTTTCAAACTCATGCTCACTGAAACATTAATTTGAAAAGTGAGCAGTCTCCTTCATTTCTGCTGACAAACTAAACAATGATTCTTACACCTTGCAGTTACCCCATTACTGTAGTGTAATCACCACTGTAACTTTTTATTTATTAAAAATGCCAAACCTGCATTGGTGACCCGCTTTGCCTTAAAAATGTAAATATTGTCTTACAAGGACACTGTCAATTTAAATAGCTTGAAACAGAATGGGAAAAAGTCTCCTACAGGTTGTAAATGGTGATACACCCTGAACTTTTGGGAAAATTAATAATTTTAGGTTTTTGTTCCCTTCTTGATTTCATAGATTTCTAGGGTCGGAAGAGACCTTGTAGATCATTGAGGCCAACCCCCTGCTCTAGGCAGGAAGGAGCATTGGGGTTAAGTAACCCCAGCTAGGTGCTTGTCTAATCTCTTCTTGAACACCTCCAAGGTAGGAGAAGCATCACCTCCCTTGGAAGCCCATTCCATATTTTGGCAACCCTCACCATAAAGAATTTTTTCCTGGTAGCCAATCTAAATCTACTCTCCTTCAGTTTGTGGTTGTTATTTCTATTAACCCCAAGGGGCACCCTGGTAAACAGAGTATCCCCTATTCCCTGCTGACCCCCCCCCCCCGAGGAGTTTGTAGACAGCCACAAGATCACCTCTTAACCTTCTCTTGGGCTTGGCTGAAGAGATTCAGGTCCCTCAGTCGGTCTTCATAGGATCCTACCTGCAGGCTCTCAACCATATGAGTAGACCTCCTCTGAAAAGTCTCAAGGTTGTCCACATCCCTCTTGAAGTGCAGTGCCCAAAATTGGACACAGTACTCCAGCTGTGGTCTTACCAATGCCACCTAGAGGGGAAGTATCACCTCCCTAGACCTGCTTGTGATGCACCTACTAAGGCAAGAAAGAGTGCGGTTAGCCTGAAAAATTACCTCGTCACATTGGTGACTCATGTTCATTTTTGCGTTGACCATGACTCCATTGCCGTGGTACTCAGAGTAGTACTTCCCAGTCTATAGATGTATTGGAGATTCTTTCTCCCCAGGTGCACCACCTTGCACTTATCCCTCTTAAATTGCATCCTATTCTGATCCACTCACTTCCCCAGTCTATCCAAATCCTCCTGAATTTGCTCCCTGCCCTCCAGTGTGTTTACTATATCCCAGAGTTTGGTGTCGTCTGCAAATTTGGATAGAGTGCTTTCAACACCCTCGTCCAAATCACTGATGAAGATATTGAACTGCACTGGTCCAAGGACAGAGCCCTGGAGGACACCATTGCTCACATCTCTCTTGGGAGAAACTGACCCATCCACCACCACTCTCTGGGTGCGTCCCATAAGCCAGTTTTTCACCCACCTTACTGTGAAAAAATCCACACCACAGCTACTCAGTTTGCTTGTAAGAATTGGGTGCAACACTGTGTCGAAAGCCTTTTTAAAGTCCAAGTAACTAGCATCTATCTCCACCCCTGCATCTAAAGCACTTCATGACCTGGTCATAAAAAGAGACCATGATAGTCAGTCAGGATCTGCTTGCTATAAACCCATGCTGGTTTCCCCTTAACATTGTATTACCTGCTGGCCCCCCACAAATGTGTTCCTTTATAATTTTTTCTAAAGTCTTGCCAAGAATAGAGGTGAGGCTAACCAGCCTATAATTACCCGGGTCCTCCTTCCTCCCCTTCTTGAAAATAGGAATCACATTGGCCCTTTTCCAGTCCCCTGGGACCTGTCCTGAGCGCCACAAGCACTCAAGCAGTTGTGCCAATGGTTTCGTTATGACTTCAGCTAATTCCTTTAGTACCCTTGGGTGAAGATCATCAGAGCCCATTGACTTAAATATGTCCAACCCCTCCAAGTGCCCCTTTACTAGGTCAGCACTAACCGTAGGTGGATTGGTATTTCTCTCACACCAGACTAAAGTCTGATTGGGAGGTGCGTTTGTATCCATGTCCAGGAACATAGATGCAAAGAAATCATTTAAAAGCTCTGCTTTATCCATCCTGTCTGTTATGAGTTGCACTAGTCCATTCTGTAGAGGCCCTATGTTACCCTGCGTCTTCTTGCTACCTATGTACTTAAAGAAGGACTTTTTGTTAGCCTTAATCTTTGTTGCCAACTTCTCTGTATCTGCTTTGGCCTTCCTCACTGCTTCCCTGCAAGCACGAGCTAAGCAGGTGTACTCTTCCTTGGTGGTGTGCGGGCCGGGAGCGATCTGGGCCCTTTTCCATGCTCCTATACGGAACTATATGATAAAACGATCAATTAAACTTGCTATTACTTTAAAACATATAATACAGGTATTAAAACATGATTTTATTCTAAACAGCTTTTTGTGTACTCAACTCGACGAAATCGTTGAGGAGTCGTCATCAAATTCTTCTAGATAACTAAAACCTAACTCGTAGGCCAGTTGCTACTGTCCCGCATCCCCTAAAATCCGAAGCTGTCGTTTATTCAGTCCAGAACGCTGCAGGAGAAACCCAAACATGTATCGCTCCTCTTGTGTTCTCTGGGGCAGCACTGGACGTTCGGATTCACGGTGTCTTGTATTTGGAACCTCAGTTGGTCGTTGATATTCCCAATCACTGGACGGTCTTGGCTCCATCAGGACATGCAATCTTGGCAACTGGCGAAGGAGACTACTTACAGGGTGATCAACCATTGGATTAAGCAGAATCCGCAAAACTATTACGTTCTTTCGCCCATAAACTTCAATACAGCTGTCTAAGTTGTGGATGGTTACTGGAACAGTTCCAGGGTTCCTCAGATGACGGTGAGGCCACGGTCGTATTCGCTGGAGTGGTGTTAATTCCAGTGCACATGTTCTGGGGTTCCAGGCACAATACGAAACTCCAATGATAGCTAGCACAAGCTGTTCTGCACTGATATGCTCTGGCCGTTCTGTGTGCCATTCGTGGGCTTTCTGTTCAATCAGTCCTGCTACAAGCGCTGGAATGGGAATAGGCCAGTGGACGTTAATCGTCACCATGTTGATATCAGTGACATGTCCTCTACTCCATGAAGCTTGTCTGACTAGGAAGCTTGCTTCCTCTTGAT
>NW_005842133.1:623147-623548 GCF_000455745.1 Alligator sinensis | reverse complement strand
CCCCCCTCCGCTCGGCTCTCTCTTCCGTCGGCAGGAGGGCATGGTCGGCAGAGACGACGCCGCGTCGCTAGGCGGAGCTACCGGCGATGAAGCTGCGTCGATGGACAGCGTTATCAACCGAACCCCTGCGGGTTCTCCAGAAGCTCTGCCCTTCTCTTCCGGCTTCTCCACGTGGCTCTCCTCCGGCTCGGCGCCATCTTGGGCTGGCGTTCCGAGATCTTTCTTCTCAACCGCTTCTTCGACCGCCTGAACGGCCACATGCAGCTGGGCTTTCAAACTCAAATTTTTATTCATTAAATTGGTCATAGTTTGAAAAGTTGTGCTCATTTTTCCCCCCTTGTTGTCCCATAGGGCCACTCTCTCATTTACGGCACGCTCCTCCGTCTCTGGGTCTTCGCGGC
>NW_005842133.1:619087-622342 GCF_000455745.1 Alligator sinensis | reverse complement strand
GAAACTGCTCAAGCCTCTTATACAGCTAACAGGCCAATCGTTAGCCGCCACGTGGGAATAATTTAAAACTAGCCAATAGCGGGGAACGAATTTGCATGCGGGTGGCGGGAACTCTTTTGCACCGTGCATTTCTCTTGCAACTTGAGCAATGCACCCTGCAAAAGAAGCTGCAAAGAGGCGGGAAACTCGTCCTTGCACCGGGGTTCTCCTCTGCAATAGGAAACTCTCCCGTGCAATGAAGCTGTAACCTGGCGGGGATAATTCTGGTGCCGAAGCACACACAAAATCATGCCTTTGGGTCATGGCAGGTGGCTACCCCCCCACTTCCACAGCCTGTAAGCCTCTCTTTTCCTCTGAAGGCTCTCCTGAATTTCCCTGTTCAGCCAGAAGGTTTTTGGCTCTTTTGCCTCCCTTTGTGTGAACTGGGATTGTATCCCTCTTTGCCTGCAGGATCAGTCCCTTGAGGAACTCCCACCCTTCTTGGACCTCCCAACTCACATATGTGATTACCCCTCAGTCCCACTCTAACTAATCTCCTGAGCTCATTGAAGTTGGCTTTCTGGAAGCCTAGCACTTCTGCCCTACTAGTTTTCTTTCCCACCTTTTGCTGGATAGTGAATCCTATCAACTGGTGATCACTATCCCCTAAGTGACCTTGTACCTGTAGATCCCCCACCAAGTCCTCCCCTGTGGCCAGCACCAAGTCAAGTAAGGCATTTCCCCTGATAGGGCTGCATACCTCCTGTGTTTGATGTTTAAAGGGGTAATTTTTAGCAAAAGAGAAGTTGACTAAAGGGCCATACATGGAAACAAAGTTTTCACTGACTTGAACAGAGAAAGCCAAACCTTCTTGGTAAGTAGAATGACAGCACTTCAATGAGTAGTCTCACAGACTTACATATTCCTATGTATTTGCATAGTACCTAGCACAGACCAATACTGGAACCAAGCAATGTATAACATCCCATCCTTAAACTTCCTGGGAAAAGTATAAAGATGTAATGGCAAAAGTAAAGGTGTTCATAGGAAGCTGCTTTTTATGGTAATGGATAGACCAGTGGTAGAAGGCAGGGTAGATGTGTACCTTATAGATGATCTAAGTCAGAGATGCAGAGCATAAGCTTTTATGTCACCCAGTACCCCCTCTGGGTTCTTGGACCCTGGTCCCACACTCAGCCCCACTTTCTACCTCTTCTCTGAGTTATTGGACTCTCTTGTTGGGCTCACAGCCCCTCTTGGGCTTGTGTCCAGCTCTCGGCCCTTCTCCAGGCCTGTGGACCCTTGGGTCCTACTTTCAGGCATTCCCTGACTCCTGAACCTTCAGATACTGCACTCAGATACTCCCCCTGTCTTTAGACCGCCTTTGGTCTCTCTTACTCAGACCTGCTTTGTGCACCTGGATCCTCTCATCACACCCTCAGCCCATCTTGGGGTCTTGGGCTTGTGGATCCCCTGATCCCCAACTGCTGGGCTCCAGTACCCCCTGCTGGGTTCCACTCTTAGCCACTCTTGGGCTGCTGGCCCTCAAAGTAGGACTTGCCTGTCCTTGCAGGGATCCAGGCTAAATTACTGATACAACTAGCAGGTACTCAAGCCTTCTCTGGGCTTAACATAAACCAGGGTGACCTGCCCTTAAAAACAAGCTCCTATCTGCCCCAGATACCTTCCCTTTCTCCCCATGTTGCACAGTAGCTTTCTTTCAGTATTCAGGTGATCTGATGCTAGGAGCTCCTCACTTCATGGCTCCCAGGGCTGGACTGCCTTACTGGCTCAGGCCCAGGTCTTATATTGCTCCAACCCATTGCTTATATAGGGCTTATATAGCTTTAGTCTGCTGCTAGTTAAGTGAATCTCTAATTAGCCCCCCTTTGCCACATACAAGCTATCTCTCCAGCTGCTTGTTCTCTTAAAGGAGTGGGTGCAACCCGTGTCCTGCTACACTTACCCTACCATAGACTTCCTATGCCAATTTATTTAACCTCTTTGTGCCTCCGTTCCTGATCTGAAAAATGGGGATGATAGTACTGTCCTCCCTTACCATCTCGTTAAGGTTGTGAGGTGTTGAGACAGAGTTCATAGGGCCTCTATAAATAATAAACTGGTAGATACACCTCAAGGTTATATGTTGTTAATATAGCAGGCCTAGTTCTCCCTCATTAAATTACATACCCCCAAAACAACAAAGATCACACTATACTCCTACCTAAGTAATCCCCATTACTTACATAACCAGGCTCCATGGGTGAAATGAGGTCAAAATATTACAATGTTAAAGGCAATTAATTGTATTTCACTGCCCTGTGTCCACAAAAGACAAGACTTTCTATCTAATCTGAACCACCAGTACCTCCCTTCTTCACTCCCTCATATACTTTCTATGCATTACTTTTCTGTAGAAACACATTGCAGTGTATTTTAGCATTCCCTCTGAAGTCCTAGGGAGGTTATCTACATATACTCCAACAAGCAGAGAGTGTTTCCAGGGAACTGCTTATGGCAGCAGAGCAGAGGTCCATGGGAATTTATCCCAGAAGGCACAGGTCCTTCACTTTTTTGTCTCAGAAATGATGCAGCTAGCAGGATCTCTAGCATGCCATTGAAATACCTACAAGTAAAATGTTGGATCTTGGGGTCCTTACTCATACCGAGGAGTGTCTTTATCATGGGAATTAAGGTACTGCTCTGCATGAGCCAGAATCTTGCTGTAGAGCTTTAAAGAGGGGGGTTCTCATAGCATGCAGGCCCTGCCTCTAGTCTTCTTCATGATTACCTGAAATAGGAGCAGTTCTTGCTGCCTCACCCAAACTGAGTGAAATTTGGACAACATATCAGAAATACCTGAAAGCCTTAGAATGTGACCATCAGTGATGTCTTTGGAAAATCCTCCACATTGATTGGAAGGACAGAAGAATGAATGCAAGCGTTTTGGCTCAAGCAGACACCACCAGCATTGAAGCCATGTTTGTGTGCCACCAGCTGCGTTGGACAGGATATATAAAAATACCTGACAATCAGTGCCTGAAACAGGTCTTATACTCCCAGCTCACCAATGATCATGGCTCCAGAGGTGCACAAAAGAAAAGAGTCAAGGATACCTTGAAGGCCAATCTGAAGTAATGCAATATTAACATCAAAACCTGGGAGATGTGAGCACTGAATCATCGCCAATGGTAGTGTGGTGTATAACATGGCATTAATCATTTCGAGCAAATTTGCCTCACTACGGAGGCGGATAGACAAGAGAATCAAAGGGAA
>NW_005842133.1:606017-618954 GCF_000455745.1 Alligator sinensis | reverse complement strand
AAGAGATGTGACTCAGCATCACCAGGACTCACTCTGTCCTCCCAGAACTGTTTTCATGTCTGCAGTCAAACACGTGAATCTTGGATTAGCTTTTTCAGTCATCTCTGGACTCGCTGATGACTTCTCTAGTTACTGGAAGACTGTCATCCTTAAATCAAGGGATTGCTGCTGCTTAGAACTGAGGCACTCTGTGCTTCCTGGAGCTGGGAAGCATGGTGAGCATAGCTGCAAAGAGGAAGTGAGACACTTCATATGAGCACAACTCAGTGGAAATCTGGAGCATATCTCAGATTTACTCCCAAAACTTCCAGTGATCCAATGAGTTCTCTCATATAACGCGTGCTCTGAGAACCACACAATACTTCAGTGGCTACTACAATGATTGTTTACATGGAATAGGGGTATGAGGAAAGTGCCAAAAGCATTTGTATCTGTCTTCATAGTTTTACAGCTGGAAACAATGAGGAGTCAGCACCAGGTGTTGTCCATCCAGCCCTCCTCAGCATGCTAGAAAACACTTTGCAGATTGCCTGTGGTCCACAGACTATGGTCTGAGAATGGCCCTTGAGACCTCCAAAAACTCCCACCCCATCCTGTCCTGTTTTTGGATGAATCCAGAGGAGTTTTTATTCCTCGTTATTTTTCTCCTTCTCCTTACTTTACTCCCATCAAGGCCCAATGTTAGAGCCACAGTGTCACAATGGGTCCCCCCTTACTGGAAAGCACAGGTCATGTCTACACTACTAATTGCCACGTAGCAGAGGGACTCAAATTTTACCAGAACTGTCTAGTTGTGGCAGCTTGGAACTCAGGGCAGACTGATTGTTTTCCTGTTCTTCCATAGATAGCTATTTTAATGTTATTTTGGGGATCCCTAAGCTATCCTGCAGTCTGTTCTTTAAAGGATGCTCTGTAATGATTTGGAAGAAGGCCTATCACCATGGTAAAGAGAAAAAAAAATCTGTCATCAACCCATTCTTTTGAAGAGGGCTGAAAAAGAGATTTACGGATTTGAGACTATTTTGCTACAGTCTTGAAACTATTGTATGTTATCCATCTACATTGGAGATTGTGTTTTAAACTAATTTAAAGTTGTGCTGCATGTACCTATTTACCTCCTCGAAAGTACATTTGTTTCAGTGTTAGGATACTCTTCCGTTAGGCATCTCTTCCTCCAAAAAATAAGACAATCACAACATTTCCTTAAGAACAAAGATATTTGATGGGGGCATGGAGAATAATAAATCTTCTGAACGGCTGATGTCTCGTGACACAGAATTTTAGCTATAGGAGGATCCCGTCAAACAGCACTTTTTGTTTATTTTTTAAATGCTTCTGAGTGAATGCATATCTCTAGATGTTTAGAGAATAGCAGCACTGGAAAATTAAGTTTATTTATTCACAAGATATGTATCATGCCAACAGCTGCAAACTGCTTCCCCTCACTATTCTGCTAATGGGTTCAACTCTGACCTCAGAAGACCACCCTATCTGAGGCTGGGAAGCAACATAGCCTCTTTGCAAGCTCATTTACTGCACTGTGTTGAGAGGACAGTACCATTCATAATGGCTTTGTATGCTGATTGCTTCCTAGCAAGAATCATATTACTATGCTTATTAGCTCTTTAAAGCAGGAGTAGGAGAACGTTCTGACAGTTGCACAGTAACAAGAGGCTTCTAAGACGACTGCCTGGCTTGTAGGCAAAAATCTCAGCTGGTGTAAACTGGTGAAAAAATCAGCGGAGCTATTCTGAGTTGCACCATTTGGCTCTATGTTTTATCTTTAGCATCAGTTACTGTAGTATTTAATTAGTGAAGTAGCTGTAAATAGGAATCATAGGAAAGTAGAGCTGGAAGGGACCTCACAAGGTCATCTAGTCCAGCCTCCTGCTCAAGGCCGGATTGTGCCTGACTAAACCATCCCAGACAAATCTGGTCAAGTGCAATACTGTACTAAAAAAACTTAGTGGCAGTTGCTAACGTTGAAAGGTCCAAAGTGATCCCTGATTAAACAAGTGAATTATCAGAATGACTCTTGAAGGAGCTTGCTTCTGGGTGGAACACTGGGTAGCAATCAAGAACGTGGACATGGCAATCAAGAGATTTACAGCTGCTTTTTTTCTAATGAGTAGTATTGTTTCTTTTCCCCATTCCCTCCTTAAAAGGGGATCTCAGGTGAGGGGTGGACTGGTCAGGTTTTTAATTAAGAAAGATGAAGAGGGTATTTATCTGGAGTCCATTCTTTATTCTTGGCACCCAAGAAATGGAGAATTTCAGATTTTATATGCTGGTTTTAAGGCAAGGGATTGACTGCTTTGTTCCAGAGAAAACCTGTCGGAGCTCGAAAGCGAATCACACAAAATCACTATGTGGAATTCTTCCTAGTGCTTCATGAGAAGTGTAGACTCCCCCCACTCCCCTTTCTCTCTCACACTCAGACTCACACTCACACCCCACCCTTGCAGAACAAGTTGGACCCAAACCAGAGCTAGCTGTGCAGAGGCCTCATGTTTCCATGCCACCTCTGACTTTCCGCATCAGCCTGACTGCATGATGGTGTGAAAACCCCATTCATAGATTCATAGTTGTCAGGGGCTGGCAGGGACCTTACAAGATCATCGGGTCCAGCCCCCTTGCACTTGGGCAGGAAAGACTGCTGGGATCAGATGACTCCAGTGAACTGGGTGTCAAGACACTTTTTGAAGATCACCAGAGTGGGCGACTACTGCCTCTTGGGGGACTCTGTTCCAGACCCTCGGCACTCAATTTGTAAAGAAGTTTTTCCTTATCATGGTCTTTTGTATGTATTCTTTGTTGTTTACCTCAGCCCACTTGCTCCTTACCAATCTGTCCATGGCACACTCGTTCATTTCATGAAACTCCTTGGACCAGCAGATAGCTCTCAGTGGAGGAATGGTGTAAATGCTGCCCTGGAGGTTGCTGACCCCACTTCTGCACAGGAGAGAGAGAGCCAAGTGCTGCTTCAGAACAGGCAAGAGCAATTCGAGGTGGCGAGCAGGGGGTCTTGTCCTGTCCTGCGATACTGAAGCATTCCTTCATTTCTTAGTGCATCCTCCTACAGACATTTCATCTGATCCTTGACGAAGGAATATATACTTCCAGCTCTTGCCTTTGTTTTTTTAGCCTCTGAACAAGAGGCCCCAAACCTGTTGTTTCCTCCCTCACCCATATCACGAGGCAACTTGAACACAATGACTAATAAGCTGTGAAGCCAGTGGACACGTCCACCATGGTGACTGACATCAAAGTTTGATATCTATATAAACGTATGTTTATATAAATGTGTAAATGGATTGGCTATTGTGCACTGTTGTATGCAGTTATTCTAGTCTATTTGGTCTGTGGATGTAGACAAGAACAGTGTGTTACTTCATACCTATAAATGATTTTTTTTTTCTCCTGCGCCTTACAATCATTAACAGAGTGACCTGGCTTATCTTTATTTTTGTCTCTACTACATTTTCAGTTTTCTCTTCTGCTATAACATATAGGGAGTTTTCGTCTCTGGAGATTACAGCCGTTTCTGTTTAAGATGTGTCAGCTTCTCTGTTTTCCAGAATTTAATTGGTAGCCTGTAGAAACATGCTGAGTGGGGTGGGACCGCTGATTTTTCAGAAAAATAGATTGCTGAATGTAAGGCTTGAGGGAATATAATTTGCAGGCAAGAATTTGCCCTTTTCTGTACTTCACTTCCTGCTACTGTATAAATGCTTAGTTAGACCATCATGTTATTTCATTCTCTATGCATCATGAAGAACTCATATGAATTCAAACATTCTCTACAGTCAAATTTTCAGTATTTCTCTTCTCTAGTTCTTGACTTAACATCTGCTTATTTTTACGGACCTGGTCCTCTTGCCTCAACAGCTAGAAATGCAGGCTAACCACTCTCTGTTTCTTGGTTGCATTGCTTGGGTTCAGACTTAAGAGGGATGATTTGCCAATTAAACATTGGCGATGATTTTAAAATGTTACCATTTTTATTTGCAATAGATTTATCCTGTGTCTGTGGACCAACAGTTTCTGCCCATCCTGATGGGTTGCAGCCTAAAATATTTTGAGAACCATCTAGCAGGCAGATTGAGACATTGGGAGGTGAGGAGATGGTCCATGCGTGAAAATCTCTCATACAGAGTGGTCATATGACTAATCCCTGCCATACACTACAACAGGGACTCCCAACTGAATGCCGTTTTACTTCTGTGATGAATTGTAGCTTGAGTGATGTCCTTGTGCCTCATCTGAGAAGTGCTATGTACAATGGTGTTATATGCAGATCCCCATATGCACATCAAATGCCCTGATGGAAAATATGTAGGAGAAACCAAAAAACAACTGTGCACCGGAATGAACACACACCAAAAATCTATCAAAGACAAGAATACCCAATTACCTGTGGGTGCACACTTCTCACAGGACAGGCACTCCCTCTCTGATCTCTCAGTTCTAATCCTCAAAGGGAATTTACAAAACACCTTTCATAGATGAGCCTACGAACTTCACTTCATAAATCTACTGGATACAAAAAATAACGGACTCAATATAGACACTGGATTTATGGCACAATACAACCTACCTGACATCTGATTCACCAGGTACCTGCCAGACCTGACCTCTTACACTTTTCTTTCCCCCCTCCTTCCTCCCCTCTCTTCCCCTCCTTTTCTGCCCTTTGTCTTCCTAATTTCCAGCTATTTACTTTTTCAGACAGCCTCTTTTCTCCCTTGAAAATATACTACTGTAGGTGTCTCCCTTACTCTATTGTCTTTCCTCCTCCCCGCCTCATTTTCCCCTCTTCCCTTCCCTGCTCTACCTTTTGTTTTCCTCATTTCCACCTACTTACAGTTTCACTGATATCCTGTCACACTTTTAGCTTCTCTTATTCCCTGGAGTCTCAGCAGAGACTTCCTATGCCCGAAGAAGGGTGATTGCACCCAAAAGCTTGCAAAAAACTTTTTTCCAACTTCTCGGTTGACCTAATAAAAGATACCATATCTACCCAGAGAACCTTGCCTTCCCAGTGCATGCTGCTTCATAATTTCATAGTTGTTAGGGGCTGGAAGGGACCTTACAGATCATCGGGTCCAGCCCCCATGCAGGAAAGACTGGGTTTGTGTAATATCTTACATGAATTTTCTTCTGGTGACTGGGAATATTGTCATCAACACTTTGGGATCCCAGGGTCTGGGATCAGGATCATCAACACTGCCCACTAGAGGGCAGTGACTATGCCATCAAATTTCATGAGCTCTGTGGAAAGGACGTGGAAAGCTTGTTAGGCACAGCCACTCGGAACAGGGCATTCTTGCAGGATGTTAAGCACTGAAAACTCATTGGAGACCACACAACTGATGGGAATGAGAGCCATGAATGGTGGAATGAACAATGCCAATGCCTTGCAGCTTCCTAGTAGCATCAATGCTGACTGGATCTTATGACTTTGGACCTCAAGACATCCCTCTCTTACAGGATGCCAGTAAGGGTTCTCACCATGTGCTTAGTAGTTTTCTCCAAATCAACCGCTTTTATGTTACTCTCATTCTTAGCAGTCATTTTTTCAGATCAAATGATTATCAGATCTAAGGCTTCCCGTATTAAACCTTAGTTATAATATTCATTTAATTGTTTTGGGTTAAACCCAAAGTGCCCACTGACAAGCTTGTCCTCCTTGATCTGTGAGTATGTCCATATGGACACTGTGGTCATTAGTTAACTGTATAGCTAAAAAAATCAGAAACTGAACCTTTGGCTCTATATGGTAAGCTAAAGAAGCAGTAGGTCTCCATCAGAACACATGCATGTATTCCTTCCACTAGAGGGCAGTGGCACACATATGCAGGCATCATACTACACAAGCTGTGATATAAACCAATCTTGCCCATCCTGTAGGAACATGCTTCTTTCTCATGCATAAGTGTTACCCCAATTAAAAGTTATATTTCAGCCTTCCAGCCTCCTTATTTGCATCGACTCTGCAAAACATTTCCTGGTTTGGATTATTTAACAGCCATGGAATTCCACTGCAGTATCTGCCAGTCCATCCATCTGGTCTTCATCATTGTAGTATCTGAGCACTGCAGAACTGTCGAATGTTATCATCCCAGAACCACTGAACTTGCCTTTATTATGCATTAAAGATTGACAAGACGGTTAGGTCCTAAACTTGGCCACACTTAACAGCAGTCTAATAAAACAGGTCTTCTCTTTGGTGTATTCTATCAACTGTTGCTTGAACTAAACTTCACTGAAGCGTTACCTTTAAAGCACAAAAAAATTATTTAATATTGCATTCAGTGCTGAAGAAAAATCAGTATGCATTTGTGTGATAATTTGGAGGCTTTCTCTGTGCTGCTTAAGAATTCAGTTACTAGGGGATTCTCTATGTCAGGCAGCCATCTTCATTTTGTATTTGGGGCTTACCTACTTTCTGTCTCTTTCTTTACCTCCATGTTGTACTGAAATTTCAAGAGGTGGTGACAGGTTAACAGCTGGGAAGGGGGAAGGGGTGTGAAACCTTGAGGATCTGTTGCTTGGAAGTATTTGACAAAATGTTGGATGCTACCCAGTTGAAACCAGTTTTAGAAGTCTGAATCCTGGAAGGAGAATGCTAGACAACTAAGCATTAGATGACATGGTGAATGACAGATCATCTGACAAAGGTGGTTTCACTGAGACAGAGCCATCAGAAAGTGAGTGCTTCCAAAGGATAGACAGAAGAGAAGCCATGTGTTAGAGTATGGGGGCAGGAGACAGGGTGAAGAGAGACCCTGAATTTATTAAAGGAATCAGATCTAAACTTAAGACATTGCTTAAGAGCAGTGAGAAAACCAATTCAAAGACATGCACATTGGTATTTCTCATTTTATTTTGATCTGTACGTTCCCATGCTGGCTAAACAACGATTGGTTTTAGGACTCGTTACAAAGTGTGTGTATCTGTTTCCACTATTAGGTGTCTCTGAACACATAAGCTATAAACTTTTTATAAAGTTTGGTTCTCTGCTTATACACAGTGCATTGAAGATTGTCTATTATTGCTGTTACAGTATTATTATTCAATATGTTCAATTCAGTATTAGGAAAGTGCCTGAAGGTTCTAGCTGGGATCAGGGTCTGATTGTGCAAGGCCATATATAAACACCTAGTAAAACATGAAGATGTTACAAACTAAATAGATAAGACAGATCTGGGCAAAGATGGCTTCTATTATCCTCATTTTACAGATGGAGAGCATTTAATATATGACTAGTTGAGGCTCACACAGGAGACCTGAGACAGCTTTAGGAATAGAATCCATGTTTTCAAAGTCCAAGAGCAGTGCTTTTAACACAGCTCAATTCTTCCCATTCTTCCTGCAACAAAGTGAGACTAAAAGTAATTATTCAGGACGTTTTATGATCACATGTCTTAAAAACTATGTAGAGCATCCAGCATAATGGAACCCTGATCTTTGACTGGAGTAGAAATGCACTCCAGTGATACTGTGCTGACTTACCTTTGTCTAAACTATCTTGACGCACAAACTGAAATAATTTTATTTCTCTTAGGAGAATCTGCTGTGGCAAATGAAAAGGGGAAACCAAAAATGGAAGGGTATAAGCAATCACATTGCTACAAACTGTGGTTTAAAGAAAAAGGTTCTTACTCTTGCTGGACACGCAGGATTAATTTCATCTCCTTGTGGTCAGCAAGCTGATCCCCTGAAATGTCCACTGGCATATTCTGCTGAAAAAAATAATTTGGTAATTGGTCTATTCTAGACTTTTATGGGTAATGACTCTTTCTACTGGCATTAAAATAAAGCAATTCTTACCACATTATTTTTTCAATTCAGCATTTTCTTTATATAATGTGTACTCATAGAAGAGCCTACTTCCAATCATGGTGAAAACTGCTTATGTCAAGATTTTAAAAAGTTGATGATTGTCATTTGGTTCCTAAATTAATATGACTTAGGCACCTAAATGATGGCTCCATTTGCAAAGCAGCTGGGCATCTAAAATTTCCCTTGATTTTCAAGTTGCATTAGAATCTGTGGGAGCTGCAGGCTGTCCTTTGACAGCCGACAAAATATTTAGATGTAGACATATGGATTTAGATGCCTCATTTCAGGCAAGCTTTTAATTTAAAAACAAACAAACCCAAAAACATTTTTAAACACATTTAATGGTGTGTATAGCACTGCCAGACAGCAGTTCAAAGCAAATTACTTAGTGCAGAAGAAATTTTGCTTCCCATTGCTTTTAATGGGAGCACCCAATAAAATAGTCCTGAATATGCCAACATCTTGTTTATTCGCAATGGAGTAGTAGGGTAAGTTACCTTTATCATGGGAATTTTCCCAGGACACTGAAGTACATGGTTGGGTTTCTATCTTGAGATCCCAACTAAAGGGCTGTCACTTAAACTGTTTCTGTTAATAGCCAGTGCATAAGATGTAAGATATGGTTACAGTCAGGGTGAGATTTTTAGAAGTTCCTAAGGGAGTTAGGTGATCAATTCATATTGTCTTCCAAGGGAAGTTGGGTATTTTACCTCCTTTTGGCTTTTCAGTCTCTCTCCCTGTGTTATTAATCTCCATCTGTAGTAATTTGAGGTGGGCTACAGCTGCAGATTTTTAGACCCTGATCCAGCTCCTCATAGACATATTAGAGTCAGCCAAAGTTTTGTCTCTCTCTGCTATAAATGGGATGCGCCTGGTACAGATATGAGTTCAGATCTTAACTTCCCCCAAGTCTGAGTTTTGTTCCAACCTAGGGACTGGAGTGAATCCATCCCTAATTGCAGCTGTGCTTTCATGCACTATTTGCATCTTATAGGTTTTTTGCCATCCCAATGCTGAATAATAATGTATCAATGTCTAGTTACAGAGTGAGAAAACAAGAAGGATGGTTGACAGAAGAGATGAAAATATTGAACACTGAAAGGTTCAGTTTTACATTTTTTTCTCCCCTGCCCCCTCACTCCCATATGCTAGGAGACAGCACTGTTCTGGCTTTTAAAACTTGCAGTGCAAAGGGGTATTGGTGTCCTCATTTTCCTTCCTCCCTATTGATGTATCATTACCAGAATGAAAAAGGACGTCTCAAGAGCTTTTGAAAAAATGGGTGACTACTCAAGACATTTTATAAAGAGGGAAGAAAAGGAAAGAAAATAGAACTCAGTAGGGGGTAGAAAGAGGCTGAATGTGTGCCTTGTCTGTCTTTTCTTTTGCTGGAAACCTGGAGCTGTTGTTCCTATTTCAGTTCAAACTGTCACCTTTAGTTCTTGATGGCTTTACTGCCCTTGCTCCTGAACCTCAACAGATTGGGTCTTATTTACCTATTCACACTCCACTGTGGAACCTCATTAATAGGCTTATTAGCTACACCATTCACGTGCGGCAGGGTTGACAAAAAAGATTCCAGCCACTTTGAGGGGAGAAAAAACTGTAAAGAGATTATGCTCTCATTCAGCAGACTAACTGGTATGAAAAGCTCCCTGGGCCCACTGAGATCACTTGAAGCCTAAATATGATGACAGAACTGATTTTTTTTTTTAATTCCAAACATGCTTCTGCTTCTCTCTGACTGAGGAGTTTTGCTGTTGTAAACCAGTTTGAAAACTGGCTCATTTAAGAGAAGAGAATAGGATGCTATTGCTAGACTGCTGTCTTTTCATCCCACAAAAGAATAAATTAAAAATAGGTGTTCTTGTTTGTCATTTTTAGCGGAATACTTCCTTTTCTTTCAGAGCATGCAAAGATATTGATGAATGGTGAAAGGTACTGCAGCTTCCTGTGCAAGACAATAATTTATGTGAGAATGTATTAACCAAGTTTTCAATGGGCAATGGACATGCTTGGAGCTGAGAAAATTGGATCTTGACTGTGACATTTCAGCTTCTCAATTACAACATTCAAATGCCCGTCACTTCGGGAACAAAAACATTAAAACTGTGTTTCCAATAAATTACAAATTTGTCCGCCATCCTACTCATAGCTCATATTAATGGCATGACAATATAAAAGTACTTTCTGGGAGGTATGCCTGTTTCACAGAGAAAATTTGAAACCATGTTGAAGTATGTGCAGAAGTATGTTAATAGACCATGTTGCCAGGTCCCAGTCCTCTAAGGTCCCACTCGTCAATACTGCGCACAGGAAATATGCAGGAGCTTAAATAAAGTAACATTAAATTGATCACCACTCTCATTTAATTTAAGGCAACTGCTACCTATTGATTTTGGTGTCAGGCTGATTCTACAAAACAAGCATTATATAGAACTCAAGTAGACAAGCTTTTTGTGAACATTATTTAAAAGAAGCATTACATTAAACCACTGTTGGTGTAAGCTGCACTGCGCTTCAAAATGCTATAGTTATGCATTAGCTATGCTGAGGTATGTGTCCAGGCAAATAACTGAAATTGTTGAACAATTTGACCAGGCTTTCTTTTATAAGAAACACAAATATCAGAATACACTTTTAGTGAAATTTAGATCCCAGTTTTATGGTTTGAACACAAAAGTCTTCTCAGATCTGATTATATATATATATATATATATAAATCTATCTATCTATCTATAATATATATAAAATAAAAGAACAGCTGGAGTCTAATGCAATAAAGTGTGTGTACACACACACACACACACACACACACACACACACACACACACATTTTATTGCATTAGAATCCAAAGACCCCAGCTATTCTTGGGAGCTTATCACTCCCTGGGGCTTTGCAATCACACAAGTAGATACAGGCCTTAGCTCCCAAACATATTCAGTATAAAATTTTAAGTGAATTATTTTGCTAATTCCATTTTTATGTTTGAAATTAAACTTTCCTTTGCCATGCTCATTTCACATTATACTGGTTACTGCGTGACAGCTGAAAGGGCAAATATCTACAACTAATAGGAAACTAATGAGCTTCCAAATGTACTGTTTATGATCTTCAGTCCAAGTGGTGAAAAATAGGGTTTTTTTAACTGTGAAAAATATTTTAACATAGGTTATGATAGAGCTGCATGTCAAATGTTTTTTCCATCCTACAAAAATCGTTGAGATTTTAAATATGTTCCTCTTTTCCATTGGGGTATAACTGACATGATTTAAAAATTATTACTGAAGAAGAGAAAGAACGACATTGCTGGAGTAGCCCACTGCATGGGGATTAGGGCACTCACTGGGGTGTGGTAGACCTAGCTCAAGTCTCTGCTCCAGTGGTTCTCAACCTTTTTAGCACCAAGACCCATTTGTAAATGTTAATGGCCAGTCCCGACCCAGTGGCCCTCACTCCCACCCTGCTGCCTTCCACCCCCGAGTGTGTGGAGCAGGGGGTGGCTGTGTGGGGCATGGGGGCCCTAAGCAGCCCCTTGTAGACTGGAGCTCTGCCAGCCTGCAAGGGAAAAGCCACAGTTTCCCATGTATTTATTCTTTAAAGGAGAATCCATTTTTAAAGTGTGTTTGTGACCCTTTCATATACTCTTGTGACCCACTTTGAGTCGCAGCTCGCAGGTTGAGAAACACTGCTCTGCTCAACCTGACTCAGAACAGTGATTCCAACCCAGGCCTCCCAGCTCTCAGGGCAGAGCCTCAATCTGTGGTTTATTGGCTATGCTAGAATAGGTAAGTCTCTTTCTCCACTCTCTCTTGCTCAGCTACTGCCTGTTCGGGGATAGAGGGTAGATTTTTCTCTCTTTGGTTTTAAACTGAAAATGTATCATGGAAATTTTGTCAAAACTGGCAAGTTCCAAGGAAACCTTTTGCTTTTGATGAACCGGCATTTTTCAATTAAAAACTCTTTCACTGGAAATTTCATAGCCAGATTTAGTCTTTCTTTTTTTTAGCTCTCTTTAATGTGTGCTAACTATGAGCTGGAATTGCAAAGCTTGACAGTCATGTGCAAGCCACATATTTTTCTGCTTATGTGCCTAGAGTCTGTGCAGTCCAAAACTCAGCTCCTTATCTTGGGCATCTGCTGAATTAGCAGGGAGCCTGGCTGTTTTGTTCAATGGGTTTCCCCATTAAAAAAAAAAAGAAGGATCAGATTCAGCACAGCTCGCAGGCACGTGCTAAAGCCCATCTCTGTCCGCCAAAGAATTTCAGCGTGGAAGTTTTTGGCTATAAACAAACCCTTGTTTTTAACGTAAGACCCGATGATCTAATTTAAGTGCTTTCATAGACTCATCATAGAAAATGAGGGTTGGAGGGTACCTCCAGAGGTCATCTAGTCCAGTGATTATATCAGGACCCCTTTCAACCCAGTGCCCCTCACTCCTGACCTGCTGCCCCCAGCCCCCCAGTGTGTGGGGCAAGAGGGGGTATGTGGGTCATGGGGGCCCGGCAGCCCCAAGCACCGGAGCTCTGCCAGCCTGGAAGGGAAAACCCACAGCGTCCCACATTTCTCTCCTTTAAAGGAGAATACATTTTTAAAGTTTGTTTGCCCCTTTCATATATTCTTGTGACCCACGTTTGTGTCCCGACCCACCGGTGGAGAAGCCCTGCTGTAGCCCAACCCCCTGCTCAAAGCAAGACCATCCTCAACTAGATCATCCCAGCAAGACTTTGCATCTTCAAAACTTCCAAGGATGCTTTGCTGAATCAGCTGGAACTTTTTACCTGTATGTTTTTTGTTTTATTTACCCCCCCCCCCCCCGCCTCTTTTTTTTTTTTTTAAATTGATTTACTGCTACGGTAAGGATGAGGATTTAGCGGGCAGCCAATGACATGCAGAGTTTGCTTGCGCTCCCCCTACCCCTGGCACCGTGCTGACTCCCAAGGGGGTGCCAGTCACAAAGTTTAGGTACATTTAGGATGGGGGTGGGGGGGGATCAAATCCTGGCTGCTGCTGAGTTTCCAGCATGAAGCTGGGAGCCCGGAGCGCAGCTCGGAGCGGGGCTGGCGGGGGGGGGAAGATTTCGCTCCGTGC
>NW_005842133.1:605255-605504 GCF_000455745.1 Alligator sinensis | reverse complement strand
CTCGGATGCAGCGAGTGTCGGGGAGCAGGGAGCCCTGGTGATTATTTTGTTCGCCGCTCCCTCTTTAAGGCAACCCCCCGTCCTTAATGAAAGCTATTGAAATGTTCAAGCTGCCCTTTCACACGGCCTGTTCTGGGTTGGGTGTGAAACGCCATCAACATTTAAACCCTCATTGTCTGCTTTTGTACCAAATCCCTGTAAATCTTCTACCCGCCTTGACTCATTTTCATCTGAATGGCCTGGTGGGGG
>NW_005842133.1:566551-605224 GCF_000455745.1 Alligator sinensis | reverse complement strand
CCGGCTCGGCTCCGGGGGGCAAGGGCTCGGCGAGAGCCCCGCGCCCGGGCTGGCCGCGCAGGCAAGTTCAGTGAAGAAACAGACCCGAGTCGCCGGCCCCTTCCTCGTAGTGCTGCAGAGCTCGCCTTTCATAGCTGCGGTTCTCGGGGCACTCGGCCACGGACTTGGGATGTGCAGTCCTTTTTATATCTAACGTGTACACACGCACACCATGAGTGTACACAAGTATAACAGGCAGACGAGGTTCTTTGGGGGACTCTGATATCTTTTATTGGACCAACTTAAGTAGTTGGAAAACAATTATTCAGCAAGCTTACACGCATAATGTGTACACACACAGTTATATGCATGTGTGTGTGTATGTATGTATGTGTGTGTATGCATGTGTATACACACACACATACATGTATATAGTGTGTGTATGTATGCATGTGTATACACACATACATACACATTTTTTATATATATATAGTGTACTTGTGTATGTGTATACACACACACACTATATATATGTGTGTGTGTATATATATGTATATGTATGTATGTGTATACACACACATAGATATACACACACTATAATATGGTTACTTGATTATATATTATGATATATCGATGTATGATAGATACAATTATATCAATGTGATATGATAAGATAGTACATAATATGAATGAATTAAATATATGATGCATGATAAGATATTGTTAATATAGCTTAAAAAAAGAGGAAGATGCCTCATGACCATTCAATGGCCAAGTGGCCCTGTGTATCCCCGCTATTAAATGCTGATGCTATAACATGAGCTCCATGTTACTATCACTTCTGAGCTGCTCAGTTTTGAGCTGCTTTGCAACTCCTTCCCGCCGGGGAAGCTCGGAGGCTGCGGTGTCTCCAAGGGGGAAGCCTGATTTTGGGTGTCCTCCCTTGACTTCCAAAGGAAGATGCCTATGGGGGATAGGCAGCATTGATTTGGCTAACAGGCCCTCTACAAATTGCAGGCTCTCCAGACAAACAACAATGGGAGGAGATTAAAAGAACAGTGAGCAGGGAATATAATTAATGCCACTGCTGAACAAGTACTACTTGTTTATGTGTGTTTTCTTTAAAAAAAAAAAAAAAGTGGAACTACAACTTGGAGGAATTTGGTCGTGTTCCCAACTCCGGCTGTTTTCCCATACTTGTCAATTTGGCACAGAAATTTGGGCAGGTATGTGAGGAGGTGAAAATTGACTTGATGAGCGGGTGGCAAGGAGCACGATCAATCATTGGAGGCTGACAACTCCTCCCCAAAGTGGAGGCTGAGGGGAGAGACAGAGTTCCCTTTCAAGGAGAAAAATAAACACTACGTGTGGCTTTCACTGAGTCTGAGACTCCAGGAGGGATTATGGTATTGTAGTCAGGAAGCCAGAATTGTGGAGGCCAAAAGCATGCTGGGGCTGTGTTCCCAACATTGAGACAGAGGTACATAATTACCCGGGATAGGGGGGCTTTCCAAAGAATTATCCACCAGCAACGGTGGCAATTAAAATCTGAAAAGAATTGGGTTTCGTGTCAAAGGGGTCCCCTCTCTGCTAGGAGGCGAGGGAGCCTCGGACTGTGGAAAATGGCTGTAATTGGGTCTCATTGGATTCAGATAGAGGGACCCCAGAGCTGAGTTCAGCTTTGCTGTGAAGTAGGAAAGGCTTTGCTGCCTTTTGAATCCTTCCTTAAGATGGAGCATCTTCCAGCTGCTCCTGGAGAAACTGTGGTAATGGTCAGGTGTGCCGGGTGGTAGCCAGGAGCCTCCTCTTGCTGCAGTGGAGGGTGGCTAGGGTGAAGGGTCACATTTTAAATCCATTTCAGGGGCTTCATGCAGCCTAAAAACTTTGTGTCATCAACATCTGAGTGGCCTTAAATACTTTTAAAGAGGACCTGGAAATTTTTGTGTGTGCAAATATCATGTTGGTCTAATAAAAAATATCATCTCTACTATGAGTCCAGATTGCCTTTTCCTTTAGACTAATACAGCTATTATCTGGATACCTGGAATTGAATTCAGCATTTTCATGTGTTATTTCTTGCCAGTGATGTCCCTTGGCTGTGATTAGAATTTGCATGGCCCTTGATCACAGGAGGCTTTATGGGAATTAGTTAAGTTAGCTTCACACCCACCTCTTAATTAGGTGTTACACTGATTGTGCCAATGGGTACCCTGAGGCACAGAGATATGGGTTTCCTCAGGTCATGTAGTGAGTCAAATGGCAAAATGAAGAGTCTGAGCCCAGGTGTTCTTGCTCCTACCAGCAGTCACAGAGGCAGCCCTTATAAAACTGGCTGCATTTCCACACTCCTGTCATTTTAAAAAAATAAATACAATAACTTTCAGCACCCTCTTCTATGAGCTGCCGTTGTTTTCTTTGAAGGCTTCATGGTGATGTGAGATGAGGGCAGTGGGAGAAGCCTGGGACTTGAAATCTCATGTCAGAAGAAAAAAAAACCCAAACCCATCCAATGGCCTTTTAAAAATATTCGTTAATATTAAACATCTTTCTGTACTCTGTGCAGTGTCCAAGGCTGAATACACTACAACAGAGCATTCACTCCTCAGCGCTAGGGACGGGAAGAGTTGTAGCTTAACACTTTTTTTCTCAGTTAGAATTTGAATGAGCTCTTTAGTACTTAGCAAATGAAAACTACATATTCTTTTGTCTGACTACCTGTGTTGCTGGATGTACTGTAGGTAGAGAATGAGCAGATTTTTTTTTTTAGATGTTTCCATTAAAAACCGAATGGGAATGTGGGAATGGGAAGGGGGAGAGAAAGAGGAGGAGGAGGAAGATAAGAAAGAAACTTTAGATTCCTCCACCTCCCTTCATTACTACTGCCTTAGAAGTTTCAGCTGGGTCTTAATACAACTAAGATTAATCATTGACTAGGTCACACAGATCAGAATAATTGATGCATTTACTTGATTTATTCGTTCCCTGAGGTCTTTTGGTTTTTGAGGGGAAAAGAAGATTGTTTCTGGTCCAGTTGTTAAGCCATTCGGTGGTGGTGTTTTGATTCACATCTGGCATGCCATTGTAGTGATAGCCTAGTCCATTGTGATAACTGCACGTTTCTTTGGCACTAATGCTTTTCCCCAGTACATTATTACTTTAAAAAGTGTTTTCTTCATTGTTTTAAATTGCTAGTTTTAAGCATTGTGAAATAAACCTCCCCTAGGTCTGCACAATGTCCACTGATTTAACAGATTGCGGTAAATCTGATTTTGCATGTAAACTAATAAAAATGGGAGCTGATGTTGCTGTGTGATCTCTAGGAGAAGTGTAGTTCTATGGTAGTGCAAGAGTGATGATGTAGCTGTGACGGTCTAGATAGCAACTGCATAAGAGGCAAGGATTTCTTATTGGACCAACTGTGTAGTTGGGATACATTCAAAAGCTTTTCCAACTTTAAGGAGACCTGAGGAAGAATGTCTTGTAATGTAATTCTATAGCAGTCTTGATTCAGATTTTTATATTCTAAAAAAGTAGCGGAATTAACAAGTGCAGCTGCAAAAACTGAACCTTTTTAATCGTCCAGGACCTGCAAACATTTAAATTGCAGGAAAGTTAATATAGAAGAATGTTGTTACATAGGAGAGCTGGAATCCCTCAGATAATATAAATCACGAGACCCAGCTAACTGTAAACAATATTTCTCAACTTTGTGCTTTGTAGAAAATTAGTGGTTTATTTTAAAACTTAGCTGACCACACAACTGTCTGGGGGAAGGTCTGAGAAGCAATGCAAAATCTCTAAATATTCAAATAATAGCATAAATATAATTTGCATAAATCATGGTATTTTACAGCATTAAGAGTTACGTGTCCACACATGTGTGCGCCTTTGTTTTTTTTCTTACCAAGCTATATATTTTTCTGTGATTAAAATAGTTATCTAAACATGTGCTGAGAATTTTTTTGAAAACAAGGAGGCTTGCTTGTGCCTCAGGTGATGATGGAAACTCACTTACATTTTTCCTATGTTTTTGAAGCTGTTAAACTGCCCTTCCCCAGCCCAGGTTTTGGGAAGATTTTCAATTGATGTTCAAGATAATTTCACTGACGCTGCTAAATCTCTTTCCTCCCCACAGCAGCAGCAGTTCCGAGTGAGAAGGTGTTATCAAGGCTGAAGGCACAGCTTTCAGTCCATGCTTCTGTAGAGGAGTTCAGATGGGATTAAAGTCCACATGGAGATATGGAAAAGAACCAGGAACTTGCACTAAAAAGATGGTCAGCTGGGATTCGGCTTGCTTTATCTGCCTGGTGGTGGTCACCATGGCGGGACTTGCCCTAGCAAGACCATCATTCAATTTAGTTGTTGAAGATGCCACTTTGGAACCTGCAGGTAAGTCACCCAAGCAAGTTTCAGCTTCAAGAAGAGTTTATTTTCCAGATCTGAAGTATAATTGGATTAGCTTAATAGCTATGATAAATGTAAATCATCTGGCAAGTTTAGCTTAGAGTGATTTCATGTATTCTAAAGTGTCTCGTGATTGCATGTCTTGCAACTCTTATGCAGGTGAGTTAACTCAATGACTTCAGTGGGGACTATGCACCAACGTGTATAATGCTAACAAATTCTTGCACTGTGCAAGACCATACTGAATTTGTATGCATCTGTTAAACATTGCTGTTTTAAAAAACAAACATTTTTTTTAGAAGCAGGTATCTCCTTAATTATGTCTCTCGACAGTTCTTCAGGTACTTAAACCTAAAATATTTTTTCTAAATGCCATTCATTTTTCATCATTTTTGCTGACAGTTCTGAAGATCATTCTTTTTAGGGGATTACTCCCTATTTTGGATATTACTGGTCTTTGCTAAACTTCCCTTGTTGCCTTTAAAGCTGCAGCACAATCATTGCAGGCCTGAGTTGTAACTTCTAAACTACAGTGTTTATATCTAAGCAATGAAGATGCACATTGGTTAATTCTAATCAATGTGAGAACTAATGGAAATGTTTCTGTGGATTTATATAAAACATGTTTTACTAAGAACTAATGTTTTGAGCCTAAATCTGTCAGACTTTTAGAGAGACCTTTGAGCCAGATGTCACCAAATTGCTTTATTTATTGAATTTTAAGATGGTGTTTTTAATTGTACTATGTCTCTGTATTTAAGGATGGTTTTTATTATGTAGTACAGCATCCTCTCTGTCTCTCTAAGCAACTCAGTGGGGAATTGCCCTGTCAAAACAATCTTGTCAAAACAATTATACATGGAACATTTCTAAGCTACAAGCTTTCTATAGGAAATATGACTATTACCTGTTTTACTGTTTATATAAAAGAATACAGGTTTGTTTTTACTTTACACGTGTTAACAGAAAGCATACTGGTTTCTGCTTATCATGGCTAGCTATAGGTTTTTCTCAGCAAATTTCTAGAATCCCTTCCATGTAAATTCCTATTGATGATAAAGGGATTGATTACTTAGGTATAAGGAAGTCTCTTCCTACTGTCCATTCATGAAAAATGTTAATCTAGTGTTATAATATTAGTAGTCTGTCATCGGTAGAGATTATCAGTAGCAAAGTTATTCTCATATTACCGTCAGGATGTTGGAAAAAAAAAAGCCAAATTCTCATCACTACTTAATGAACTTGTTTGTTAATAGCCCACCTGGTGGGTTTTTGACTTCTTGGAGCCTAACAATAACAGGAATGATTCTGATTTCAGATCAGCAAGACCTCCTTGGTTTTAGGGTTGAAGCAGAAGGTATTTATGGTATTGCCAGGCAGACTGGTAGTAGCAGAGGGAAAAGATAAATATTATTCTTTCTCCAGGAAAGTGAAAAATGATTCTTCTGACCATAATTTGATAATCATGATTATTTTTAAATGTACAAGTTTAAAAGACATCACCTCCAAAATGAATATCCAATTAATGGCATCTATATCTTGTTAGAGTGTAAATTATAGAAAGGGAAACTTCTTCCCTGGGCAGGAAAGTTACTTGAAACCAGTTTCAGATGTGAGAGCACTGAATCATCATTACAAAGAGAAAATAGGGTTCCAAATTAATGGCATAAAGAGTTTTTATGTTGTAGAATAGAGGGAATTGCGGGATTTGGGAAATAACCTCCTGTATGTATTTTATTAACCTTGAAAAACACCAAGTTTTTGACACAATCATCTTCAGTGGGCTCCATCACTGCTCCCACCTCTTCTCCTCCCCCAGTCTCCCTCTGCCAAAAAAATCTTCACAGCAGAAGTTGACTTTTTATTTAAGACCCAATATCTTCCTGAATACATTTTTAGGGATAGAGCCTCAGCTGGTGAGAGTTGGATATAGCATCATGTATCAAAATCAGTGGAGCTGGGAGAGTATTTTAGCTGAGGAAGTCAGTAGAACTGTCACCATTAACATAAGCTGATGACCTGCCCTTTTGCAATAATATAGGAGCCCCAATATTTTCTTGGGGGGGGGTGGGGGGCTGTTTTGAGGTGTTTTATTCTTTTTTACCGCTCTTTTATTGCAATCTTAAGAGCACTCAGAAATGTTGTAGATACTTTGGGGGGGGGGGGGGCTGTTTTGAGGTGTTTTATTCTTTTTTACCGCTCTTTTATTGCAATCTTAAGAGCACTCAGAAATGTTGTAGATACTTTACACAACATAAAACAATCCTTGCCTTGAAGATTTTATGAGCTAAGATATCTCGCGCACTTAGATGTGTGGTTTTTTATTCATTTAAATTGTAAAACAAAATCTTTTAATGGTAGCATAGTAAGGAAGGGCTGCGGGGTGGGAAGCTATTCTGGTCTTTTTGCTAAATATGCCTTTAGGAACCTTTGCAAATGTGTTGTGTACAATGCCTGCTTAAATAGCTACTTTAGCACGGGGAATATTTATCCTTTAGAGCAGTCACTCACCTTCATAGGTTTATATATAGTATGTATAATAAGTGCAAGGCATCCAAGTATTTGTTCTTTTTTTGAAGTAAAGTGAGTCATTTGATGCTGATCTTAGTCTGGATTCATAAAACAAGTGACTTACTGGAGACCAGCATCGGCTCTATGGCCATTAGGCATTACTGCAAAATGTGTTTAAAAATACTCGGGAGACTACATGTATGGTAAGCAAGCCATTGTGTATTGTGGCATCAAGTTTGGTGCTATGCTTACTTAGAGAGTGGTATTGTGCAGAATCATAGGGCACTGATAGATGTGACAGTTTGTTGCACAGTCGGCCCTTGCAAGTGCTCTGTGGCTGTGGACTGACAGAAGTGCACAGCTGTAGAGCTTTTTAAAAATGCCCGATCCAGTGACAGTCTGAACCCTCATTATATGAAGTTTCAGATGAAAGCGCTCCAAAGCAGAGCACCTTCATTAACGTCTGTCAGCATGGCTGGGAGCAGGGCTCGGCTGACACAGCTGAACTCTGCTCCTGGTGCTGTTTTCAGAATTGGGGAGGAGGAAGGGAGTGGAGGGAGCTCATCCTGTGGGTTTCCCAACCAGTGTTGGAGGGTGGGGCAGGTGGATTGGAGCCTTTTCCCGAGCCCGGGGGGGGCGGGGGTCCAATCCACTTCTCCCACCCTCCAGGTCCCACCCTCTAGCACTGGCTGGGCAACCCCCAGAACGAGCTCCCTTGGCTCCCTTCCCGGTTCCCATTCTGAAGACAGCACCAGGGCTTGGAAGGAGGAGAGGCAGGGCTAGGGCGAGAGCGGCTACAGCAATGCAGCCACTCTAAACTACAGCTCATCTCTCCATCCCCAAGACTCAACAGTGAACATCTCTTGGGTCCCATAGTGCTAGTTGTTCAGTTTGCTACCATGACTTGTCCTGTAAGAACTGTCCATTAGCAGACGTAGCAGGAAGAGTTTATAGACTCAGTATTAAGGCTGCAGATTTATACCTAGCCCTAGATGTTCCATTTTTGACTCTCTTTGGAGAAGGGAGAATAAAATAATTTCCTCTTTTGGGTTATTGCGCTCTTCAGTAAGTGCTTATTCAACCATAGGATGGAGCCTTGTTTTCCCTGGATGTCCACTCTAATGCAATTCTTTGATTATAGCCAACCCTTAAAATATAGAGGGCTTTGACTGTATGCGTAGACCGAAAGGTTACTTTGTCAACTGAATAATTAGTTTGGACACACACTTGACCTTCTCTTGCCCTATTTGTCTGTGCTAAATCCAGCAGGCTAACTAGAACCCTCTACATAGTGGCTTGCTACTTTGTCCTGTGCTTCGTTCACAGACTTGCACCCTTTTCTCTCCCAGTCTAATCTAAGGTCTCTGAAAGGGGCAATCTAATGCTGTACCCTATAAAAACACAACCGTTTAAAATTAGTCCTAAATGTGTATTCATTAGTTTTAAAAGGAGCAACAGGTTATGTAAGCTGTTCAAGTGGGTGCTGTCTATTTACACACATGCACAAGTGTCACTTGATATTTAATTCAGTAACAGCTATTCGTGGAGGTAAATAAAAGCTTGTTCAATTAAATACCGAGGACAATTCGTTAATATTTGTAAAACATTTCATAATCCATGGACAAAGAGCTGTGTTTAAAGGTTAATGTCACGTGATTATCAAAATCTAGTCATGCTTTCAATCATATACACAGTCTAGTCAAAGAAAGAGTTCTGTTAATCCCTGCTCACCGGCCTGAAAGATCTTGTGAGCTATGTATTTGCAGTTGGTCATGACCTAGTTGTGACTCCCACTCCCATTTTATAATTGCTAAGGGGCTTGAAGCACCAGAATCCTCCTTTTAGCTCCCCTAAAAATAGAGCAAAGGAAATTGATGGGGATTCCTATACATTCCTTTATTAAGTGGTTATTGAACAAGCCAGCAGCCCCACTGAACCTGCTATTTCATTGCCACTTTTAGATCTTTGAAGCAGTAGTTGTAACATTTTTCTCTGAGCTGTATTAAAACTCAAAGAAACTTACTTGAACTGCTACAAAGATTTTTTGCTGTCCACCAGGAAGAGAAAAT
Organism: Alligator sinensis; assembly: GCF_000455745.1. Taxonomy (NCBI): domain Eukaryota; kingdom Metazoa; phylum Chordata; order Crocodylia; family Alligatoridae; genus Alligator; species Alligator sinensis. Next base: position 596,261 of record NW_005842133.1, on the reverse strand, counting down.
TCACATCAGTTGTCACGATGAGGGATTGCAGTGCAATGTATCCCCATTTGGCCTGTACTCTTTGTAAAAGGGAAGGCACTGTAGTTATCAGAATGAAAGCTTTTTGGTTTGATCTAATTCTGAGCCATTTGCAGTCAACGTTTTGAACCTTGAGGTTGGTTAATGTTGAAGGCTTAAACTGGTAGCAGAAGTTATGGGGGTTTTTTGATCATGGCTTCAAAAAGAGTTGGAAGCTGAAGTAAGAAACATTTAAGTTGAAATGAGGATGAAAAATGTTTTAACAATGGGGATTTAACCACTGGAACTGATTATGAAGGCACATGGTTGTCCAGCAAAATAGTTGGATGTCTTTTCAGTACAATCATAAGTCTTTAGCCCAGTGTAAAGAACTAGTGAATGAAGTTCTGTGGTGTTATGGAAGAGGATGATCTGGACGATCATAAGGGATCAATTTGGATTTAAGAATCTATGAGCATTTAGCTTGAGCAAGGCTTAAATCTACAGGCTGTTGTTAACTGTGTATATAATATGTGCATGTTTTATTATTATTACTGTTATAAAGATCAGCTATAAAGAGATATTATAACTTTAACACATCTGCTCTTTTCACTTATGTGAAAATATCAGAAGAAATTACACATTCATAGTTGTTTTGCCACATTTTAAATCCCAATCTAGTTTATATATCATTTCTGGCTTTTTTTCCCCAAATTTGCTGAGTTCTATTTTTTAACTACTTGTATGTCTTAAAAGGGAAAATAAAACTAATTATTTACAGTTTTCAAAATTTTCAAAATAGTTACTCCTGGGCAGAGAACTTTATAACTAAATTTCAGCCTGTAGTAACATTTTACTGGCAAGTAACAAACTCATGAAAACTGAAATTTGCTGCTTACATTTACTGTGAAAATATTTACACAGGTGTATCTATGTCAGGTTGTAGTATATACAAGACAACAAGCTATTTTAGCAGAGAAATAATAAATAGAGTAGCCCTTAACAAATAGCTTTCTATATCCAGCTTTCCAACTGCAGTACGAATAGTTTGATCACCTTCCTTTTATGCAAATAAACATAGAGATTAATATTTTCCTAAAATAAATATTTAGCTTGGAAACAGATGGAGATGTGAAGATGATTGTTAACTGTACATTTTCTGTATTGTTAGGAGAGTAAAATTCCTCCTGGGGAATCACAGATTTTTAAGGGTTAAATTTTTTTTAAAGGCTTCAAGTTTTAAATTGTGGGAATCTTCCTTGGAAGCTGTAAATCTCCCTAACTATGTGAGATCAGCTGTTCAAAAGAGGCAGCACCAATTCAGGCAAGTTAGACTGTCTCCATATTCAAAGTTGGAATGGGTTAAATGAAAGAGATTATTTTAAAATCAGTTTATAAAATCTTTATGTAACCTACATGTAGAGACTTTCAGTTTGGTTTTATATGAAAAATGTATGTTTACTTGGCCAACTATGATTTTTTTACTGCATTAAACTAAATCAGTGTAGGTGTGACCTTAAACCTATTGAAGTCCATGAAAAGATTCTTATTCAGTGGGCTTTGGTGCTAATACTTAAAGTATATGTTAATTAAAAATAATTAATAGTGCCTATGTGATCTTTTCATCATTTGCATTAATTGCTTTATTTTAAAACTCCTCTGAAGTTAAAACTTTGAATGTGGACAAGGCATAAATAAAGACCCAAGTTTCAAATGTTTGGCACCCAGCACATCCCATCATGGCGGTCAAATGCATACCCGGTGAGTTGAGCTTGCCTGAAAACACCACTCTGTTTCAGTTGGAATATATTTCCATACCATTGAACTATTCTGTGCATTTAATATTACATGACAGTTAGGTACAAATATTACCCTCATTGCACGTTAAGCGCATACAGAAAGCGTTTTACAGCTGTAACAGAACAGACGTTCACAGCTTGCAAAGCACTTCAAAAATGGCAGATCCCACTCTTAAGTTAACCCTGAATGGATGTGGTATCAAATTAAAGTGCTTTATTGAACGTCGGTACCACATCCCACTGTGAGTCAAGGTAGGTTGCATTCCCCTGGCATGTGACCTCGGCCAAGTGCCAAGCTGCCTCGGCTGGTGTTTGTCTGCTCTGGGTGAACACCAGCCCAGCCTCCTTCCCAGGCTGTCACAAAATGGAGTCAGAACGGGCTGTCTCCTCTCTGTATGGTGAGATGGGGGTGGGGGACTGGAGCCCCTGTGCCATGCAGGCCCCGCTCAGATTGCTGGGTCAGGTCCTGGGGGGGAGGCCAGGCTCGGTCTGTGCAGCAGGGGGGCTCCCTTCCCTGTGCACCAGCCTCTTGACATGGGGCTGCCCAGCCCAGCTTTTCCCCACACCAGAAACTGCTGGGGAAAAGGGAGCCCCCTGCCACGTGGACCCAACTCAACTCCTGCCCCCAAGACCTGACCCAACAATTGGGGGGGGGCATATGGCATGCCCCCCCAGCTGCTGTTGACAGTCACCAGTTTGCTGCAGGGCAGGACTATGGGGAGGGGCCACTCCAGCAGCCTCGTGGGTGTCATGTGAGAGCTCCCCCGAGCTGCTGGCCGTGGCCAGTAAGGGCAGGGTCGGAGCTCTTTCCACCGAATATCTAACGTCTGGTCAGTTTACTCGTACTCTAATTTATAGTGCTTTAAGTAAAGTGTGATAGAGCGCTTCCACCAGGTGCTTTCTGAATGTCTGTACTTAGCCTAAGTGCTTGCAGCTTAGGTCCTTCATTGGGAAAGTGAGAATTGCAAAATTATGTGCTAACATTAAGAATGGGAGAATCCTGTCAATATTTCATTGTGAAAAATGTTAATACATCACTCGCATTTTAACCACACTTCTCCTAAACCCCTTTAGCAAATAAAGTCTTAATTTAGGGCCTAGTTTTTGCTGGGAATAGCTTCTAATATCACAGTACTCTCATTGACGAAGTGTTTAAAGGAATGGGCTTTTTTGGGTAGTGTCTCCCACAGACTGTTAGATGTATTAAGGGATGTTTGCGAGGGGTACACTGAGTGGGACACACTAACTGACTACAGCGATTCTTCCTTCAGCCATCATACACTTTATTTTAATTGCTTTTCTAAATAATTATTGAGCTCCATTAGTAAACTTTAGGGAAGCCCTGAAAACCTGGGAGTTTTGAAATTTGACCTGCTTTAATTTTCTTCATCACGTATTCAGAAACCCCATATAATTATTAATGCTTTTCTTTCCTTTTTCCAAAGCCAATGGTTTACTACAGTTCTGACTGCTAAATGATTTCTCACCATCTAGCTTAGTATTCAATAAGAAACTTTACAATGACAAGTCAGTATGTTTGTATAACAGAAAAATACTTTTGGCAAAGAAACAGGTTCTGCTCGACTGCTAAGACACAGTACGTAGTGAAATACATTATAGTACAGGGGTCGGCAACATTTTAGGACAGTGCCAAAAACACCTGCAAGCTCAGCTTGTAAGAAGTTGGTGTGCCAGGAACAGATGGCAAGAGAGCTGCGAGGGGCCCAATCCTTGTGGCACCGCAGCCCTGGCCTCTTCCGTCCCATCTGCCCCAAGGTGCACGTGCCAAGCAAAATGCCTTCGCGTGCCACACTCTGGCACCTATGCCAGGGGTTGCCTACCCCCGCTATAGTATCTTACATGGTAAATTTTTGTGATACAGAGAAAACCAATTTGGTTATATTGTCTATAAAATGGTGGACAGAAGTTTCTGTTTTGCTGGTGGAAGTAGTAGATACGGTTGGTGGAAAGGCAGCAGAAAGAAGGAGCTTGTGCTTATATGGGACTTGTGCTTGTTTGTGATTTTCTTATTCAGTGTCCACATTGCAATGCTTAATTAACGGAAAGCAATTTAATTTATGGTGCTTAATGCTACTTATGCTGCTTGAGGCCACTTGCATTGTTTTGAGAAATCCTTTTACATCTATGCTTTTATTTTGAGCAGCTCTTGAACACAGTCCTGTTAAAAAGTAGGCAAAAATCTTCTTGCTTAGGTTCTGGATCACCAATGTGCCCATAGGTAGGTTACACAAATATTTGATGATCTTCACTCATCACTGAAGTACAGACCTTTCTTTTGTATGTGCAGGTGATATACACAGCTTCTTACATTAGCAGCTCAGAAAAACTGGAGCAGCTTTCCATTTATATTGCCAGCCTTCTAGGAGACGTTGCTGGAATAAGAAATGGTTGATATTTATTTATGTTAAAGAAACACTTGTGGTTCTTGCACGATTCTGGACAATCAGGTTGTGCAGATAACTAGCCTAGGTAAATGCTGATCTTGTTCTACTGGTCCTCCCTACTCCTGGGATCCATTTTGTGTCACTCTCACTGCTCTGAAATTAGGTCTCGTTTGAGAGCTACACAGATCTAGTCCTGCAAACTGTGCTAGGCTTTGCATAGGTGAAAGGGTCTGACCATACATAGCACATGGCTCTATGTTCTCTAGAGCAGGGCCTATGTCTTCCTGTGTGTTAATACAGTTTTTGGCACTGTGGGGCCCTAAGTATTGCATGTATACTAATAATGTTATAGATAAATGTGGGAGAGTTGTTTGGTTTTAGTCACGATTAACCAAAGTGGTTAAACTTAGCTAGGAGCCTGTGTATCGGGAAAGTGAATACTTGGAAGACTCAACCCATCTTTGACTAAAAGGAGAAATGGCTCAGGTGAAGAGGCTTCAGCTGATATTTAGCGCTGATATCTGGAGAAATGTCATTCAAGTGAATGAGTTGGATTTAGGTCAGAATTTAGCCCACTGTTTTTGAAAAGTCTGTCAGTCCTTGGACTGGGTAGACTAAATAGTGTTAGTAATTAAATGCACTCTCAGCCTGATGATCTGTTCATAATATTTGGGGCAGACTGAAATGAGAGGATATTCCATCCATTTAAGTAGAGAAATACAGTAACGTGGGTTTTTTTTAAGTGTAAGATTTTTCAAAAGATTTTGAAGGAGTTATTGGCACCCAATTCTAGTGATTTGTGTAAATCCTACCTAAGGCATTGAAGAGAGAGATTATTTTGCAGAGAAAATAGTGCCTAGGCAGAGTAGGATGTCTGGATGAACTGGTGAAAAATAAGTGTGTTACTATACTCATGTAAATGGAGGATCTCACACAAATGTCTTGTTAACGGAGAACCTGAGTAGGGGCCTTGTGGGACCAGAGATAACACTTAACATGACATCATGTGATGTCTAATCATAAAATAGGAAACTATCCCCATTGTCTCTTCATAGTGATGGTTCCAACTACTGCCTCGAGTAAGACTGGAAGAAAGGTTTAATTCCATTTATATACATATTATGAAATGGGAGATGGAGGTGTCTTCCTCAGTCTTTCAGTTGGAAATGGAGGATCAAAAATGAAGCTGCAGTTTGGAACGTGTTGTCAGCTGGTTGAGATGTTTCATAATATTTTGGATGCTTAATCAAATAGACCCACCCTTCCTGTCTCCCCTTCCCTGCTCCCCCCAGTCATGTCTCTTGCACAGTGTTTCTCAAGCGAACAAGTAGGAGCAGGTGGCTAAATCATTTATGGGTCATGCACAAAACATTCCATGTAGGAGCAATAAAGAATTGAAGTTTGGCTGCTCTGCGTATCTTTTCCTTTCTTCACAAGATGCGTGCGTTTCATTTAAAACAAATTGTTGCACTCCTGATTGCAGAAAGGGATGAGGCCGTACTGTACTGTTGCATTTTGTATTGTGTACAAGGCCCTACTGTAATAAACTTCAAACTTTGTTCAGATTTTATGGGATTACAAACAAATTTACCACATCCATAAAGCAGTTTCCAGCTGTATGTTGCTGGCAGGGAGGCTAACAACCTACTACTGTGCCCAACTAGTAAAATGACTGTGCTCAGGGGCGGTGTGTGGGAGCTAAATGTTTTGGGTTTGAATCCTGCCGATGTCCTGTAGTTGGTCACCATCTTTTCAATATAATTAAAGGTTGCATAACAAAGTAAGTTGAGGCACCTGGCATGGGTTTTCAATCCTTTTTTTCTGAGACGGGGTAATAGTGCTGCCTTGTGGCCTTTCTTGCATATAGTATGATAACACCTTTGGGGGCTCTTTCCCATAAAAGAATGAGGGTGTGAGGCAGCATAACATCATGTGCTACAGTCTTTAAAAATGGCTGTAACCATAGAGAGGGAAACGCTGAAGGGCAATCCCAGCAGCAGCAGCAGGTGGCCTTGCTAATCTTATTGCTTCTTATTCTGAATTTGGCATGCTCCGAGTCTTCCCCTGCTATGCCTTCTACAAACAGAGTGCACAGCAAACCCCAGGAGCATGTAAAAACTCAGCATTTTTGCATGTATTGTGCAGTCTTGCAGGTATAACACTAGGCCTGCAACTGTGACCCTATAGTAAGGCTGTTTCTACTGAAGTAGGATGGAATAGACAGTTGTACAAATTATGCTGGGTAAAATGTTCGATCCTTGTGAAACACCTGAACAAGGAAGCTTTTTCATAGGAGACCAGTGCAGTGATTCAGGGAATTGGAATCTCTCACCTTTCAGACCAGAGGCAGGGCTTCAAATACCCAAAGAGATGCTTTTCAGCCATCGGAACAGTCCCTGTAATAGTCCTGGTAGGTAGGATTTCTTGGTAGAAGATCTATACAGTCCGAGGACCTGCTGGTCCACACTGCTTCCACAATCCTGCATCTTCCAAAGCCTACAGGAGTGGGTGCAGTGCTGCATGCATCCCCTATGCATCACTCCTGCTAAGTACAGACATTCAAAAAGCCTGACCCTGAATTGATTCAATCTTTGCAGGTTAGTGTAACCTGTGTAACCTTTGCAAGTGAATAGATGTTCACTTTTGATTCCAGAAAAGCATCCACGTGCCTGCAGTGGCTCAGGCTAGAAGTCGGGGTGGGGGGTGCTATAGCGAGCCTCCCTTCTGTTCCGCAGCAGCTGCAAGGCTGGAGGGAAGCTGACCTGGGGGGTGGCATGGCCTGGCCCTGGCAGGCTGTTGAGTATCTTTGGGGAGGAGTTTAAACCCCCCCATCCTGGCCTGCAAGGACCCCAGCCAGGGTGTGCCTGGAGGGGGAAGGGGAAGGCACCCCTTGCCAGGTTTGTCCTCAAGGGGGGGTGACATGGCCAGACACTGGCCAGGGCAGCGGCTCAGGTGAAGTGGGGGAGGGAGCCCTCATCTCCCCTCTCTCCCACTGGCATGGGGACCCCAGCTGGGGTCTGCCTGGTTCCCTCCCCCTCCCCCCCTTCTCATGCAGCAGGGGGCATGAAGTCATGCCCCTGCTGCGTGAGCGACCAGCAGAGTGAAAAGATTGGCAGACTTCAGGTGGGGCCCCTGTGCCAGGTAGGTCAGACATGGGGTTTAATCCTCCTCTGCTCCCCCCTTTGCCTGAGGCTGCTGCCCAGGTGGGCTCTGGCCATGCCCCCTGCTGCTAGAGTGGTGATCAGGGGGGGGAAGCTGGGCAGACCTGCGCTGGTGCATGGGGACCCCAGCTGGGGTCTGCCTGGTTCCCTCCCCCTCCCCCCCTTCTCATGCAGCAGGGGGCATGGCTGGAGCCAGCCCAGGCAGCTGCTGTTAATCCCTCTGTCTTCTCTCTCCCCCCACCCCTGTTTGCCTGAGGCTGCTGCCCAGGTGGGCTCTGGCCATGCCCCCTGCTGCTAGAGTGGTGATCAGGGGGGGGAAGCTGGGCAGACCTGCGCTGGTGTCCCATGTGGGTGGGAGAGGGGAGGCAGGGGGATTTAATCCACCTCCCTCCCCTTAAGTCCGCTGGCCCATGCCCCCTGCCCCCTCCACTTCAGCAGGGAAAAGTCTAGCAGGGGCTGTTAGCCAGCCCTCACTGCTCCGGCTAGGGAACGGAGAGGCAGGGCCAACCCTACTCTGCTCAAGCAGACAGCCCAGCCCCGCCTAGGACTGCAAAGCATGCTGGGATGCTGGAGGACTCTGATTTAACTTGAACTAGGAAGGGGTCTGGGACAGAAGTTCTATAAATCAGTTTGACCTGAATCAATTCAACCAGGTTTATCTTAAACCAGTTTTTGAAAACTTTAATCAGTTTATGTCTATCTTCTGTCCCTAGCCATATACTTCAAAGAGCTATGAAGTCACCATGCATGCTCTTTTTGTTTCCTTGGTCAGGGGAAAGTTTTAAAAAAAATTTCTTTCCCTCCTCCAGTGAGACGAAAAGCATGACACTCACACATTATGAATAAGGGTACTTGGTTATCGGATCATTTCCAAAAACTGCAGTTGGTTGTTTAAATGCTCTGTTCTACCAGGCATGATCCATATCCTGGTATTTCTAGCCAAGATTCAATATTGCTGAGAGTAGTTACTTACCTACAGGAAAATGCAGCATTAGCACTTTTTTATTAATAACAATTTTCCAGCCAGTATTATTTGAGGTAGAGAGTGTTGCATAGATTCATTTTTTGTGAAGTTTCCCTCCTTTCAACTGATGGAACTCTTTACTATTCCCTCAGAATTATTATTTCTTTGATGCTTAGGAAAACAAGTCAGGAGTGTAATATTTTCCCTTTCCCATGATGACATTGGCAAGTATTTCTTCTGAAGGAGATTAATTTTTTTTCCACTGTGTTAATATATGTAGTATGTGATAGAAGATGACATGGTCCTGTATGCCCATACTGTAACTATTTGCTGTTGCTGTAAATTATGTACTCATTAGGTTCTGGGTGTGTAGGATATAGGATAATTTAGCATCTTCTGCAAATTTTGACTTATAAGGCAAAATAATACACTCTCTCTCTCTCTCTCTCTATATATATATATATATATATATATGTGTGTGTGTGTGTGTGTGTGTGTATATGTATATATAAATTTAAAATATATATAATTTTTTTTCTCATCCTACTGTTTTCATCTTACCTCATCTGTTGATAAATCATCAGATGAAGTACCCACTTCCTTTCAGAATAAGAATAGTAGCACTAAGGAAGATGTCAGGGGAAAATATCCTTCAATATATTTGGGAGTCTGCCTTCTAACACTTTGTAAAAGTTTCTGTGTTTTGAAGTACAGCAGCGTATGTAATTTTGTGCAGCAGCCTCCATAAAAGATTGAGCGAGAACTAGACTTTGTGAGGCTTTTCTGCCTGTAATTATTGTAGTTAAGTGCAGTTTCCACTCTTTGTTGCTGTTTCTTTGGCAAACATTTAGAAAAAGGATAATTCTTCTGATGATTTGATATTTGTAGAGAAAATAATGGTGCTAACACTTTCCTGAGGCACTCTTGACAGCAGAGAGTTGTTTGTGTTCCCAGACGATGCTTATAAGGGATTGAGATGTGAAGTATTGCATCAGAACAGCAGGAGGCATCTTAGTTATGCCTGACCTGGCATTTGGAAGAGATTGGGATATAAATGAAGAGTAGATGGTTGAAGTTTAGTAGATAAAGCTGAAAGGATTCTGGTAGTTTTGGGGAAAGTAAGTGGATAGAATATGCCCAATCTTCCTTCTCTTTACATGGGGTCTGCTCACTCTTTGTGACCTGTGTTTGAAGTCTAAGGCGCAGGAGGGTCCCTGGGTTATGTTGATCAGATGGCAGCAATGATTGGAAATGCCCTTTTTCTTCTGTGACCGTTCCTTTTGGATCTATAATTTTCTACTTTAAGCCATAATGGGGCATGTTTTGACAGGATACAGTGGGTCATGCTGGAAATCAGTCCATCAGGTTGGTGGATATAGCAGTGGCCACCTTAGTAAATGTTACTTTCCTGGGTGGATGGGCAGGACATGGCGCCCAAACTCTTTTATCCATAGTGGCTGTCAGTTGGTGCCCTACAGCCCCATCCCCCTCCCCCCCCACCCCCGCAGGGGTAGGTGGGCTATGCTTGGCTCAAGCTGTCAGCTCTAGCCAAGCAGGGAGGTATGCTCTGGCGCCCCCCAGCTTCTGGCCTGGGCCACTGCAGGCATATGGCTGCATTTCCAGAATCAAAAGTGAATGTCTGTTCACTTGCTTATTGGTTCAATCTACACAGCTTAGACTAACCCAGGAAGACTGAATCAGTTCAGCCTCAGACTTTTTGATTGTGTACGTAGCCTAGTTGTTTCGTTGTTCATGAAGCCTTTGGAGAGAGAGAAGCCTTTTGGGGGAAATGGTTTTGTGCGAGTCTTGTGGATATCTTTGTTGGCGTTAGGTATTAGCTATTTGGCTCTGTAATTTAGTATCTGATGTGCCTACAGTCTTAAGATATGCAGCTTTTCATTAATATTTTCATAAATTGAGAATAATGCTAATAAATTAAGAAAAATGTTAATCTTTTAAAAATGGTATCCTTAAGTAGAAACACACTTAGGGATATAGTTAAGCATCTTACAGTTATATAAAATAGAACTTTAGAAATGTTCACAGTCCTCACATCCGGCCATTTGGCTCTTAAGCAAAGAGTGTTTCTATTTACTATCTGTTTTGGATGGTGTAAGCCAGTGAAATAGCTCGCTGTGGTACCCTGGGGTGCCTTGAGATCCTTTCAAGGGTGCTGTGCAATGTTAATACTGGTAGGTGGGTAAACATGATTTACAAGATAAACCCAGAGATTTCACATAGTGTTAAAAACATTCTGTCCTGTTGTTTTTCTGAGTTCTTTGCAACAGTAGGATAGCTATGTATTTTAATTTTTTAAAATTAATTACATAATTTTAGTAGCCGAATTTTAATATAAATAGCCTTATGCCAGAACTTCCTCTCGCACACAAATATTTATCAGTTTCTGATGAAGAAGTGGGCATGATGGAGTTTGTGGCCATAAAAATAGGAAATAATTAAGAGTTGCAGCTCTGATAGGTTTCCTTTTTCACTTAAATTAAATTAAGCACAGGCTCTTATTTTAATTTAATCCCACCCAAATTGTGACTATGTGAACGAATGAAAACTGAGAGCTGGCATTTTCTGAGGGGTGCGTTGAGCCAAAAAAGGTTGCGAGCCACTGGCATAAACCATGCTGAGAGACTGAGTGAGGTGAAGGAGAAACCCCAGTCTGTCTGTTTAATGTTTATCTCTTGACAGGCCCAGTTTTGCAAGGCAGTGTTGTACAGTACCTCCACCTCTGAAATCATAAATATGCTTAGATGAAGACATTGCTTTCATCTCTGGCATCAAATACTGTTGTAACTAAGGGTAGACGGTTTGTGCTAACATACAGGAGAAGGGAATTTTTTCAAGAACTAAAAATGTTAACAGAACTGAACACACACATTTTTTAAAGCAAAAAGACATGTTTGTCACATCGCTTAATGCACCTCTGGAGCTGCCCTGATATGGTAGTGGTAAGTCTGACGCAAGACCCTGACTAGGAGAGAAATACTGACATAACCGTGTCTGCCTTGCCAAGCTGGTTACAGTAAACGGGCAATTAGCAAACTTGCTGTTACAGACCAAATTTGGCCTCAAAGATGCAGAGCTGTGGAGGAGGGAGTTAGTAAGGCTTGCTGCTCTAGCGGGGGAGAGAAGCATAGCTGCTATGTCACTATTTGCAAATTTGGTCGGTTCTGTGTGAAGGTAATGGTTTGTGGCCCTGCCTCTCCCCCATAACCCCATCTGCGACCCCTAATATCTAGTACTCTGAAGCAGCCCTTATGTGTGGAGAAACAAAAGGCTACAGTTGAGGCAAATCCCATCAAAGAGGCATGGGAGAAACCAGGTATATGAGCAGCCTCATCTGTCTTGCAAATTTGCATTAGGTGGGATTTGGGGAAAAGCCACAATATGAGCTGAAGGGCTCACTTTAACTAGGTTGGGCAACAGTGTGTGAGTGCAACTTTTGGCCCTATTTTCTTGGCCATCAATCTCATCTGAATGTAAAAATGTTCATTGACTGGGTGCTGAGTGCTGGGGAGGGGTTAATTTGGTCAAGTAAGGTAGTTTAGAGGTTGGCTGGAACCTTTACCAGTTTCAACTTGCAGACCTTTCACTGTGAAACTCTTGGACAGGATAACGCTTCGATATCCCACCTGTTCTCTGTTTGTATTTGGGCACTGTTTCAAAACTCACATTGGAAAAGTTTATAGGCAAACGTTATAAAAAGTGACAGTCTTAAGTGCTGCTATATTCTAGTTTGGCAACACAAAGCCTTACCTGAAATAACTCACTATTTCCAAACATTACTTCATTATTTCATGACAACCCTCCATGCTGTTATCTTTCTGCAGATGATATTCTTAATAAGAGAGAGATGCATGAGGTCCAGCTCAATATTTGAGCAGTCTGTTATTTCCTTGGTTTACTAGTCATTTTCCTTTTAAAGCTGTTGTTAAAATTGGACTTTTATTTTTGTGTTGACAGATTCCATCTATATTTTACGTTAGTAATTTCAAAAGGACCATAGCTAGGGATGGATTCCAAATATGGTTCATCTTTGATCACAGCATGAGCAATCTACTGGATCCAGAAATTTCTGTCCGTTTGCTTTTGGGGCTATTAAGTAAAAGCCCCATTTAATAAAGGGAAGGGAGTTTGAAGAATGCTATCTTCACCCATGCTGGTATTTTAAAAATGTATATAAAGTCAGTTTTAAAGACCTCTGTGAATTGTTGGCACAGAATAAACTGTAAAAGAAATGTATTTCTGCTAGTACTGTGCAGTGGGGCCTTCACAGCAAACTCTTTGACTCCTTTAAAGTATATGGGTATATTGTTTATTTTTAAATGTCACACATTTTTTGGGGAGGGGCATGAGGCTTTTAGATACAGGTGGTGTTATTTATTTTCTTGTATTAACCCTTTATTGATACAAAACATATGGAGAAATAACTTGTGCTCCATCCAGAGCTTTTTTAACCACAATATCTGGCACACAGAACAACTCCAAATTCGAAATCAGAATAGCACTATATGATTTTATGAAGTGTTAATGTTTCTAAAAATGCTATCTTAAAGGTCTTGCCTAGAAAACTCTATACTAAACTGAGCATCATTTTATTTTACAAAAATCTTGTTGTGGGAGTACCAAAAGTGGAGGCAAAGTTGTGGTGAGGAACATTTTGTGCTCGGAAAAAGTTGTGAAGGATGTTGGGCTTGCTTTCATGGAGGAAAATCCTGCAGACCCTTTTGTCCTTAGTTCAGGCAAACTGCCTGTGGAAATCCATGGATTTACGCCTCTCTAAAATATATGTAAGGGAGAGGAGAATCATGACCCATAGGCTTTAAGTCTTTTGGTATAATACAGTGGTGGGCAATTATTTTGGGCAGAGGGCTGCTTACTGAGTTTTGGCAAGCCATTGAGGGCCACATGACAGGCAGCCCAGGGCAGATTAATATTAATTTTGTAAAGTTTTTAGGGGCCTCGCAGGCCAGATAAAATGGCCTGGTGGGCCGCATCTGGCCTTCAGGCTGCATTTTGCCCACCCCTGGTATAGTATGGTATTTAAATGCAGGACAGTGTCAGGTTGTTTTACCAATGCGTGTTTTGGCAGAGTGGCAGTGCAGCAAGTCTCCATCATTGACCAGTTCAAATTTTGTATTAGCCTCTTGTAGAGAAGACTTGGATACACAAGGAAAATGCCGTGTCTTGAGGATGAGGGCATCTGCCTCAGGACTCAAGAAAATTTTTTCAGGCTTTGTCCCTTCTTTTACTTCCTACTCCATTCTTGGGAAAGGAAAAATAAAAAAGGGATGGGAGACCATGACATCTCCAGGAAAGAATCTCTATGGGGCCCAGCTCTATATCGAGTCCTCCTTGCTGCTGCTGAGGGCCTAGGACTTTGTGGGTTTTAAACTCTGCTGCATTTGTTGCTGCAAAAGGAATCGGTCCCAAGTGCGAGAACTCACTGAGATAGCCAAGAGAGATTCACAGACTTCTTTGTGGGTTTCTCCTCTTTTTGACCATAGCAGCTATGGAGAAATTACATTTTTAAAACAAATTTGTTTGAGGCAAGTTGCTATTAAGATTCTTGAGTGGCTTTTCCCAGTAAGCGAACTGATGGATGAACTGCATCATTTTGAACTTGTGTACATCTTGTGCTTGATAGCTTCACTCAGTGTTACTGGGCTTATATTCTATTTAGAGACTATAAAATAAAAGGTTGAGAGAACAAATTTAATGGAAGAAATGACTGTGCGTTGGAGCAGAGAGCTGGCAGCACAGAAGACAAAAGTGGAGGCTTTGAAAAAGGTACAAAAGGGCCAGAGAAAAGTAAAGTGTTTATATTGAGTATAACACACCCATTTAATCCAGTTTAGGTTGCTGTGTATTTTTGTATTTTCCCCCTTCCCCGCAATGAATTTCTTATGGGAGAAAATATTTGTTCATTTAAATTGCATATGTGAAAGGTAAATTAGGTTTGAGCCCCCCAATTTTTTGAGACCTTCAGAGTCTCTGACTTGATTACATTCATCTGTCTATCTTAGATTGTTTCACCTAGTAGTAGGAAGCATTTGTCTGTGCTGTGCCTCTTGGTAAGGAAATAGCTACATCAGTGAAAAGAGGACGGGCCAGTACCGCTTTGGTGCGGGCCACCTTTGTGGTTAACGTCTCACAAATAAAATCTGTTCCATATTTTCATGTTTTCAGTTTTATGAGGCAGGTTGCTGGGAGAATCTGGTAATGGAATATAGATTTTTTAAATGATTTCTATGGATAAAAGGGGCCTTCACTGACTTTTGTTGGAAATTCTCTCCTTTCTTTTCTCTTCCTTCTGTTTCCTCCTTCCTTCCATCTTTGCAGAGCCTCCAACCAAATACCAAATCTCTCAGCCAGATGTATATTCGACACTTCCGGGAGAACCACTTGAGTTGCGCTGTCAGTTGAAAGATGCCATCATGATCAGTTGGACTAAAGATGGGGTCCCATTGGGGCCTGACAATAGAACAATGATTATTGGGGAATATTTGCAAATTAAAGATACTACACCAAAAGATTCGGGCCTCTACTCTTGTACAGCTGTTAGGACCTTAGAAAGTGATTCTCTGTACTTCATTGTAAATGTCACAGGTAAGTGAGCTAAATGCAAGCAGTAGCAATGTCTTGCACGTGGTAGCATTTTTGAGTATGGAAAGTGCTGCATAAAATGATACTGTGTCACAACTTGCCTTTCATAGTGTTAAGATTCATGTTTCCCCTTCAGAGCAGATTCTGAATCCGAGTAAATTTGCAAATGCTTTACACCAGCTGCAGATCTAATCATGTATTTTATGTCTAAATAGAAATATAGAAATATACAGTGAGATGATAAAAAAGCCCAGTTTTTGTGTATATTCAGATTTTTCATATTGGGAGATCTATAAATGTCTCCTAGAACTATGCACCCATTGGTACTGATAGCTTTGCATGGTGCTGTGTTGTTATCCTGTGAGACCATTATATTTGATTGGACCTGTTAAGAGAAGAATTGGAGCTAGAGGGAAATAGATTTTTTTCTGGAATTAGCAAACTGGCTTTGAAACCTCTATAACAGTTCAGAATCATTAACCCCTTTTATTAGATTTTGTCAAATCTAATCAAAATGGACCCTGTTTAGTGGTCTAAAATCTAGAAAACTGGTGCTTATTCCTATAAAATGCATTAAAAGATTTATTCATCTTTGTGCAGATGCTCTATCATCTGGGGATGATGAAGATGACAATGATGCCTCTGAGGACTTTGTGAATGACAACAACCAGAGGAGTAAGTAACAGGACACTGCTGGAGATGACTGGCGGGATTCATATACAAGATACCTTCTAACTCTTTGCATTGCTACTTTTGCTTCTTGGCTGTTATATGCATGTGACATCAAATAACAATAACTTTTCTACTGCTTTCTCTGTTTCATGACTCTGACATGCAAAAATAAATTAATAAACTGATACTTTTCTATACCCAGTTTACTAGTCTGTTCTGTCTGGCTCATTTAGCTTTTCAGTAGTTTTATTTCTTTCTACACTTAAGTCCTTTTTGTGATATGGGTTAAAAACCTGTCATCTGTCTAACTTCCTGCTTCTGCATCTGTTTTGACATCTATTAAAGAAAAAAAATCAGATTGAAAATGAGTTAGTTAATGGTGGTTTGGAACTTTTTTTGTTTTTAACTGAGCTTTAATTAGTCAAATCCTGCAGTTGTTACTCAGTTAAAAAAAAATCCCATTGGAGACTGTAGACAATGGGAGACAATAAGACTTCTGCCTACTAAGGACTTCAGGATTTGGTCCCAAAGAATGCACTTTGGCTGATTAGCAATCCAAAGCAAAACTCATATATTTATGGTAGTTAATTAAGGTGAAAGCAAGTTAAGAATCCTAAACCTATACGGACATTGAACTTCATTCCCTTTAAACTATTTATAGAAATATTAATAGGGTCTAATTAGAGAAATCACTAGAAAGAAAACGGTAAAGCATGTATTAGTCACTTATTGGTTTCATGGTAAAATGATCAAATGCCTGTGGGTTACTGGTAGTGTGTCATTGCTTCTACTTTATAGAGTCGAGTGATATAAGGCACGCAGTAAACTTATATGAAATGTAATGGTCATTACATTGCAGGTGTCATATACCTAGAAAGTGTAATAGTTGAGTGCTACATTCATTCTTCAGACTGCTTGTAATTAGTTCTTGGTTGGCATATATTCTACGTAGCTGAAGTATTCATTCAGATGATTAACTACCAGTCTTATTTCAACTGTACTAGTTAGATACTGCTGTATATAACTGCCTCTGTTCTGAAGCTGTGAAACATTAGATGCTATTTAAAATGATATAAGTTCTTAGCTGACTGTTTGGCCCCTGCCATCTGTTAGTGTGATTAACTCAGTCTGATTCACAGGTGCAGCTTGAAGTGGCTGAGATTAAGCAGCTGTAATGCTGCCTTGACAAAGGAATGCAGTGGCAAGAATAATTGGCAAGTTTGGAAAAGGGACATTGCCTTTTAAAACAGACATCTATGCAGTACTTGGGAAAACCTCTTTATTCCTGAAATTATGCATGAGAGCAGAATTCCTTGTTGTCTCTTTAGAAGGACACCCATGTTACTGTCGTCATTTTTTTTTTTTATTTACACACTAATATTGCCGAGTTAGTAAGTACAGTGCAGCTTTCAATCTGCACTAAAGCTGGGGGAGAATTGCTGTGAATAAATGAATTTTGTTGATGGGTAGAACTGGCAAATGGAAAACGCACAGAATAGCATGCTTTGTCTGTTTACTTAACACATGCGACTTGTTCTGAAGAGGAGTAAATACGAGTAAAAACAAATGTCTAGGCGTATACTTTGTCACACAAGTGATGCTCTTGTAATGTGAGGCTTTGTTATAAGCCACTGCTAATAAATCTTTGCTGAGAGGAGTGTGAAAGACTTGTGATGATTTTAGGCTGCCATTGATAGATTGTGCAGATTAGCAAGGGTCACTTGTACTCCCACTGCTCGAAAAGGACGGTCAGTGATGGCTTTGCATATCAAAAACTTTTAACACAGGGGGTAAAAAACCATAAACTTTTTAAAGTATGGGGGAATGGCATCCTCACTCATAAAGACAAGCCAGCACTAGAGTTCTCTCTCTTTTTTTTTTTAACAAGGTTTCCACACAGGACGACCTACCTCCGGCTGTGGGCTAGCGACTTGTTGGCATGGCTCTAGAACCAGGGGTTGAATGCTCCCACTGCCTACCTCATCCCCACTTTTCTCTGCCATCCATTGAAGTTGCCATTAGTGACCAAAGCCCCCAAATCTGGTGGCAGGCAGTGGGATAAGGAGGGTTAGTGATACCTGTGTTCACCCCTGGTTTCCAGAGCTGCACCAGAGAAGTAACTCCAGCAAGTGCATTGACAACTCCTGCTGGCCACAATTAACCCCTCGCATGATGCCACTTAGACAGCCCTTCTGTAAGGTAGTGGGACTCCACCTTAAAGAGTTGAGTCAAGAAAAGGTCCTGAACTTGTCTGGTGAAGCAGCCCTGCCAAATAATGAAAGATGCCAATGCAGTGCATGTTTGTTGTAGCGCTGCAACTCAGCGTGGCAGTATCAGAGCTGGGTGAACTTTAAGGTTATATTCAGGGTTTGGTACCTTTGCTGACTTCAGCAAGTTGAACATGGGCTGAAAGTAGCATACCTGGGATCCTCCAACCCGTATGCTTTGTTCCTTGTTCCCTTTTAATATTTTATCTTGCGCCCAAATGCTGTGATTGAGAGAGAAAATACGAGTTGAAAAACAGTTTGAAGATAGCTGCCTGAGGAGTTGGAAGGGTTAGAACTAGTTTCCCTTTGGAGTGAGATGCTGATTAGGTTACAGAGATGTTAGGTCTACCTGAGGCTTTCCCACCTGCACTTGATCTCCATACAAACTTCTGAAGGGATCATACCGTAAACCAAACTTCAGGATTCAACGTGCACTTGCTGGGTGAACAGGACCCTGCAGTTGTCTGTAGAGCCGGCCCTAGGACTGGGCGTTGTGTTGCAACCGCCCAGGCTGCCGTGGTCAGCGGCAAGGCTGTGCTCACAGCAATGGTCTTTCCTGCCTCACCCCAGGCAGGAGGGGGGTGCTCAGCTCAGCTCACCCCCCAACTCCAGCTTCCTGCCTGGCACATCATGCCACTCTGCTTTGTCGCTGGACTGTGCCCTGTGACCCTGCCTGCCTGCAGCAGCACTGCTGACGGTGGAGGTGGGGGGTGCTGCATCAGCCCTGGGCAGTGGGGAAATGCCAAAATACAATTATCTCAGGGCACCATTAAGGCTGGCTCTGGTTGTCTTGTAGCCCTACAGAGGATTAGGTTTTCTAGGTTTCCCTTCCTGGCTCCTGTGAAGCACAGAGGAGGATTATGGCCATACCTTTGCCTTCCTGTGCCTTGTATGCATTAGGCACAGTATGTTGCTCCCATGACCATGACCCTGTCTGAAATGAAGCAGGGGAGCTCTGGTCAGACCTGCTGACTTTCCTATCATTACAAGTGGACCCTGAAGAACTGCGTGCGTTTCCTGAGCTGCATTTTGAACACTGTAGATCTAAGATAGTTTAACTGATAATTTGCATATAAATTACAGCTGTGTTCATTAAGGGTAAAAAATGATAACTAGGGCCGTTTTGCATTTGCTGTTGAAAACAAAAGGCCATGCTCTTCAAAGGTTGTTGCTTGTTGATGAAACAATTCTGATAAAGTGCAGCTGGCCTGCCATGTTAATTATGATTTGATGAAACAGGAAATGGCTGCAGTGCCTTTTAGGGGAACCAAACCTTGGCATTCTTAACCCTGCATACTTAGAAATAAAACAAAGCTTTGGGGGGGATATTTTTATTTACTGTTTTAAAATGGTTGTTCCTTTTAAAATACTATATATATGACTCTTCATTTACACGTATTTCTTGTGACCACAGTTTTCTAAGGCAGGTGACTATATTTGTCAATAAAAGCCTAAATTTTTAAAGGGCATGCAACTCCATTTATAGTTGGTAGGTGGTTTAAGAGCTCAAAAGCTTTGAAAATCAGGCTGACTTCATTTACGGGACTGTGTAGAATTGGGCACCTAAATTTGGCAACTCAATTTGATCATTTTGACCTGCAGCCCTTTTTAGTGAATGGCACGTACCAAACAGAGCAAAATATGCTGCCTTCTATTTTGACTGTCAGAAAACAATGGAACGAGTTTGTTCCAGGCAGCATCCTGAATGGCTTTTTATTACTTCCAGCTTTTGTTTAAGTGATAGGACGTGTGAAAAGTGTGGGTTGATTCTGCCCTAACATGAAGTCCTCTCTTCACAAAATAGTTTGGCAGCTCAGACTTCCTCTGTAGTGTGCTAGTGATTTGCCTCCATCTTGTTCTTTAGGGATGCCTCTAGGCGATGCAGGGCTATTCATTCCTAATGCTGAGAATGTAATCACTGTCATTTTCTGCTTGATCGCATTATGATGAATACACCGTTGACACAATGGGAGTTGAAGCGTTCTCATCACCTTGCAGAGTTATGTCCTGGCTCCCAGCTTGACATTTGATTAGTACATGAATACTACCTGGGATAATCGTCCATATGACATGTACACCTGTCTGTTTAGAACTGGACTGGGGTCACTGATTGCCATTGGCTACTGGGTTATCATTAGGCTGTTACTAAATTGGACTGAATTATATACCAATGAGAGGAACTGAATCTAAGACCAGCGCCATGAGCATCTGCTTCCTCCCTCTCCGCCTTTTAAACCATTTCAATCTAGCTAAGTTGTTTTATATTGGCCATATGAACCTTTGCTTTAAAGCAGACTATATTTAAACCTTTCAGTGTCCTTATTAAACACCAGAGGATATCCAGAAGGAAAAGCTCTGTCTGTCTATGGAGCGATAACAGTCATGAAAAGGTTCAAACTAATCAAAGAGTATGGAGTGGAAACCTGCTCGAGGGAGCATCAAAAATTGGATGTCTTGTAGAAGTGGTCTTCAATTAAATATCAGATGCAATTGTACTGGAGACCTTGGGCTATTTTGATGTGGTCACTGAAGACACTGACTGTCACCGGCTAGAGGTGGTCTGCAGCCAAACTTCACTGTCTCTTATATTCCTATTTGTTGGATCCTTTTTTCTTTAAAGCTGGAATGTGAAAATGCTCTAGCAAAATGGTCCTCTGGGTTGTTTTATTTCAATTTTGCGTGTATACGATTTGCCTGATTAAGTGTAATGTGTTGGCAGTCAAATGCAGAGAGGCCAGTGGGATATTTTCTTCACTAATGAGAGTTTTAAAAGCAATCAGTAATTCTCACTAGGGCACCCAGTGCTTATGCTGTGACAGCACTCTGAGCTTTAACTAGATGAACCATAGGGCTATGCATTTTCAAATGTCTTGTTAGTAAAGATGGTATGCGCCCCCACACACACACATGATGCTTTTACAGCTTGAGGAGTTAAAACGGACAAACCACCACGTTTTTTCTTTGGTTTCAAGAAATCACAAAATGAAGATGGATGCCACAAGTCTGGAAATATTGCTGCCTCCCCCAGCCTGGTGAAGAATCAAGGCTCATCATTTTAATATGAGATGCTTCACCTACTACTCTTTTAAAAATATTGACAATCAGGCTTTGTTCTAGGGACTTTTTTTTCCCAACTGAAGTTTGGATCCTGTCAGTATTGGTTCCGACGTACCTGGGGGAAGTGTTCTGCAGACGGTTTGGGTCCAATCCTATACAATGAAAAGCTTTGACACTTCTTTCATAGCAATTTGGAGGGGACCACGAGGAATACAGATATGGGGGTCCTGTAGCCATCACCAGCCACTTGCCCCTACACGCATTGTATGCCTGAGTCTGTGCATGCCATGGACATGACCAGTGCATGTGTGAGCTGTGAAGCTGATGACAGAGGTATAGTGATGGAGCTCTGTGCCCAGGGCAGCTGTGTGGCATGATCATGCAATCAGCAGCAATGGCTGCTTTTGCATCTTCCCCACAAAGGTGTCGCCTGGGGCTGCTACCCTGCTTTCCCTCCTTCGGTTATGTGACTGCTGCTGAGTTGGTGCTGTGCAATTAATAGGGAGAATATCCCTATTAATTGCTTAGGGATATGCATAAGTGGCTGAGTAGTTAGATCACTTGTGCATTTTCAGTTTGCTGGGCTCCTAGATTAGGCCCAGTGACCGTATTTGTTTGGTTATGTTGCACTGCCTTATTGAATATGTATAATATTCTTTTTAGGTATTCTGGATTTCATGTAACTCAGTGTTGTTTGTAGTTAATGCCTTTTTTCCTAGATGCAGTTAATTCCTTTCCCTCCTATTTCGTTTTGTTGAAGGAGACTTTGTTCAGTTAGCGTAATCCTGGTTTTTAGAAAAGAATGAAGCTTTCCACTGCATCCCTATGTACTTTGGATCATTTAACAATTTCTTGTTGCAGTTTAATTTTAAATATTTATAAGTTACCTGATTTTATGTTTTGGCTACATGTGTGCATTTGCTTTGCTTTTCTAGTTCATTAATTTTAACACTAATTGCTTCTTTGGGCTAAAACAAAAAAATCACTTATCGTTTTTTAGCATCATTTTATGGCCTGCTGAAATGTTTTCTTTTGCAGGGGGAGCAGGAATTGGGGGGGGGGGGGTGGGGGGGGGTGTTGGTTAAAGGATTTATTCTTGTATTTCTGTTCAGTTGTATTTTTTATATGAGGCGGGGGTGGGTTTCAGGATTTCTGAGTTTACACTGATTGTAAGAACTGCTATAAATATTTGAACAACGGAAGAGTGTATTTATAGTGGAGTGCTAGGCTGCTAATGAAGGAAATGAAACAGGGCTGAGAGAAGTAGAGTTATTTTCTGGATTCCCTCTAGTCCTAAAAATTCCACCCTAATCTGATTTAGTTCAGGAAGAAGCCATTGTAAAAGAAATTAATGTTTCCTACTGGTAAACAGATCTCGATTCTACTTTTTTTAAACAGGTGAGGAGGTTCAATTAAAACCAAGTTATGAAACTACTCCACAGTTCAGCTCAAGTAGCGCTGTCTGTTGGAAAGGACCAGGCCAAAATACTAGGATATGTTAAGTGTCATTTATAAATGGACTGTCCTGATAGAGCTCTGTGGGGAAATTTGTATTCATGGCTCATCTAGTTGATGCTAATAGACCTCCATGGATCATGGGTATAGAGTATTCTTTAAATATGTTCCAGACCTGGCATCCAGAGGGTAAAAACCAACTGAAAAATCCAGTTCCTGTTTTACCATGATTATAATTCTGGGAAGTGACATATTAGAGAGAGAAGAGAAAGAGAACAGCAGCTCTTTTATATGTACGCGCGCACACGGATGCACACACATGTTTATCTCTCTGGACTGCAGACAAAAAGGGATGTATGTACGTCTAATCATCTGCATGAGCATGCAGCAACAGTAACCATAGCTATAAATGTAGGCTCACAAATGTATGTCTAATTTGTACAGCTGTGTTGGGCTTCCCTGTCCACTGAATATTTGGGGCTTTGATGTGCTTCAATAGTGAAAAAATCTAGAGGTTGAATTTACAGGATTATTTTTAAGTGACCTTCCATACATATGGTGCTAAATTGGCCAATTGCTCCGTCCACATACAGCTAAAAAGCCACTTTCCGTATTTTTATTTTACTTTTCCACAATAACGCATACTTTTTCTGGATGTTGTCCAACTCCTCTCTGAGTTGATATTGGAGATTACCACTCTGCTAGCTTTCTTCACCAAGATGAGAGAGGATGTTGTTGGATAGGGTATATAGATTTGGATTTGGCTGTGTGAATCATTCACCCACCGAGGTCTGTTTTGATGATTCCAGATATGAGAGGTACTTTTCATAGAGTGTAGCCAGTCATAATGCAAAAATGAACAGGGTCCAAGCTTACTTCCCTTTGCAAACTCTTGCACTGCCTTTGGCTCAGTGATGTAAATTAAAATACGGTTTTCCTCTGCCCCTGCATTTAAGTAATATTTATAACTTTAATTTGGACCTTGATATTGTTTGACCATGTTTATTATTCTTAGTCTTCCACGTGTTACTATTTCTTTTGTTGTTTTGATGGAAGAAAGATGAAAAAGTCTCCTGACAGAACAAAGAAAATGATTCAATACAGGCTAGGAGATATTGTACAGATTTGTGTAAATATTTTTAAATAATCTGCTATATAAATATTTCTCAAAGCAAAATGCCTCCAACAGAAGCTTCTGGCCTGTATGTCTAGTTTGGTTTACACCATCTTGTGCATACTATTTATTCCAGCATCATTGAGGTCTGTTGTGAAAGGACTCACAATTTTTACTCTTTACCTGGGTATTTCATAATTTAGCATTTAACCTTTGTATGGTTTCATAACGAATTGATGGGGAATAAAATTGTGTTGCATGGATGGACATACTTTTTTCAGTGGTAAATATATGTCCAATTATATTTTGAAAGAAAACATGTAAAAACAGCTACCTCTAAGTGATGGGTTTTAACTAAAAATTAATGGAAAAATATACAGGGAAAATGTTGGTACTCTGCAGCTGTACCTTAAGACAGAGTCTTACATCTGAATCCACAGAAGAAGGCTTTCTGTGGATTTGAAAAGAACAGCATGTATGCACTCAAGTTACAGTTGCTACTTAATGCAATTGCTGTACACGTGTGTGGCAGACTTGTGTCTCTCTATTGGACACTACAGAATTTGGGCAATATTTTTAGGAAATGTCCCAGCCTGAAAAACCCTGAATTTGGGGGCATTTCTGAACTCCAGATGCCATTCAATATTTGCTGATCGACTACCATCCTTATAATTTACCAGCCCAAGCCTTAGGTTTTAGTGTCCCTGAACATTGAATTCTTTCAGCTAAATTCGTTTTTATTGTATTTTATTGCGTTTGTCTCATCATGCAACAGCTTTCTGGGTTGATAGCATGTCCTCTTAAAAATATATAGTTTAAGGTCTGGAACTTGAATATTAGAAAATGGGTTTAATAAGCCAATTAACTCGATGCCTGCCTTACAGTTTGTCTTCCTGCTCTTTGGTTAAGACTTCATAAACATGTTTCCACTGTAAATACTTTACTAGTAGTTCTCGTATAAACTGATGAATATTACTGTTTGCACAGTGCCTTCATAACAGGAATTATGTTAACAGTTCCTTAGACTCTGCTGTCCAGTAAGCAGATACATTCATCTTTATTTTTAACAGATAGGGAAGCCGTTTTATATAGGCTCAATAGTATTAAAAAAAAAAAAAGCCTTTTCATTTTGGGTACCTAAATGTGGTATCTGATTTGCAAGTGTATGGAGCAGTAACTCCATGTGAAGTCAAAAGCAACTGTGAACATTGGGGTCCTGTGAAAATCAAGTCCTACATTTCCTCAGTCACTCTGGACAGTTTTGTGCTAAGTGACTTGTGTAAGTCCAGCGAGTCTTTTGCCGTGTTGAGGTTACAATGTGTGACTCCCAGTCATGTGCTAACTCTAAGCCACCCGACAATTCATATAAAGCCTCAGGGCAATGGGTGGGCTTGGTAAGAAAACTCACCACTTATAGAGCTTGCTTTTATATGTTTGTTTATTTTTCTGTATTTATTTCTGTAAATAGGAGCACCCTACTGGACACATACCGACAAAATGGAGAAAAGGTTACATGCAGTCCCAGCAGCTAACACTGTTAAGTTTCGTTGTCCAGCGATGGGAAACCCAACACCAAGCATGCGGTGGTTGAAAAATGGAAAAGAATTTAAGCAAGAACATCGCATTGGTGGATATAAGGTCAGATTCCACTTTGTTATATTGTTAATTCTCATTCCTGCCAGGGGCCTGATCTAGAGTCTACTGAATGCTATAGAAAGGCTGTCAACGGGCATGTCTACACTTGTGCTTTAATGTGCATTAGCCTATTTTTAATGCGCATTAAATCATCACAAAAAAACCCATGCGCTTTTGCTAAAGCGCATTACAATAGGCGAATGCACTTTTTTTTTAGTACCTCAAAGTGGAGATACTAAATTTAATGTGCATTAGCAAAAGTGCATTAATGAACGTATAGACATAGCAATGAACTTCAGATTGGATATAGAAACAGATAAAGTAATTAAAGATGGTTCTTTCATCTTGTGTTTTTTCATGAAATAATTTTCTTCTTCTTTTGGCTATTATTGGACTTCCAAGCTGTGTTCTAATTCCATCCCAAATACAAACTCATTGAATATAGATTAGGTGAGGATATATATGAAGACCTAGTTGGAAAGCTGAACGAAGACTAACTTTATAAAACTAAAGGTGGCGGGGTGGGGTTTGTGATGTTATTTTTTATTTTTTGAACATATGATATTTTAGCAGTAAAAGCTTTCTATTGTAACAACCTGGGATATTCGCCTCTATTATTACATGCAACAATTGCGTACTTTATTAGAAGGATTTTAATAAAGGAGGTTTGGAAGTCAAAAGTTGTTATTTTCTACAGAGTTTATGGCCTGTGAAACTGAAATGGGAAGCAGAGTTTGGAAGAAAGTAGCAGCAATTATTTGTCAGGGTTTGTTTGAATTTTAAATAGCTTCAGATTAAAAGTTTCAACTCAAACTAGGAGTTACTGATTAAACGGGAGGTTTATGGAGGCCTGTTGATGCACTGGGTTACTGCAGTAACCTTTAACCTCTTGGTGTCTACTTAGGTCAGGCCCTAAGTTAGAATTTAGTTATCTTATCCGAGCTCTGGTTAGACATGGATTTGTTGATACATTTGTTCCTAAGTGAAGGTGCTTAAGAGCAAACAACTACTTAAGTGTTGTCATTCCCATATTGCCCCAGGGCTCTACGCTAGCTCCAAGCCAGTTTGGTCTCTACAGGAGCAATCTACTCTGGCTTCCTTGACTGGAACTTGCTATAGAAGAGTTTTCTAAACTGTACAGGGGCAACATCATACTAATAAGTAATTTCAGACTTCAGACTAAATCTGCAACACTGGGACTTGAAGGAGTGGAGGGAGTGCAAACGGAGGTTGTATTTCAAATTAATCTTTTACCAATATTAGAAGCCACAACCCCTTGCAAAGTTGTGATCTGCACACAAAAGTAGATGGGAACACAGAAGCAGTCATTATGGGCATATATATGGTGAATGTCAAGGAGTTGGCTTATCTTTAACACAAGCTGCGTCTAATTCATGCCAGTATCTCTGGACGAGCATCAGAGGATTGCCTTGATTAGAAAATATTACTATGGTTTCAAAGCTTTGCTTTAGCATGCAGTTACATTGCTTCATATTTTACAGTAAAGTAAAATGGATTATGTTGGTTTTGACCATCCTTAATCTGTACTTTACACTGTTGAATTTTAATTTGAGGAACCCTAATCACGTTGCATGTATGAAATAATTGAGAGAGGATGAAGTGACTTGTTTGAGCTGACCGGGAGAGTTAGCTTAGGAGCCAAAACTGAAACACAAGAGTGGGGATGACCTTTTCCCTGTTCTAATGATGCTACTTAACTGCTCCCCCACTCACTTTTGATAGTTACCTCCTTTTATTCCTTTTGCTTTACCTGCCTCAGTAATTAAGGTGTAGTGTTTTAAGGGCCTCACCAAAGCAAGCACACGCTTTGGCTCTCATGCTGTTGACTCAAATCCTCCCTATTAAAATGTGTTTTCCAGGGCTAAGGAGGGCAAGCTTCAGGCTCTCCTTTTCCTTTTCTAACCAGATTTACTGTAGAAAGTGTCAATTTTTCCGACATTTGTTTTTGGACAGAGTAAAGCCCAGAAATTTTTCCCAAACGGACATTAATTATCTAAGTAGATTTTTCCATCTCTTTGCTTACTCCATAAATTGTTGTTGCTTATGTACACCTGGCAACATCCTCTGCCTTTCATAACACAGGAGAGTGTTAATGAATTGGCTATAATTCAGTGGTTTACACCTTGCTAGAGTTGTTAGAAAAAAATGAAGCCAATTAAAAAACAACTAATCCTGTCCTGGAATACAGTAGTAGCTGTTTTCAGTACTAATGGGGCCATTGTTTAAATACTTTACAGCTCATGTCAGAGACACACAGATCCTGAAATCAAAATATGTGTGTTTGCATTCTGTGGTGCAGAGTGAAGATATTGGAGCTGGCTCTATATGAATTACTTTTGTTAGCAGGGTAAATTAGCCTGAAGCTCTCTACTGTGTCTGGTATCCAAGTTAGCTCATTCAGAACCAGCTCTGGTATTTTTATGTTGTACTAAGCTATAAACATACCTTAAATTGGGTAAATTTGTATGCAAGTTGTGTGTACAGAGATCAGAAGAAAATTAAGGAACTTGCAAATATACTTTCTAAAGCTAGGAAGACAAGGTGCAATATATTCCTGCAATACTAAATCATGCTATCCTATCTTAAGATAGGAAAACAGGGTTTTTTGTGTGCGTTTCTCATTGCAAATGTATTTTGAATTATGAACTCATTTGGAGGCACTGATTTACCATTCCCATCCTTCAATAAATGCCATTTTTACTTTTGATAACTACTTTTATCTCAGCTTCTCTTGGTTTTCTGAGTAAATAAATGGACTACCTCTTGCTTAAGTGTCACGGAGTGAGAGTAAATGTTACAATATGAAGTCCTCAAAACTCTGGTGGGTTTTGTTTCTGAGCAGTTCAACAGGGAAAGAAAACATTTTGAAAGCTGTGTAGGTTGCAGCTGTGTTCATCTAAGGACACAGGCAGACAAGGTTCTTTGGGTGAATCTAATATCTTTTTGAAAGTTGTGGATCTTTTTAGATGGGGTGATTTCCAGCCAGACTTAGCAGCACCTTGTATTGAGTTCTGTAAATTGTATTGAATGCCAGGATGAAAAATATATGTTACGTGTTTCTACTATGGAATTTAATATTAAGGGTGCCCAGTATTCAAGGGCTCAATGGTTAGGGCAGGACTTTCACAGGTTCATTATTGCCAGATGAAATTGCATTCAGTGCCTAATGCTCTTGGAAGAGCCAGTTACACAGATATAAAGAGAAAACCAGAGGAAGGAAAACACAACATTGTTCACTAATCCTCCAGCCACCTCTGTATCTCTCCTTCTCTCTTGAACTAAGGAATCTATTATTTTCTTTTAGCTCTCTCTTATCACAATCAGATAGTAGCCTACAGCACTTTGTCCCTTTGATTGGGGGCTGCCGGGGAGTCGATTTTCATTCAGAGGGATAGCAGAATGGGTGCCTGTGAAGAGAGGTAGACTCCAGAAGGAATTCCTCCCCAGTGACTAATTCTGTCTTTTAAATACTTGGAAATTGAAACTTGTATGTTTTCAGGATATATTCAAGAGTTCACGTATCAAAGAAAAATGGACCCTTTTGTACTTCTCCAAGCCTTTTTGTTCTCTTCTGTCGCATCTAAAATGACTAATATTTGCAAGGTCACTTGAAAAGATTTTATAATTTTTCACTGTGTACCTTACGCACCCTTTAAGAGGTCACAAGATCTTCACATGTCTGTACACCACCCAGAAAACAAATTTACATCTTTCAGTTGCGACTGTATTAACAGGTGTTTGTTTCCCCATCTGAGTTTTGATAAGCTGCAACCCTGCAACCTCACCTCTCCTCTCCTTTCCCGTAAATAAAGGATAAATGAAGAGTTTATCAGTTTGTCAGTCTGATTCTGTGAAGGCCGTCTGAACCAGTTAGTTTCTAAGGTGCCTGATCTACCTTATACCATCTCAGTTTCTCATACAGTGCTGTGGTCATTTGGGCTCAACCTCCATTCACTTTGCATTTTGATTTTAATCTCTATATCTGAAATCTCCCACCCAAATGTTTCTAGGATATAAATATCAACCCAAACCGTTATTTACCAACGCAACTTTATCATGGGCAGAATGACACCCTTGGAAATCTGGGTCTGTAGTTTTGTGTCATAGGCCCATCTCTGCTTGATACTCGCCTGCATTCACATCTGGTATGTGGGGATAATGACATCATCTTGCAGAAGTCTGGCTGTTGGCTTAAGATCCAGCAGGGTCTAAAAAATGTTATGTAACAGAGTTGTCCCAACTATTGGGCAGCTGTAGCCCAGTAATGGGTTGTGACCTAGAATTTGGCGACTCCTTTTTAGGGAACAAGTTTTGCTTTTTTTTGCAGGATTTCTTTCTTTCTGTTTTTTTTTTTTTTCTTAAATAGAAAATTTGTCTTTTTTTCCCCAGCCTATCCATACAGAGCAAGAGAAATGTCATAAAGAATATAGAATTTGTCTTTGTGAACAATTTTAATTGTTCGTTTACTATGGTTGTCTTTTCTTCCCTTCTCCATTTTGGTCTGTCGCTGATTTTGTCAAGGGGAAGAGAGAGCACTTTACATGA
>NW_005842133.1:553880-566508 GCF_000455745.1 Alligator sinensis | reverse complement strand
GTTTTAGGGCTCCAGGGCTCCCCGCATATGCTTTTTTTTTTACCTTTTAATGCACCGTAGTCTGGTATTGTGGTAGTAAGCTTCATTTTAATGATAGGACTGGTCAAAATGTTTCTCTGGAAACTGATTTTAGATGGGAAATTGGAACATTGGCCAAACAATGTTTTTGTGAAGTATCAGGTTCCTTAAAAAAAGTGATGTTTCTTTCAAGAAAAAGTATCCACAAACTGAAAAGTTTCTGATTTGGGATTGCTGTCACAGGGTCTCATGTGATTTGTAGTTGGGCTTTTACTTGCTCAGATTCTTCCTTATGAGCTGGGGTCCCCAACTAGAATATATAACCTACGATGTATGGTGGGGTATTCTATGCACTAGACTGCCTGAGCAAGAAGAGGGACTGGTGCTGCATGGAAATGGTAACCAGGGACCCAGGCTTATGAAGAGAATAGGGCATTAAACACTTGAATGAGGAGACAGAATTCTTTTTTTTAATAGACATGTTCACCTTTTAGCCAAACATTTTATTTTTTTTTTTTCTCCTGTCCCCTGCTGAAATGTCAAAACTTTCCACTGAAGAAATAATCCCACTTTTTCTGACCAGCTCTCTCCCTATTTTTTGGTTCTGTCAGCCTGGAAGCCGTTTAGACAACCTACTAGTGGAGACACTGTTTTGTTGGTAGGATTCTGTTTAAAAAACTGAATTTACTGGCTAGGAATATTAGCATATCAAGAAACAAATAGCTGTTGGGATAGGCAAAATAGCCCCTCATTTAATTAGGCCAAATATCTTTTGTAGTCATTAAAGGATTTGTCTAAATTCTATTTTCACATTAATGATTGTTTCAGAGAAAGTAGGGAAACGTGCGACTAATAAAAACTCCAGTGCATAGAAAGAAAAATAATTAATTATATTCAACATGTATACTGCAAAACGTAGACCTATAAACAGTTAATACTTAGAATGCAAAAAACCAAGATGGTGCTAAGCATAATAGTAGATTGCACATTAAATATCAGCTTGTACTAAAGTTATATGTCAAACACATTTTATACCAGTGATAGGATAGCCTTTTATATACTATGGAATACCTATATACCTTTGGAATACTGTATGCCCTTGGGATAAGGGAGTGACACATTGAAAGGGATATAGTAAAGAACAAAAAAGTCAGTTATGGTCTTGGCACCTGTTGGCATGTTCTAAAATAACTTTTAAGGGATTTGACATAAAGTAGGGCTTCGGGGACAAATCACTAGATTATAGCGGGCGGGATAAAAATGGACAAGAAAGCATTAAATTGGAAAGGAAGAAAAAGTACCTAACATTTGAGAATCATTGCCATTGCTCCTGCATAGGCTCCCTGCACACTGGCACTCCCTCATTTAAATAGTAAACAATAAATAAATGCTATGGGCATCCATAGCAATTACTTATTTTTACTGCAAGAGACTTAAGTTGTGGATCTGAGAAGATACTATTTCCATGACATATGTGATATGAGAGAGGAATTTCCACTGTTGCTTTTTAATATTAACTTCAGATATGTCCACAGTGAGCTATCTTATCAAACATTATCTCCTTGATTATCTTCTTCCCAAATGAATTACTTCAATAGCTGTTATTTTTGCTAAACTACAATACCATATTTACTTGCATAGGGGACAACTCTGAATATAAGACCCCCCCACCCCATAATTAGATTCTATATATGGGAAAAATTATAAAATTGTTACAATTTTCCAGATATAAACCCTAATCATTGGAGTTATGCCTTGAATTTGTCCCCCTCCCACTGTTACAGCAAGAAAATTAATTTGGGGTATTAAGTAGTTCCTTTGTCTTCTGTCACCCAACTTCTTCCCTCTGCAGCTTCCCCTCCTCCCCCCACCACCTTCTTGTTGGACCCCGCTCTCCCTGAGCACATAAGTGAGGAGCAAATTTGAAAACACTGACCTTGAAATAAGTGCTCATGCATATAGTACCCATAGACTTAGTTCATCTAGAACTGATACATTTTACCTTTTTTGACACTACTGCAAGTTTTAGCAAAGGTACTCTGGAAACACACTTTTAAGGAACACATTTGTATCTGCTTATAGTTTTATAAAATATTTCATGTTCCAGGTCAAATTAGCCAAATCAATTCTGAATCACATTGATTGAGAACTCATTTGTTTCAAAAACCCTATTGATTAATCAGGCAGAACTCAATCATTCTTAACACCATGTATGACACTACAACCAGCGAGCATCCTCCACCCCAGACCTATCACCCTGGACCTTCAGATACTTCCAAATCCATTGCCAGGTATCCTATGTGCAGACCCTGAAGGTCTTGGAGTTCAGATGCCCTCAGATGCTATAGGCAAGCATTCTCCATCCCAAACACTTTAGTTTGGGACTTCAGATACTCCTTACACTTGATCTTAGCCCACAAGAGACTGAAAAGTGATAGAGGTCGCGTTTTTGGGGGTTGTTTTTTTTAATTATGAAATTTTCCGTATTCAAAGCAAAATTAGCCAAAATAAATTCCAAATCCAAGAGTCAGCCCAGAACCGTAAGTGGCCCTACTACCGGCAAACATCCTCCACCATCCAGGGCTTCAGATGCTTCCAGAATCTTTGGCAGGCATCCTACTTGCAGGCCCAAGCCTGGAGGCTTGTGGTTTGGATGTCCCCGAGTTTTGCTTGCCTTCAACCATAAGGCCCCAAGGGCAAGCCAGGGAGGAGTCTCCCATTTCCATGAAGTGGGCTTAAAGCCAAGACCTTTCCACTCCAGCAGCTAAGTGGGAGGCTTACTATACATTACCTTGGCAGGTACTATCCCCATGCCAGGAGAGTGGTTTTCCCTGGTGTGGCTAGGAAGACTGTTTCTGTTGTCACAGTGTTTCCCTTGCCAGGTAAGCACAGGCTACACTTGATCTGAGCCTTCAAGAGGCCGAGAAGTGATAGTTAGTACAAACGGTGTGATCTTAGTTCAAAACTGAGGCTCATATTTTACCAAACAGTTCATTGTACTGGCTGCCATCAGAGTCAACAGCATTTCAAGCCATGGTGACCCCAGAGCCCCGCACTGTTCAGTATGTGTGTGTACTCCAGATGCTGGAACCAGGTGTTCTTGTTATGAGTCCTGGGATCCTCCAAAATGTATATGCAGATGAGGAGCAGGGCAACCAGGTCTAGTTTCAACCTCATGAAAGGTGGGACCACACTAATCCTATGCAACAGGCTGAGAGAGCGAGTGACAGAGGGATTCTGGGTGAACTGTTTGGGGCCCTGTTTGATGATGTTTGCTAGAGCCAGTGAAGAAATGGGAATCATAGAGAATGGGTCATGTGTTTTATAATCGCACTCAGTGTTGGCTGCATTCAATCCACTTCAGAGTTGGTTTCCATTACTGAGCATATGTTGCTTTTGGCAGCAGTTTAATGATAGACAGTATATTTAAGGAGGTTTCCTTGTGTGTAAATAAGAGACGAGGGGCTTTCCCCCACATGCTTATGGTATATCCCTCCTGTTTTGCTCTCAGATAGGCTGAAAACACTATATTCTAAGAAACAGTCTAAAAAAATAAACTTGGAAAGACAAAAAGCTGAAATAACTTTCAATGAACCTTCTTCCTGATATAAGTCATAAAGCTGTAAAGCATCCAAAATGCATGGCTATTGCTGCCATCATTCTCTGGCAGTATTACAGCAATATCCACCCCTCCCCAAACACATAATGTGAAAGTTGCTTTGCACTGTAAAAATGGAGCATAATATTTATTGCTATACATTCCTTATGCCATGGAATAATTGTAAATATGTAATGTTGCTGCATAACATTTTTATTCATGTAGAAGAAATTAAATACTTTGTATAGAGCCAGTACAAGTCCTGTAAATCATCTGAATCTGTCTCGTCGTCCATTAAAAGGTGTGTAGGCCTTGTGCAGGCTTTCTGCAACAGTTGAATTCCTTTATTGGGGCAAATGCTGAGCTGGTTTCATAGTCATGATAGGTTCCAAGTACTTTTCCACTGCTCTGGTATGTTAAGCCAAGAGAGCACATATAAGCACTCTATACCCCATGCAGGATTCAACAGAGTTTCACAGTAGTTCTGTGGATGGCATTAACAGAGGTTGGTAGTCAGTGAGTTTATGTTCATCATGAATCTTATAGGAAGCTTATAAGAAGTGGAAACTTGGACAGATATCTAGGGAGGAGTATAAGAGGATTGCTTGGGCATGCAAGGATGAAGTCAGGAAGGACAAAGCACAGTTGGAGTTGCAGCTAGCAAGGAATGTGAAGGGTAACAAGAAAGGTTTCTACAAGTATGTTGGTAGCAAGAGGAGGATCAGGGAAAGTGTGGGTCCCTTACTGACTGGGGGAGGCAACCCAGTGACAGAGAATGCAGAAAAGGCTGAAGTACTCAATGCCTTTTTCACCTCAGTCTTCACAGGCAAGGTCAGCTCCCAGACTACTGCACATGGCAGCACAGTTTGGGAAGGAGGCAGGCAGCCAACAGTGGTGAAAGAACAGGTTAGGGACTATATAGAAAAGCTG
Source organism: Alligator sinensis (assembly GCF_000455745.1). NCBI lineage: Eukaryota > Metazoa > Chordata > Crocodylia > Alligatoridae > Alligator > Alligator sinensis. Next base: position 561,962 of record NW_005842133.1, on the reverse strand, counting down.
GACATATACAAATCAATCGGACCACATGGGATGCACCTGAGGGTGTTGAGGGAGTTGGCTGATGAGATTGCAGAGCCTCTGGCCATAATTTTTGAAAACTCATGGCTATCAGGAGAGGTCCCAGATGTTTGGAGAAGGACAAACATAGTGCCCATATTTAAGAAAGGGAAAAAGGAGGATCCAGGGAACTACAGACTGATTGGTCTCACCTTAGTCCCTGGAAAAATCATGAAGCAGCTCCTCAAGGAATCCATTTCGAAGCACCTGGAGGAGAAGAAGGTGATTAGGAACAGTCAGCAAATCATGCCTGACGAACCTGATTGCCTTCTATGATGAAATGACTGGTTTTGTGGACTTGGGGAGACCAGTGGATGTGGCATACCTTGATTTTTAACAAGGCTCTCCCAAGATAAGGTCACCCACAACATTCTTGCAGGCAAACTCAGGAAGTATGGGCTGGATGAATGGACTGTAGGGTGGATAGAAAACTGGCTGGAGCATCTGGCTCAGAGGGTAGTAATCAATGGCTCGATGTCTAGTTGGCAACCAGTATCAAGTGGAGGGCCCCTGGGGGCGGGCCTGGGGCCAGTTTTGTTCAATATTTTCATCAATGACCTGCAAGATGGCATAGAGTGCACCCTCAACGAGTTTGCAGATGACACCAAGCTGGGGGAAGTAGTAGATATGCTGGAGGGTAGGGCTAAGATTCAGAGTGATCTAGACAAATTGGATGATTGGGCCAAAAGAAATCTCATGAGGTTCAACGAGGACAAGTGAAAAGTCCTGCACCTCTAAGATGGAGCAATCCCATACACTGGTACAGGCTGGGGGCTGACTGGCTGGGCAGCAGCTCTGCAATAAAGGACCTGGGGGTTACAGTGGACAATAAGCTGAATATGAGCCAACAGTGTGCCCTTGTTGCCAGGAAGGCTAACAGTATACTGGGCTGTGTCGGTAGGTGTGTTGCCAGCAGGTCAAGGCAAGTGATTGTTCCCCTCTATGCAGCACTGGTGAGGCCACATCTGGAGTACTGTGTCCAGTTTTGGGCCCTTCACTACAGAAGGGATGTGGGCAAATTGGAGAGAGTCCAGCAAAGGACAACAAAAGTGGTGAGGAGGCTGGGGGGACCTGACTTATGAGAAGAGGCTGAGGGAGCTAGGCTTATTTAGTCTGGAGAAGAGAAGATTATTGGGGGATTCTTCAACTCCCTGAAGTGGGGTTCGAAAGAGGTTGGAGGTAGACTGTTCTCAGTGGTGGCAGATGACAGAACAAAGAGCAATGGTTTCAAGTTACAGCAAGGGGAGTTGAGGTTAGATATTAGGATGCATTTTCTCACTAGGAGGGTAGTAAAACACTGGAACAGGTTACCCAGAGAGGTGGTGGAATCTCTGTCCCTGGAGGTTTTTAAGACCTGGCTAGACAGCCTTGGGTGGGATGGTCTAGTTGGGGATGGTGCTGCTGTGAGCAGGGGGTTGGACTAGATGGCCTCCTGAGGTCCCTTCCAACCCTGATTTTCTGTGATTCTGTGAATCCACAGGTCCAAAAGCTCACCAGTTGTTGAGCAGCTCAATTTGATGATGAGTATTGTAAACTAGAGCTGAAGGTTTTTTGTCCCATAATTCTGTGATCTTTCTGAGAAGCTTAGTTACTATTCAGGATTTTACATAGATTTGGAGTCTTTTCCAGGATTTGACCTTATTTTTAAAGCACTAATAACCAAACTGACTATTTTCTGGTAGCTAATAACTAGGTGAAAGCACAAGGACTCTTGGCTTTGCTAACTGTTACATTATGGAAAATGCCAGGCCTAGGGATTTTATTATTCTCACAAGTGTGAATGAAAACCTGCATGGATATCAATATTAATATTAAACATTAGTTGCCCTGTCTGTTGGATAAGTACCAATATAGTAACTGGAGAAGTAGAATTATGTACCTAAAAGCTTTAATCCCGGTTTAGGTTTTTTTTAGATGCGTAATTACTGCCAGTATCGCTGTATCCTCTAAAATTTATCTCAGAATGTAATGTTGAGGGAGAGGTAATTTACTGCTTTCCATTTTTCAGGATTAAAATGACTGTACCTGACTGCAGTGTTCCATTTTCTAAAACTTGTACATTATAGCTGGTATGTAGTGCAATTGTAGCATAATAAGATGTCTGTCTCATAAATTGCCTGTTGAAACAATAGTTTGATGGAAGTTCAAGGGGAACAAAGAGCCAATGTCACTTTGGGAGTCGATTCATCATCCAGAGAATACATATCCGTATGTGAATAACTATTTTCATAGCAGTATATGGCCCTGTTCCTCCTTCTAGCAAAATCAGTGGCCAAATTCCCTCTGCATTTTGGGGAAGAAGATCAGCCCAGTAGCTACTCTTTCACGCAATCCACTTTCTCCGAATAAAATGTTTTTGCATGAAAGAATTACCAGCCTTGTTCGGCGTGATTGTCTTACTCATTTTCCAAAATCTGTCATTGTTGTTCCTCACATCCTTATATTTTGTACCAGTTAGGATTTTTTTAAATCTGCTTTCTGGAAAAAGCTTCTCCATTTGTATGAATTGTATTCTTCCAGAATGACAAGACACGTGCCTGCTACCCAGTGGGACTGTGAATGTTGCACACTTTTTTTTTTTTTTATTTCACAGAAAGTCTCAGTATATGATTCAATTATTAAATTAAAGCTTTTGACATTATGGAAGTCTATGCTGCCTGGCTTGTGAGCAATAGACAGTACTGTCCGATAATTGTTTGGAGACAGATCTGGAGTGTTGGTGATCTGAGTTGTGTTTAGTGTGGACTGGTGTCCATGTCATAAACCCATCAATGCAACTGGCACTAATTGGCACTGTTGATGTCAGTCAAAGACTGAATGTGCATTGAGCATTAAAGCTGATGGTAAAGTACATTTATAAATGATGCTTTCACTGAGACTTCTTTTCTATTCTTGCTGCATGCATAAATAAAATATTTCAGACTCCAGAACTGTCAATCCAGCACTGCAGTCGCTTTTAAAAAATTATGTAATGAAAAAAAAAGATTAACTTCCTTTGTGTGGGTGAAAGGAGAACAAAATTGTGCTATTAAGGTTTTAAAACTCTCTCATTGCAATCCTACCAGGTACGAAACCAGCACTGGAGTCTCATTATGGAGAGCGTAGTCCCATCTGACAAAGGAAATTACACGTGTATAGTGGAAAACGAATATGGGTCCATCAATCACACATACCACCTTGATGTTGTTGGTGAGTAAAGCTCTATTGGCTATAAGACAGGTTTTGAAATTGCTGGTTGAGTTTTCTTTGGTCATTGAGGACTAACCCGCAATGGCTTTTTGTTAAGAATGGTATTAGATTAAATATAAGGATATCTTCAATTCTGTCAGGCTGCTTCGCCTTTTAGTCACAGCATTGAATAATGCTCCTCCTGTTTCTCTCTCTCCTGCTCACTCACACCTACTCAAACTCAGCACACTTGTAGTAGTGAAGTGTGAAAGGTCTCATTGATTCATTAATGGTGTGAGTTTACCTGCTGCGTCCTGAAGGCCAGCTGAAGAGATGACTGTGAAGATGTCAAACCCCACCCATTTCCAGACATGAAAATCTCAGAAACTGGTTAAGCTGAGCTGCACTGCTCACTTCATCTGTAGTGTTGGTTCACTGGGAGAGGTTCTGTTCCTCGGCTGCCTAAAGCCCAAACAAATAGAGAGATTTTTAGAGCAGTGGCAGCACTTGGTTGTCTGAGTAAAAATATACTTACAGTTGCAGTGCACTGACCTATAGACAAAGCCATTTTTGTTTGAACACTTGTTTAAACAAAGTTTATTGAGGGTGCAGCACCAATGACTGCCAGGAATTGTAGTAAATTGTATTACACACAAATCCCTTTTGCACTGCCCAGCTGGTGGGAGGGTATAGTCTCAAGCCATGTTCACTAGCTCAGGAATAGATTTGTTTTACCAAATGTATCAAAGGAAGAACCAGAAGGGTGCAGTGCTCCTTGGAGATTTTCTTTTCCTTTGGTTTAGCTTTGCTAGTGATCGCAAGGAGGTTTAAAAGGGGATTTTCCCCTTTTAGAAGTGCCAGGTATGTTCTTTGTTAAGGTAAAATGGGTTAATAAATCTCCAAACTAGTCAACTTTGTGTTGACTAGCACTTTCACCCAGTTCTTATAGCTAAAGTGTTCACCATGGATGATGCTGTCACTTGAGCAAATATTTGCTAGGAACCCCCTGCCCCTCTTCCCTCTTTTAAGCCTTTTGAATGTCATGCATTCAAGAATATTATGCAGAAGTTTATTTTTCCTGGCAGCAAATTACAGTGACCTGCATGAATGAATGGAATGGTAATAAGGATTATGTCATCTATTTAAATATCTACTCTTTTCCTATGGAGAAGCAGGAAAGTAAATAATGAGCTCAAGATTTTCAAAAGTAATTAGTGATGTTTGGGTTTCTCATTGCTTAGGGGCCTGACTGACTGGAGATCTCTTAATGGGGTCTGAGATTTGGAAGGGGACCACTCAGTCTTTTCTGAAAATCAGGCTCTTGTAAATTGGGCACCCAAAATCGCCAGTCACATCCAAAAATCTTGGTTCTGTTTGTTGGTGCAGATGTTACACTTATTGCTCTTTAGGTACACAGAAAGGGCTCTAAAGCTGTAGGTGAACTGACATTGGTGGCTCTGAGAGGACTGCTGAAGTCACCAGCAGTTTTCATGAATTTTTTTTTTTAAATGGACGTTGAATTATGTCTCTAGCTTGGATGGGGAATTAGTGCAAAGAAGTAGTGCTGCTTCTGGACTATTGACACGTACAGCTGAGGGCCGTGGTTGGGTATGGAATAGAATGGGAGAGTGAGTTAATACAGGCAGTGAGGGAGCCCTCTGGCAGCCCTTTTCTAGCCAAGGTACTTCTACAGAAGTTCAGTTTCTACAGACATTCCCTTCGTTTACATTTCTTTTCAGCTTCCATAGTGTGATGGAGGGTTGTGGAGGGGTGTTTCGAGTCAATTATACTTGCACATCACTTCTCTCAAGCTTCAGCCCATAATTTTAACTTGAGTTGCGTACTTAAAACATTTGAAAACTGTCAGCAGAAAACCTTTGAAATTTGCTTTTCCTTTATGATTTAACTAGTTCTAGAGTTGATTAAGTGTAAGGAATAGCAAACGGTATTAAACATGGTAATGCATTATATGAACACGAGCATCTGACTACATGGTGTAATAACCTCTGATTATGTCACAGATTTTGGAGGTATCCCAGCAAAATCTGTGCCAAGTAATGACACAATGCTTGTTGGGAATATCCATTATTACTCGACACCAATAACTTTCCAAACCTTGAACTCTTCTGGCAATTAGAAGTCGACAGCCAGCAATGCCTGAGATTTTCAGTGAAAATGTATGTGTGAAGTATTCTTGTTTTTATATTGTAATTACTCGGAAGGACCTTATTAAAGCAAGGATTTGGTCAGCTCAGTTGTGCTCTCTCAAATTTACAAAACTGGCAGAATAAATATACTGAGTTTCTTGCAGTGGGAATAGAAAAGGCTGAAGGATGTACAATGGTAAATTGTAGCTGTGCAATACAGCCTGTCTGGAAGCTTTGATGGAAGGTGTTATTCTTGTGATATTCTCTTCTGTGCCACAAACTTCTGATCTAGCTCAAACAAAATGATGGTGCACTGAGGGTGAAGTTCATATCATGTAGAGGGACCAGTACAATGACTAGGCAGCCACAAGCTTTCAAAATATTAGGCTTTGTTCTGGTCCATTGCCCAGGGACAGCTTTCACCCAGAGGGAATTAGACTGCAATAGCAGACTGCAATAGCAGGAGATGATGATGATGCAAAATTCTCCATATAAATCTTTCTGTTTGGGCCTCGTGCAAGGGAGAGTAATTTATTATTATTTATTATAGTAATACTGGAGGCTCCAGCCAAGATTAAGGATTGATTCATTGTGCAACACACTGTGCATGTCACATAGTCAGAGTTTACAGTGTAAGATGGGGAAAAGGAATATTATTATACGTGTTGTATAGAGACACTAAATAACTTGCCCTGGGTCCGCAGAAAGCCTGTAGCAGAACGTAGAATTGATGTTCATTCTCAAGTCTCAGTCCAGGTCCTTAATTACAAGAATATTCTTCCCCTCTAAGTGTTAGCCTAGCAGCTGTTACTGAAGTACCTTTATATTCTGCTGCATTTTATTGCAGGTAGAAACTTGTATTTATACAAATCTCCTTAATAGAGACACTTGGTACTGATTAAATATAGAAGTCATTGACTCTTGAGTGATTAGAAACTACAGTTTGGACCTATGGGTTCCCTGTAGTGAACCTGGGGCCTTAGCACTGTGGGAATGTAGCTGCTGAGCCTTGTCTGTAACTAGATCATCCCTGGATTGCAATTATCACCAGAAAACAACATCGGTAGCAGTTGCTCTGTTTAAGCATGGAAGGAAATTATTGAATTTATGTTCTAATAGCAAAAATATTAGTCATTGAACATTGAGGCTTGTAGGTAGCAGTTTCTGCTCTATTAATCGTCATCATCTAGAGAAACAAAAGGTTGGTTTGGTTTCAGATGAAATTCTTTGTATTAACTCATTTACTAGGTTTTATTAGCAGCTGTTAGAACACAACACATCCTCCAAAAATGTATAAAAAGACCCTGATGTTTATAATAAAAATGAGTATAATTTGTTGAGACATTTTTTTTAAGTACCCATTCTTGCCTGTTTATCTACATTTTAATCAGTTTCTAAATTGTACAGCTCACTCATCCTTTAGGTTTTATTTATTAAGTACAGAAGTATCCAAGTACTTAAATAATTGTTATTCTATTATGAAAACAATATGAGACATGAATTTCAAACCGGGAATTGTTTAAGGACACATTCTCCATTTAAAACGCAATGCTCCAAAAATGTATGGAGGCAAATAGTTTTATTTAATAAAATACATAACATTCATAATAAAAATCATTTTATTTCATAATGTGCTTTCATAAAAGTATTTTCACAGAAATAATCATGTACTGATCCTTGCAGGATCTGACCCATTTTTTTAAGCAGGTATTTTTTTCGTATCTGTTTTCATAATAACCCATTATAACACAAGGAAGGATTATTTTGAAGTGTTATCAACTTTTCACAGTTTGTGATTTTGTTCTCTCTTTATCCCTTTCAATTTGGGAGTGAGAATTTCACTTTTGTTTCTAGATGGTTTAATTGGAAGGTATTTGTATGCTGTCGATGTCACGGTGTTTGGCTTTCAAATAATGTAGGGGTTTTTTTGGTTTTGTTTTTTTCTGTTCTTGTTTTAATTTTTTTTTCCTCCTAAATTTGTGGACAGTAGCCTTTGGTCTCAAAGCAAATAAGCTAATCCCCCAAAATATAAAGTTTAGGCTAAGTCTGACCCGTGTTTCTTTATGTATTCAGTTCACATTTTAAGAAGTGACTGATATCTAAATACATATACCTCATGCTGTACATCTCATGTCTGGCAGGAGTTGCGTGGAGGTATTGCAACCAAGCCCAAACCTGTATTTCTGGCAGATGTGTCTGTAGTTGTTGACTAGGTCTTTACAAGAACATGCTTTAGCTTGATATATTTACTGAGTGCTTGTGGCCTGGGACATGATGGGACAGAGACTGAAAACACAAAAGAATCCATATGGTGCTTGCCCTCACATATTGGTTAGACTGAGAAGGAAGAAGCTTTTATTCAAAGCACTGATAAGCCTGACAGTGGACTTTAATATCTGGCATTGGGCTTTTGGCACCATGTGTACAACTCAGAGGAGAAATTACACAAATTGGTTAGTGCTTGCTTGGGGCTGTGCGCTTCACTGTTGAAAACAAAGACAGCAGTGTGATGGTTCAGTAAAGGGAAAATGAAGGCTGGCTGCTACACCTGCCCCCCCCCTTCTGTCAATAAAGTCAAAATATTCCAAACCCCAAGTTTTATAGCATGGAAGCTTCTGATTTCATTGGAGTTGCCTGGCTAAATTATATTTTATGGACAAATACTAGTGTCATTACTTCATCTGTTGGGTGAATGCTGGATTTGTCATGT
>NW_005842133.1:478997-553870 GCF_000455745.1 Alligator sinensis | reverse complement strand
TGTGTGGGGAGGACTGGCCTCCTTGTCCCACTTTCTGTCTTACAGCCCCAAGGCAGGTATTTCTTTTTCTTTGATGAATGATGAACAGGATGTTGTGTCAGCTTCTGGGCGGATTACTGTTATCATTTTTAATTGTGGCTTTTAATTCATGCAGCATCACCCTTATAAAATTCCCAAACTTAGGCTTGCAGGGGTTGTCTAAAGATGCTAGGAAAACCCTTTGCATGGGTGCATCTACCTTAGGGACATGCTGATGGATGAGTAGAGAAAAGGCCGTTATTTATCCCGATGTACTTGCCAAAATAGACCATAGATTTCATCCACTCGTCCCGACCATGAGCCCAAGAACTTGTTTTTGCTCAAGCATGCATTCCAGAATGGATCCAGTCTTGATTTGAAGACATTAAGAGATTGAGAAAACACTACAGCGAACCCAGGAGTTTGTGCTTCATCCTTCTGAGATAGATCAGTTGAATGCCACGCACTCTGGTGGGTGAAGTGGCTTTGATAAAACCTCACAATGGGAAATACTGTGGACTTGAAAGGATGTAAGAAAAAGAGTCTGCAATAGCCTTCATGAACACCCTGCTATGCAGAGTGCTTTGTTCTCCAGACTTCAGAGGTGGGCTCCTTTGAAATCATAAGACCATCACTGAACTGGTAGCATCCCCAGCAGCTTCAGTAACAGTTGTTACATTTGAACGTGAAAATACGGTTTAAGCTAAATTCAATAAATTTAAAGCAAACATTAAAAAGAGAAGGTGGTTAAGGACTTCCAAATATTTCAGAAAGAAAATGAAAGCAAGCCTTCTCTTGGCGATTTATCTTTTATTGGACCAACTGTATAGTTGGGGGAGAGGTTAGACAAGTTTGGGGGCACAAAGTGACCTTCAAGTCTGGGCAAGACCTGAGGAGGTTTTGAGGAAGGGCACCCTGTGCCTGGAAAGCCCGTCTAATATCTCTCTCAGCCATACAGCTGGTCCAATAAAAATCTTGTCCAAAACCCCTTTTCTCACCTACTTCCTCGACCATCACAGCTAAAACAGAACTCTGATGTTATGAAGATAGGTACATCCATAGTATCTGAAAGACATTAAAATTCATAGCATTTGAGAGACAACTGGAACGGAGTCTGTTCTTTCATAAGACAATGCATATTAACCAGCATGACTTGGTTAAATGTCAGTCTCAAGTATAGATTTATTTTCTATGGCTATTTGAACATTTGATCTTATCTTTGCAATTTGTGTGTCTTTATGCTAATAATCTCTTTGGTTTGAAAATATATGGAAAGCTCCTAGGTTAAATCAACATTCATTTTCAAATTCAAACAAACAATTTTTTTTTTCCCAATCTCTATTCGGCTCTAGTCAGCAGTTTCATCAAATATGTTTTGGCCAGAAGGCTGGTGACGATGCTTCTGAGTCTCGGGGGTCTAGCGTGTAAATCCGTCAATTAACAAGCACCACTAGCATGTGGAATGTAGGGGATTTTTAGTAAGCATATGTCTCTTGTTCACTATAAACAACTGATAGATGTTCAGATGAGAGGAAATAGCTGTGCTGTTTCTGCATGCATCTGGTGAGGAAATAGCTGTGCTGTTTCTGCATGCATTTTTTTTCATGTGAAAGTAATGATATCCTGCCATTAGAATGCTTATGCTAAAAGTCAAACAAACAGACACAGAAGGGAGATTAATAACAGAAAAAAATTACATAAGAGAAAAATTCGCTCTCTTTCTTTGGCACATCTATAGTATCTTTGTGTCCAGGTGTAGCCAGCTTCACTGCTTTTTATTTACTTCATCTTTGGTTCATCTGTGTTAAAGCTGCAGAGTTAAAAAAGCATTATGAGCAATGTGGTGTTTGCAATAGGTCTGTCCTTAGGCTGATAAGTTTGTGGGAAGTCTAGCATTTTTCAAGAAGTATACAGCATCCTTGCAGGGTCAAGTCCTATATTTGGGAAGTGTTATAGATCCCATACCATTGTATAATAATAGTGTCATAAAGGAGAAGAGGGAAATATGTTGATATATAAAAGGAACTTAAAAAGCTTAAATGGTGCAATTAAACTATATCCTTCTTCTTCTTCTGGTGGGAAACGGGTATAGGAAGGTTGCAACATTGTCAAGTTAGACAGTAAATCCTTTGGCAAGCAAGGCATAGGGCCCACTCTCATCATCGTCATCATCATCATCAAGCAGTTGAGCACTTGGTTCTGTAGCAGTGATTCTCAACTATGGTGGTGTGGCACCCTGGGGTGTCTTGAGATCCTTTCAAGGATGCCATGGAGTCTCACACAGAGTTAGCGCTGTTAGGTGTGATGATTCACAAGATAAACCCAGATATTTCAAATAGGAATCCCTAGTGTTAAAAACATTCTGACTTGTTGTGGTCTGTCTTAGTTCTTTGCAACAGAAAACTGCTCTATTTTCTTCCCATAGTCAAAAATAAGTGAAAGCTAAAAGGTAGTGTTTTCCAAGGGGTGCCTTAAGTCTAACAAGGGGTGGCCTGAATCTAAAAAGATTGAGGACTGCTGTTCTATACCCAATACGGAACATGTGATCCATGTCCCGGTAAGTTCAATGCACCATCTGTGGATGGCTTGAACAGTTAATTTTTTCCTCTCTTTTTCCTACTGTCCAGCCTGTGAAGTTATCTACTGTTTTGCACACATCAGCAAAGCTTTTTTTCATTGCTGTATTTTGTATATTTTCCCAGAGCAAGTGGATGCATTTGCTCAGATGTGGCTAAGGCTTTTGCTTATGTACATGCTGTATCTGGTATAACACAAGTTAACAGTGAGATTAGTATAGTAGGCATTAGAGTCTTTTCAGTTAAGACATTTTTTGCTCTGGAAAGGCTGATGAAATGCATACTATGGCAGCCTAACAATAGGGTTTTGCAGTAAGGACAGACTAGTATTAAGGCCATTAGCAAGTGTTGACAATTTCTCTTTTTAAACAAGAATGTTCATGTTCCAGGCCTTGGCTTTTGAATGTTGGCTATTTCTTTGTGCCTTTTAACCCTCTGCTATCCACACCATTTTAAAGAACAGTTTTTCAGTTAGTCTGATACAATTTTAGTATTTTTATTGGCTTTACTGAGCTTTGGATCAGACCTCATAAATCAGCCCTGCACTTACTTAATTGCTAGTAATATCATGTTCCAGTGTGTTTAACTACCACTTTCTTATCCTCACCCTGCAGGGAACTACAGAAGTTTTAGGCCTTAATCCTGAGAATGCTCATGCACACAGTTAACTTTATGTACCTGAATAGTCCTTTAGGAGTCAATGAATTAAAAAAATCAAGCATGTGCATAGAATTAGCAAGACTGAGGTCTTACTGGTAATTCTACTTGCCAGAGTAGGGTAGGCTTCTGGGTAGGCTTCCCAAGAGGCTTCCTACTTGGGATGTAATCCTGATTGGCTTTTACATTTAAAAACATCTACGTGGACTGCTAAAAAGAAAAGCAAGTGCTGGAATGTCTGTGATATCAGAAGTCTTTGATAAAGAATGTGATTTTAGTTAATATTGAATTACTATGCTTTCATTGTTCTGTGCTGGACTGCATTAGCTCAGTCTAAGTGATTTTCAGCCAGGGTGTTGGGGTACCCTGGGGTGCTGTGAGATGCTTTGAAGGGTGCCACAGGAAGTGTGAGGAGATAAGCAGATAAGGTCGGCTCAGGCATTCCTTGCCTGGCTGCAAGGCACCCTACCCCCACTGCCAACCCCTCCTCAAGAAGATAAGCATTGTAATCTATAAATTAGTTTTTTAAATGGGGTGCTGCTCAATTCACAGAAGTGATGGGGGGAGGGTGCCTCAACTCTGATTAAGGGTGCCTTAAGTCTAAAAAGGTTCAGAACCACCATGGTCTAAGGGTATGTCTATATTAAACAAGAGCCTGAGCACTTAGCCTGATTACATACCTTCCCACAGCAAAGCCATAATGGGTTCACAGTTCATATACTTACCATTTTGAGATCTAGGAGCATGTACCACAGGTCTTTGTGCTTATATGCTCTGGGATTCCATCCTCAGTTGTATTTAATTGATGGAGATCTTATTTGTCCACTGGGGGAGGTTGTGAGGTGGGTGCCGGAGTGCTATCAGCTTTCTGTCCTGTGTTTTTATGCCAAAGTGGGCAGATTCCAGCTTGAGGTAAATGACAGCTTGGGCTTTAACCCATACCCTCGGCCATGTAAGTAGTCATGATTTCAAAGGGCAAAGACAAGTGGGCTTGAGGGTCTTGATCATGGATGGTCGGAGTTTGTTAGCAAAACTTTGTGTAGGAGCACAACAGAAGACATACGGCATGCACATATCCAAAGAGGCAGATAGGATGACATCACTGGGGGGTTGTAAAGAAGATTGTGCTGAGGAAGGCCCACGGTTTCAAAACTGAAATGATAACTGAAACAAAAGGCAAAGAGTTGAACTACTTCATTTGCTTCTGTGAGGACTAAGAAGGTGCTGTCATTTTCTAACCAGATGTAGATGAGAATATTTTGACTCCAAGGATTTAAGTTATTCATGTACTAGTTATTCTGGTACTTCTTGCACTGACTTTACCAGAGTTTTGGAAAGGAATATTTTCACCAGCTTACCATGCCAGTACCTCAATCTGTACAAAGTACATAGTTTATGCTTATTTTAATATACAGACTGTGATGATAGGGACTGCACACAGTCCCTAAGTGCCCTGGGAACCCCGGCCAACCTGGAATGAGTTGGGCGGGGAGCCCTGGGAGAAAAGGGAAACTTACTGACAGAGCTAGGAGAGTCGAAGCTGAGACCATGAGTGACAGCACTGCCACCGCAGTTTATAAACTCCCTCTCAATCAAACTAGGTGGCGCCTGGCTGGTGATGTTAGCCACCGGTGCCACCATGGGAGATTTAAAAGGCACCAGTGGTGCTGGCGACGAGAAGGGGGAAACTGCCTCCAGGCCTGCAGAATGGGGCAGAGAAGATCTCGGGGCACCGAGGCAGAGTGGGTCTAGGGCTACGAGAGCCCTATTAGCTTGGGGCAGAGAGGCCCCACCAGGATGAAGCTAGGACTACGGGTCCAGATGAATTTAGGGATCAGCTCCCATAGGGAGTAAAGAAAATAACATAAATTCGACAAGGGCACCAAGCCCTGAACTGAAAACTCCTCTGGAGTGGAGGTTTTTTTTTCTCCTCTTTGTATTGGTTTGATTTTTTTGAAACGCCATAGGGGCAAGGGCACCAGTGATCCCCTCTCTAGGCCCACCATGGTGAGAAAGTGCCTAGAGGATGGGGAACAGGAAGCTGGTCATAAGAGGACCAGGGAGATGCCAGCAATCCACTGAGGAAGTGGACGTGGGACATTGGTGGATAAATACAGAGACTGGATAAGGCCGAAGTTGCCGCAAGTGATCATATGCATCAATATCGATGGGTGGGGTGTAGATGGGGTGTAAGGGAGGTGGAGCCCCAATGTGGACTGCCTCAAAGCCGTGAGTAACCCTAACGGGGACATCCATATGTATACCACTGAACCCCTCTGTAGAATTCTACAAACATCAAGTTGTGGCAGGACAGTCAAGGGTGAAGAGCCCGCTTTGGGTAGTTTAGAGATCAATTGCCTAATAGGCGAAGGCGTGACACAGACATATAAAAACAGAACCTGACAGTTCACCAGAGCTTCCAAGCTAGGCATAAACAACATGCAGTGCTTTATATTATGCAGAAGGGAAACCAAACTGACACACAGCTGGTAGAAGTAACTCCACTCTTGGCTCAATACGTAGTGTATGATATTAATTAGTAGAGGCACTTTGCCTACACCTGCTTAGTTGTTCCTAGGCTCATGAAGCAACAGCCAACCCTCAACTTTACTTCTTCACATCACTGAGTAAACACAGTGGAATTAGAAGTACTTTCCTTCTAGCATTTCACAGAATGCAGGTCCCAATAAGCCTTTGCTTAGTGCTGGAATAAGGAAACTGAGACTTAGATTGCCCTTCACATAGGAGTGTGTATTCTGAAGAAGGAAATTTTTCCAAAACATCCTGTTGTTTTCACTTCTCCCCAGTCATTAGGAATCGGAGAGCAGGTGCAGATTCTACAAATTAGTTTGAGTTCTACAGGTGCCGGGTCACATGCAGTGTTATGCTTTTCCCTCTGGTTATAGTTTTGTTGGCCATGGCTTCCTGCAGAACTCTTCTTGAAAATATTTCCCAGGTCATAGAAGGTGCCAGCAAAAAATTAATGCAACTTAATCGTCACAGGAAGTGAGAGGCTTCATAACTTCTATGAACTGACTGCCCAGAGGAGTTTTCTATTTATTGACTCCTGTGAAATCCTATGAAATATGAACTTTGATTTCTACCCAGGAGAACTTTTACAATCTTTTCTCCAATGCCTGATGAAGGGTGTTTGTGCCTGAAAGTTTGCAATTAAAGAATTTTTTTTTTGCAAAAATCTTGTCGGTCTAATAAAAGATAACACCTCTACTACAAGTCCTGATTGCCTTTTCTCTAGACCAGTATGGCTACAACCTGGATACCTAATGCAACTTAAGGCTTTTTTCACTTGGCTTGCCAGTGTATAGGTGTCTACAACAAAGCAACCCAACCATATGCCTCATGATCCTTCCACTTCCATTTCTTTCACTTCTTCCAACTGGTTTGTACCACTTTTTACAAGGTCCAGAATGAATGTGATAGGAGTGTGGAGGTTGTTGCAAAGACACACATCTCAGGCTTTGGCTCTTCTGTCCATCATGAGCCCCTTGTCTCCTGACTTTTAGAAAAGCATTCCCAACAGCGAGTTCATAATTGTCAAACTTCTTAAATTAAACTTTCTTATATTGACTTCAGAAGCAGAAAGTAGACAATTTCCAAAAATGCAATTTGTTAATGAGAATCTATAGTATAAGCCCTGGTAAGAGACTATGTTAAAATGATCAGAGGAAACAATCCTGGAAAATTTCAGGATTTTTCTGTTTGGAGCTCTGGAAAAGTCGGTCACTCCACAGTTGGACAGAAGATCTTTTAAACCTTCTTTCAGTACTTAAAATTTGGCTCAAAATGGTAGTTATTTGTGGGCTGTCTCTCCCTTGGTTTGCTCTCTGAAGAGTTGAGGATCTATAGTGGTGGGTATCCACATCACCAAAAATACCAGCAAATCTGGAAATAAATACCATATTTGTTTACAATTTCAACAGAGATGACCAAAAAAGACCCCCAAAACAAGTGAACACAGTTTGAGCAACTTTGTCTGCCATTCAAGTGGTCCTTTTAGGATGTGACTTAAGCTTCCTTATTGGTGTTGCATGGCTAATTGTAGGCTACCATTTGGCTACATTTTTGATGAATAACCAGACAATTCAGTTTTTAGCTCCTCCTTTACCAGCCTTGTTTTGCCTCTCCAGGTAGAAAAAATGAATAGTCAATTTTATAAAGGAGCTGGGAGGCAGAGAATACATATACTTTTTATGTGCAGTGTTAGTATTCTTGAGCTGGACACAGAAGAGGGAAAATGTCCTTGTGTGTATTATAGCCTTATGTGGAATATATCCTGGAGTGTGGAAGGTAGGAGGGATTAAAAAAAAAAGGGTTGCTGAAAGCTGCTTTTTGAGTTTGTGCTGTCCCTACCAAGGGACGGGTTCAGTAGGAACCATAAATTGAGGGGAACTTTCCTAGAGATCTGAATTGTATCATAGTCATTTAGCTCCATTGTAGACTCTTCTGAGAGCTTCCCAATCCCTTGGAAAATCTCCTAAAACTCTTGGGTGTTTTGGTCCCCAGCTCCTTCAATGAATGCCTTGACCTTGATAAAGCCCAGGGTTTGGCATACTTTTAAATGCAAATTAAGTACTATGTCATCATGCTATTACAAATTAAACTTTATTCTTTTCTATTTGTTATTTAGCTGTATATCTAGTTTGTTTATGCCTTTAGTGGAAATAAACTCCTCATTGTAAGACGTAAGTTTTCACTTCATGTGGTTTTCGTAAAGTGCTAATAGCGCTATTTCTGGCAATATGCTGGCTTACGTGCCAGTGTCCAATTTAGAGGCAGAAAAGTCCCATTTGCTTTCAGTCTGACGGTCTATTCATCTTCTGTTCCAGAACTGTCCATTGTTCTTATATATTAAAAAAAAATCATCTGAGCTAGCAGTGAAGTTGTCATTTTCCTTGCCCGTTTGCTGGGGGTATGCAGACTCCTGCAGTAGTATAATCCATTGCATTTCTTATCTCCTTTCCCATATGGTAGGTGTTTTCCTGGCTTTTTTGTAATTGTCACAGTATGTGCAGTTTCCTATGCTGTTCTTGTCTGGCTTTCACTTTCAGCTTTCTTCTTCCAGGTTTCTCCTTCTGTATTCTGGATTTGTTGGAATCATGTCTGTAGTGTCCATTCTTTACACCAATATTTCTCAACCTACTTAGACTTGGCACTCCTCAGAAAATGCCAGCTTTGACTCAATTCTTCGAAAAATAACAGTGCAGTTCTGTGGCAAAGAACTCAGAAAGACCACAATAGGCCACAAGGTTTTTGATGCTATGGATTCCTGTTTGAAATCTTTGGGTTTATCTTGTGAAACACGCGCAAGTATTTGAATACCTAGTATTGTGCAACACCTTTAAAAGGATCTCGGGAATTACTGCTCTGCAAGCTTCTTTCAAGACAGGTATGGGCCTCCCAGCAGTCTTTTTGAATTTTTTTTTGTTCTGGATTTCAGTCAGAACGGTCTCTTATCAGAGTCTCAGCTAGCTCCCTTCAACATTGCAAGATTGGCTCTTAAACTGTAGATCAGTCACAAACCCTCCTTGAATTTCACTTTGCTATGCCCCACTCTAGGTAAAAACATCTCTCTCATGTTTCAATATTACTTGGAGGGATGAACTTATTTGCTTCTCATAATATTGTTTCACAGTTGGCTGCTTCTGGCTGATTTGACTGAAAACTGTTAAATGTTACTGTAGCAAGTGCATGCAAACTTGCTTTTATAGGAATACCTTGTTATCGTCTTCCTCATCTCTTGTGTCTATCACTGGCTGAGATAATGAAGCAGCATTTCAATCTTTTTAAGTTGGCCTCCATATTTCTGGAGGTTCATATTGGGGCTGTGCAGAGCTTTGGTCCCTGATTCGATTTGGCCCAATTCGGTGGCCGAATCTCCAAATCTGAATCGAATCCAGAGACCCTTTAATCTCTCCGAATCGATTCGGAGAGATTTGGAAAGATTTGGTGATTCAGACATAGATGCAGCTTTAAATGTTTTTTCTACATACCTCAAGGTACCAGTGGCTCATAAACACTGCGATGCTGGGGTAGATGGAGCATCCCACAGCAGTGTGGGGGGCTCCCCAGCATGCTCGGCAGCAGACCCAGAAATGGACCAGAAGCACTTCCAGTCACTTCTGGGTCTGCCAGGAAGTGTGCAGGCGGGCCCACATGCCCCCTCCCTCCCCCCCCCCCCCGGCTCAGTGACTAGTGCCTCCTGGGTCTGGGGGGCACCTGGGGTCCCTCCGCGGCTGATTGCCGAACTAGGGGGTGTGGGCCCCCCTCCCCTGCACACTCCCTGGTGGATCAGAGGTACTTCCGATCTACTTCCGGGTTTGCCACCAAGCACCCCCATGCTCCTGTGGGACACTCCATCCACCCCAGCATCGCAGCATTCACGAGCCACACCTGGCACCTCGAGGTATGTAAAAAACCCAAACATTTAAGCTTTATCTATAGCCTAACCGTGGATTCTCCAAATTGGCATTGACTCTTCAGTTTCAGATTTAGCCAAATCAAATCGTGGACAGTGATCCAAATCAATGAATTGAATCACTGTCCCCGATTCAGGCTGAATTTTACTCTGAATTGAATATGGCCTGTTTCACACACCCCTAGTTAATATCTAATGGAGTCTTTTTATGCACCATTCTTCCACTCAGGCTATTTCATTTTGTTTTACCTTACACCTGGGTACTATGAGATGTTCACTCTGTTTCAATGCTTGAAAGAGATTCTGTGTTACAGAGTTGCAGTTGCCTTTTTTTAAACAAAATACTGGCATCTTCCGTATGCCGTCTCTGGAGATCCTGTGCTTGGCAATCCAAACTATTTAAAGGGAATGTGGTGGAGTCCCACTCAGTCCACTGGAAGGCTCCATAGGCTCTTCAGGGTTAGGAGGTCCTGTTCACTAGCCAACTGCCTCTGAAGTGACACTTTAAGCAATTTAATGAGGTCAATCCTATGGAAAAGTCCTGGATGATTCTTCAGATATCTGTGCTAGAGGAAGGCATTCTAGCTTGATGCTTCGATGGCAAGTTTCAGTCATGCATCTTTTAAACTATTACTATTTCTTATGAATTGAGGGGAGAGCATTTTTGTTCATTTGCTCCTTTCTAATAGCTAGGGACCTACTCAACATGCAAAATCGGGCACTGTCCGTGAAATCTGTGGGGAAAAAAAGTTTACAAAAAATAAAAAGCTGGCTTCCCAGTGGGAACCAGCAGTCATGGCCAAACAGCTTGCTGAGGAGGAGGGGCTGCTGGCACAAAGGGGAGCAGCCAAGATGGTTGCCACCCCCACCCCTTGCTGCTGAGTGGCTGAGTGCTGCCTGTTGTGTGGCCCCACACCCTCCACCAATTGGTGGGGGGTTGTCAGAGGCACATGATGGACAGCCTTTTCAGCCAATCAGTGGTGAGAAGCAGCCTCCCTGGGGGCCCCCTCGGGCAGTCAGAGGAGTGGCCGCCCCCCCACCCCCATAAACCCACAAAAATGGCCTCATGTTCTGCCCATGAAAGCAGCCACCTGCCTCCTCGATTTGGGTAGGTCCCTACTAACAGCTATTTCAAATATTGATTTTTGTTATTCATCTACATCTGGGTGAGGGAATGCAAACCTTGTACATGTTGTATACATTGGTGTGTGTTTTAGATACCTAACCTTGAAATAGGACATTACGTATGCTGGTGATTATTGTGGCTCTACCTTTTGTAAACACAGTGACTGAACTCTAGTAAATGATTGACTCTATAGTTAGTAGAGCATCTTTTTTAAAAATTGCTCTTTGGGGGGTAAACAGGCTAGTTATGCCTCTGTTTCTTTTGGATGTGGATTACTTGCCTTCATACCTATAGTTATTGAGAATTAAACAATTGGTGTGTGTTTTAGATACCTAACCTTGAAATAGGACATTACGTATGCTGGTGATTATTGTGGCTCTACCTTTTGTAAACACAGTGACTGAACTCTAGTAAATGATTGACTCTATAGTTAGTAGAGCATCTTTTTTAAAAATTGCTCTTTGGGGGGGTATTAAACAAGGTTTTGCATATTCATTATTGCATTGTTTAAATTCAAGGCATTCAAAGGAATGGGAGATTTAACATATGCTTACTCAAATTCAGAAGTTTGATAGCTCATTTAGCTAAACTGGCTTAGCTGGTTTAAAAAGCAGGACCAGGCCATGACATACTGAACCAAATTCTATGAGGTAAGCAACTAAAGTTCCCAGAGCTTGAATAATGGCTGGGAATAAAATAAGTACCTTCTAATGTTTTTGGTGCCAGTGATATAAGGCTTAATACTCTTGAAGACATTATAACATCTTTCTAAAGTCTGGGGCACTTTTCCATATTAGAGCAGATTTGGTTGACTTGTTTTTTTGCAAACAAGTTACGTTAGCAGTGGGAATGGAAGGCTGTAAAATTTCAGTGGTCAATTAGCAAAGATTTATTTCCCGAGAGCTAGATTCACCTCTCACTCTGGCATAAATAAGGGAGAGAATGCAGTGAAAACAATGGCGTTGCACTCGCTGACCTACATTTCTTGCTTGTTTTTATCAAAACATTTACTATTTTGAACAGAATCATAACCAGTGACTATACACTGTCTAGCTGGGCTTACCTGCAGCACTTAGCTATATACTTGGTTGGTTATACCAGGCGAATCAGTGGCCTTGAATATCTTTCAGACTGCCTGCTTATTCCAAATGTTGCTCCTCTAAGGGTTTGTTTTGTTTTGTTTTTCTTTTAAAAAGCACTTTAATTCTTTGGTTTGCGTTCATAGAGAAAATGTGATAGCCTCCTCATGAGGCTAGTGATGATATCTGCATACTAACGTAAGGCTCATGCTTTAAATATACACACTGACGCATGGAATCCCTGTCCAAACTCTGAGGCTGTTTCTAAAGGTGCACAGGCTCCTTGAATATATTTTGTGCACTGCACAGAAACAGCACATGAAAGCAGCTATTTCCAAAAAATATATATTGCACAGAAATATATTGAGTAATATGGTAGGATTTTTTTTTTTTCAATTTTGCTTTTTTTTCTTTTCCTAGCATTAAAAAAGTATGTGGTGTGTTTTCATTTGTACTATAAGATCTAGTTTCAGACATGATCATAGATGTGGAATCCAGCATTTGCAGGAATGAAGTCCCATTAAGTTCATGTTATGTGTCTTGATTTTAGGAAGGTTCTCCAGAACAGCACACCGTATAACAGTCTGAAACAGAGATCAGTTCTGAATATTTTCCTGTCTAGGAACTCTTCCACCATTGAGGAATGGGAGTTGAAACACTGATTGGTTGTTTCTGTGCTGGTGGCCAAACGTTAGTTTACTGCTAAAGCATTTACACTAAATACATTTAGGGATATAGTAAGAGGAGCTTTCACAAATGCCTGCCCACGGCCTTACTTTAGTCCTTCAGGAATTTAAAATCAGGAGTACAAACATTGCTTTTACTTCTTTACTTAGCTTTTTTAGTATGTGTGGAGGAAATGTTTGACAGTCATCAATAGAAGATTAAATCATTGATGGCTATTGAGATAAACTAAACACTTTTGTGTGTTGATGCTGGCATAGTAGGAACTTTTCCAAGATGTTTCAGGCCTCATTCTCTGGTTTGTTTAAGGGCAGGGAGTAAGGTCGCAAAGGAAATCAAACCCTGATGTGGAGAAATGAAACATGAGGCCTACTGACTTTTTAAAAACATTTTAAATAACATTCTCTAAGGTTTCATTTTATACTGAAGGCAGCTGTAATAAGTTTTGGAAGATGGTGTAAGGTTTCTATTAAAGAGAGATCTTGCTTGCTGTTTTTGTACCTAAGCAAAGGAATGGGGGAGATGGAATTAGAGCTTATTTAGTAGAAGGTGAGAACTGTTATAAGTTCTCTCCAGGACTATAAAATAGCAATTTATACATTCTACTGTAATTTACAGATTAAAAAATATTAAACTGTTCCTAGATCTTTTGAAAATTACACACGCAGCCATGGAATAATTTAATAACTGCAACACAAATGCACTTTTGCCACAAGTAAAATAAGACTGCTGCTTTGTAGTGTGCTGCCAGTGTTGCGTCAATGAATAAAAAATTCCCAGTAGATGTTTGCCGCATGCCAAATATATTGGACTGTATGAAAGATCCCATTGTTCGATGGGCATCATTATTTGCTATTACACTCACAATGTTTGCTTGTGGTACAATTTATTAGAAACTTGTATGTTTAAGAAAGAACATTTGATTTAAAATTCAGCGTGTTTGGCTCATAACATTCAAGCTTTTATAATACATTGCCTCTATTCTATACATAAATATTTAGCTCTGCTATTCTTTACTTATCTTGTAAACAAATGTTTTGAAGGGGGCTGGGCAGCTCAAGGATTGGCAAGGATCTTTTCCCTTTTAATTCATGGATTCTAATCCATTGGGTCATTTTTTCTGGGTTAGCATAAACTGTAAATTTTTACTGGTTGAAAGCTATGGCCTCAGTACAGCAAGTTATTGGTTTTAGTCCAGTTCTGATGCTTTAGGTATCCACATCATAAGAAAATTATGACGTGAGCAGTGGTGCATGGGTAGGGAGAACATCCTGTGTTCCCTCCCAAAGTGGTTCTGACTCTACGATCAGGAAGTTTGAGTTTCTCGTGTCTGTTCTACTTTGTGTGTAATTGGAAGACTTCAGTTTCCAGGGTTGTCACAAAGACAATTTTCACTTATACAAAACTGAGATGACGTGTTTTTTGGTAGCTGTTCTGGTCAACCCATAAGCTCTGCTCCCAGCCAGCGGAGGACTTGAGGGGTGAGGGGATCTGATCTTGCATCACTAACGTCAGTGAGAATTTTGCTGTTGACTTCAGTAGACATTAGTCCAGGCTCTTTGTGCAGAATGAAATATAGGTACAGCAAAAAGCTGTCTACACTGAAGTCCATAACACAAACACTATGAATTTCATTTTAGCCAGTACTTCACCTTTGCTCTTGAAATGCCTCATCCCTAATATTTTGCTAGAAACATTGATTGTGGTAGATCTTCAGATGGTCTTCAGGAATGTGTAGTGTGGTCAGATAAGCAGGATTATCTCCCCAGTGACAAATGTATAATGAATGCCTAACAGGTTCACAGGCTGAAAGTCATCATTAACCAAAAGTAAATACGATGGGGTATCTAAGATAAGGCTCCATTCTTAGTTTCTGATGTAGATTCCTAATAGTTGATGTCTATTGACTTTTTAATATTGATCAAGTCAAGTTAATTTTTTATACCTCTTAAAAAGCAGCTGTTGCCTCAGCTGCTACTTTGATGATTCCTATCATTCCATTAATTTTAGGTAGTATCTTGGTAAATACTATAAATTAATTAATATTTGCTTTTTTTCTTGTTTAAAATTAAATGAAATAGTGGAAAACTCAAAACACCCGATATGCTGAACTGTGCAGAAAAAAATACACTTCCCTTCCTTATTAGAAAGGTGGTCATACCATGAAAAATGTGTACATTTTAGTAGACCTTTTTTTTGCTTCTTAAATGGCCATTCTTTATACTACAAGTATAGTGCTCAAGTGATCTCCTTTGAAGTGTAGTTTTTGTTATACATTTTGGCTGCAGTGTTATTTCATCGGAGTCAGCCAACAGGCTTACAGGCCTTTTGGCTTGAGTTCACTTACAGTTTTCTTGGCAGCACCACTTATTTATGCATCTTTATTTTCTCTCTCTCACACATTCACTCTCTTGGTCCCTACAGAACGATCTCCACACAGGCCTATCCTGCAAGCTGGTCTACCAGCCAATGCCTCTGCAGTAGTTGGAGGTGATGCTGAGTTTGTCTGTAAGGTCTACAGTGATGCTCAACCTCATATTCAGTGGATAAAACACATCGAGAAGAATGGCAGTAAATACGGGCCAGATGGATTACCGTACCTTCAAGTTTTAAAGGTGAGGCTTCTCCGAATGTTAGGTCATTTAGTGCTTGAATCTACTTTGTATAAAGCCAAGAATTTTGCAATTGGGAGTTTTTAGCTAACTCAGTTTTGAAAACAAAAGTACGTATAAACACAGTTGAAAAATGTTTGCTTGTTATGCCTGATCCCAGAAAGTCTTTTGCTCTTTCATAGTTAAAACCATTTCTCTCACAAATTTCAGGCAAGAGTTATTCAAAGAGATGAGAGAACCACTAACAGAACATCATTTGACATGTATTTTATTGGTAGAGAATATCCAAAGCAAACCAAAGAGTGTCTGCTCTAGCTCTTGTGTTTCTTTAGCCTCATTTCGAAGGCCCTTTAACAATGTAATATCTGCTTTCAAGGGCTGTTGACAGTATGAGGTTCTTGAGAGGCAGCAGCTCTAGAAGTGTCCATTTTTTCACCAACTTGATGAAGAATATCAGTGGGACAAGGTTATTTTTTTTTTTATTGGGAGACGTTCTAAGCCAAGTTTGTTTAAGGAAATTCTCTAGTGTGAAATTTTCCAGAATGGTTGGTGGTGCCAGGAATCCAACACGTTGGCATTCAGAGTAGGCAGGCCTATCCCATATTGTTCCATTCAGCTGGTATGCCCCCTCAGATGGCCTTCCTCCCTCAGCTGTCCCGCCCCAACTCCCTGTTCTCTGAATACCTTGGATGTAGCCTCTACTTAACCAAGAAACAAACAAACAGAATACTATTTTTTGCTGCTAGTTTTTTGCGTGGAAGTCGAAGGCGTTTTCTTATGGAGTGTTGGTGGTGGGACCATAGACAGATTAATGTCCATATCGGGCAACAGTTACATTGTTCTCCTATGTTATTGGTCTATTCTAGCGTTCGGGGATAAATAGTTCCAATGCTGAAGTGCTGACACTGTACAATGTGACAGAGGCGGACGCTGGAGAATATATTTGTAAGGTCTCCAATTATATAGGGGAGGCCAACCAGTCTGCCTGGCTCACTGTTCTACCAAATACAAAAGGTAACAATGTTTTTTAAAGCAAGCTGGATGTAGAAGCTGAAAAAAATGGTGCTTTGGGAGACTGCAGGCAGCTTGTAGGATAACTCTTTGGTCTTGGTGTATTTATAATCCTTTTCTGGTGATGCAACTGGTATTCCACCAGCAGCCATGGAAAAATTCCCACAATATTCTGTCTGTGCTACGAGCAATGGTTTCCAAAGTCAATCTTTACTCTCTTGTACTTGATGTCTGTGTCTCTGTTTGTGTTCAGGTGTGTTGTCACTGTTTTCTTTATAACAGGGAACTTATTTTATAAGGCAGTTAAGGTCCAATTTTAGCTCTGGCAGATGTATACTGAGACACAAGATGGCACTTGTGATGCTTCTGCATTACAGGCACATAAGCTCCATGTGATCCATGCACACCGTTTAAAACAATTAAAATTAAAATGAAGGCTTGCAGTTTACAAGGTTTACACTTTACAACTGAAATGACTGAAACTATTGAATTTGCTCATTCTCTCATAATTTATTTAACCTTTATTTCAATTTAATTTAAAAGTTTATTTTCAAATAATTTCTCTAGCTCTGTGACCCAGCCACCCCGTGTTAAATATCTGTTTCTCAATTAATTCTATATGTAAATAATTGTCTAATAGACTATACAACAGGCAATTCATGACACCAATGAGTTCAGTTAACTGCAAACTTTCAAAACTCATGAGTCGGACAACAAACAAATCATAAAATTGGAAATTTTGCACAAATATATACAGACAAGGCAACCTTGTCTGCCTCTGTCCTTAGACCAACACGGCTACAACCTACACACACAAATATATATGCATATATTTTTGCCCTTGGGAATTTTGAACATTTTGGAATGTCTAGCCTTTTCCTATAACCCCAAAGCGTCAGAACCACCATTATTATGATGATGATGATGATGATGAAGAATAAGAATATTGCCATTGTCATTATTACATAGGTCCAGCACCTAGGTCTTTAAGAAAAAAATTGCTAGACCCCTGCTAAATATTGCTAATATTGTGGCACAATAACCACTCTTTAAGTTTAACACAGTAGATACTTAGAGTTCAAAGCTCTAGTCATTTAGGGTAGTGAATAAGCTGTGCATCAGAGGGCAGAATTTGGCTCTTAGGTTTCACGTTCTCAGTGTTTCTAAGAAATTCTTCTCTCTCAAACAGGTCCCTGTATGTGAGTGATCCTGGATACTGTCCTATTTTGTTTTCTTTGCATTTTTCTTTCAACACACTTTAAAAAAAAAAAAGAAAGCAAAGTTTTGTGGGTTAATTTTTCCATGTTGTCTGATTGCATGCATATCTAGGTGGTGAGTTTAGGTTCTGGTGAAGGGTGTTGATTACTCTCTGAGGTGAGCTGGGTGCTGTTGGTTGACATCTTTTGGATGAGGGATTTGTGGATGGGAAAGGAGCTTTGGATCTGCGCACCACTGATTTTTACAAAGTGCAAAGCCCTGTGGCTCCCTGGCCCTGTCCACAAGAGTCCTCTCAATGTCTAGCTTTTTCTCTTGCTTCCCTTTTTTTTCTAGGCTGCCGGTGTTAACACCACGGACAAAGAGATTGAGGTTCTCTATATACGGAATGTAACTTTTGAGGATGCTGGGGAGTATACATGCTTGGCGGGTAATTCTATTGGGATATCCTTTCACACTGCATGGTTGACAGTTTTGCCAGGTATACACTGCTCTCTTTCAAGTGGTTTTTCTCCTTCTTTTCCTTTGTTGATTGCTGCAGAATTAGCACCGCTTCTGTCTCAGAAATGGAATTTTAACATCCTCAAAATTTTAGGATGATGATTAGTTGTAAAGGAAGCTGGGAATGTTTGACAAAATGGCACTTAGCCTATAGCTAAAAAAATGCGAAGGGCAAGCGGTGCCATTATTAAGCTTAATTTAAATATTCTTAAAACCATCAAGTGTTCATCAGCCAGGTGAAGTAAATGTGTTTCCTTACCGCTAAAGCGAGATACTAAAGCAAGACAAATTTTATCATAACCAACTTTTCCCGTCAGAGGAAATTTCAAATTACTTTGGGAAGTTTGGATCCAATCTGGCCATTATAATTTTTCATCAAAATATTTAAGCTGTCTAATGGGCTTGGGCCTCACTTTTGCTGATAGCCCAAGTCCTTCGTGCAAATCATTGGCCTGATTTTTAAAGCTGGCAGAGTGTACACAGAAGCAGTGCAATATGTACCTTGGGAATCGGCTCTGTGAATCTTTGTGTTGCATGTTATAAAAGAATAAATAGTTGATTTTCTTTTACTGCAAAGCATGCCCTGCCATGCTAGGGTTGATGTTGTTTCTAACCTTAGGAGAAACACACATCAATGCGCTTTATTGCCTGAAAATTGTCAGCTGTTGGAAAATGTAACCTTAGTTTATTTCTGCACTAGTCAAGCTTTCTTGTGTATAAATTAGCTATATTGCAACTGCCTTGATATTTCCTTTGAGAAAACTTGAACAATCTGTGGTTTGCTGGGTCATCGTGTACTACAGCATTAATTAATTCTTAAGCCTCACAAAAGGTATAGTACCTGCATGTGCATTTTACATAATTGTATTGATTGTTGAGGTTTGTGCAACACGAGTGAAATGTTCTCAATATTTATAGGCCAATTCTCCTTTATTATGAAAACGTATTGGGCAAAACAGTGCCATTACAGTCCTCTCTGCTTTCCCTGTGAAAGAGGTCTGCATGGTTCATTCATCACCAAGCAGTCAGACCGTACTTTATACACAGCTTGCCCCTGCTAGCAGTGTTTGCATTTTGTGTGCTTCACCAGCATCTTTTTAACCAATTTGCTTGAATGGAATATTACATTAGCTGAAATGTAGTGTAAGATCATTGAACATGCACTGGTTGTAGAGTGACCACTGATTGCTATGGAATGCTGTTTATCTGGGGGTGGGGGATGATTTCCAAATAAAGGATTAGGTAAAGATGAATTAAAAATATCTGCATGTGTAATTGTCTTGATGTTAATTTCAGAATGATTCAGCAGTTAATTTTATGCCCTCTACCAAATGTAACTGTAATCTTAGTGACCAGTTAGCATGAATGAGGTTACTGCAAAAAGTGCACTGTTAGTATGAAAACTATTAGACCTGACAGAAGGAGAATGATTAAAATATACTTAATGTACATTGAGTATTTCAGGCTTTGTCTGATGTTAGCCTCTTCAGAGTAGTTTAAGGTTGTAGTTAGGCACTCAGCTTAAATTGAAATTAAACAGCAGCTGGGCAGCCAGATCCCTTAAACTCTTGAAAATCCCAGCCTGAGTTTAGATACATAATGAAGGACTGATCTGTCTTGCATTCCTTCTATACTGCAAGGTCCCTGTGGAAATTTTGGATGCACAAGCACTGTGGGCTCATGCCCAAACTTCATCCTGTTTAGGAGTTTTATAAGTCTCTTTCTCTCTCTCTCTCTCTTTTTAAAGGCTAACTAATTGAATGAGGGTTTTGTTTTTAGATATGTGTTCAGGTGCTTAACAGAGACACATACAATGCTCGTGAAAATGATTTTGATTTGAGCCTGTCATTTGCTGCTCTCCAGACATTGGCTTAAATATTTATTCATCTGGAGTGAATTATGTACCCATTTTTTCCTTTTCTCAGAGCTTGACTTAAATGCAGAACTGACAGATGAACCTAGATACTCAGTTTTAATTTTTAGCGCTTTAACTCATTTTCTTTAATTATAAATTAGCATGACTTTGACTTTGTGTGTGTATCTACACACACAGTTCAAAACTGACATGAAGCAGCGATCTGGAAAGAGGGACCTGTGTTCTGATTTGTGAGAGCAATAAATCCTTTGGAAATGCACAGCATTCTGTATTTCACGAAGTCACTGCAAGGTCTCTTTATCCTCTTGTAATATCATATTGCTCCAATTAAGGTACTGAAGTATGCTAATGCTGTGTGCTGACTCTGTGGCATGATTGTTCCTCCTCCGAACCTGCAATCTAGCTCCTGAGAAAGAAAAAGAAAACCCGACATCCCCAGACTACCTGGAAATAGCCATTTACTGCATAGGGGTCTTCTTAATTGTCTGCATGGTGCTAACAGTCATCCTGTGTCGTATGAAGAACACCACCAAGAAGCCTGACTTCAGTAGCCAGCCTGCTGTTCACAAGCTGACAAAGCGCATTCCTCTCCGCAGACAGGTAACAGAAAGTAGATAAAGAGTTTAAAAACCTTTTTTCAGAAACGATTGGCCGGCAAGTCATTTTTATAAGATCAGAGTTTAAATGTAGATTTAAACAGGCAGAAAACCATTTTTTTAGACCATTCTTAGAGCCTGGTGCTCTAGGAAGCCAGAATGTGGAGGGCTGCATGCTACAATGAGTGCAGTTTCAAAGCACACAGAAAGCAGGAGGGGATAGGGGGATAGAGGAGAAATGTTTTTATATTAGCTAGCAAGTACACCCCTTTATATTAGCAGTCATTTACAGTTATTTAGGGTCTGATCCCAATGCTTGTTTGAAGTCATTAGTAAATTTCCTATAGACTTAAAAGGGCTTTGGAATAGTCCCTATATTTAATTATATTTATAATGTTTCTAAGGTAACTATCATTATAGTAACCAGATACAGAGGAGATACAAATATAGGTACCAGATACAGAGGAGGAATTTTTAGGAAGAATTTTCTAGGACCAAGAAGGTGGGAGGACAGGGGAATTTTTGTACATCTTAACGTTAACCAATCAGAGTGTAAGAATTTTTAAAGATCTTAATCAAGCAGAAATAGGTGAGAGACTAAATACATGTTCAAAGGTAATTGGATTATGCTGTATTTACAACCTGGCTTTAGGACAAAAGTAAATACCAAATTTGAAACATACGTGTGTAAAAAAAATACACAAAGCATTTTTTTGCAGCTCTAAAAGGCAAACTTTGACTCATCACTGGCAGTAAATGTCTCTGTGGAGGGCAGTGCCATGATCAACAATCCAGTTGAGCAAGTAATAGGCCTTTGGCATGGGCTTAGGCCATCACTTGCCAAATCAGCCCATATCTTCTCTTGAAAGACTTGTTTCTTTTGTAGTTACATTTTTATAGTTTGAGTTTCTTGCTATATGTTTTCAGAAGAGATGAGCTAAAGCTTATCCAGGCTTCCAATACCTTAGAATTCAGGTATGTTTTGATTTGAGAGTCGGGTTCAGCTTGCTATTAAAATAGAGACCATCTTCAAAACTTGGGTTCAGATTCTTGTGTCCAAGGCTGAAGGGGATTTGGATTTAATTCAGGTTGTTTAAAAGTTCCTGTTTTCAGGTATGAAAAAGTTCCTGTTTCACCAGAATTTCTGTAGGTTTTCTGTATGCCTTCTCTTCAGAATGTCATGCAATTCGTAATGATGTATAATGACTCTTCAGTCTTGCTAAGCCTCTAAAAGTTTAGATGCATGTTCATAGAAAACGTACCAAACCTCAAGACATTCCAGGCCTCATTCTCGTACTCGACCCTGGAACGTCTTGAGGTTTGGTATATTTTCCTGGAATTATAGTTCCTTTGGTTTAGGGATACACTGGGAAGCAACTTTTACTGCTGTACTTTAGCCACTTGCTTGTGAAAACAGGAAATGTGGTATTTCATGGAACTTAAAGGCTGGGGAAAAATGAGAACTTTTTCCAAATCTTAAAAAAAAGGTTTGGTTTGTCAGACTGGCAGACAAGGTTATTTGTGTAAATGTGGTATCCTTTTGTTTAGTTTGTCAACTCTTGTACTCTCTTTGCCAGTCACTTATTCCATTTGTAGACAATGCTTGCATTTAAGTATAAATTAGTAGAAGGAGGGAGAGAAAGCTTGGTGTGAATCCCTAAGCTCTCCCAGTTAAGGCTGTAGAACGTTTATCGGTCTCCCAGAAAGCTATGTCATGTCGCAGCTTTGTATAGCCAGGTATTAAAAAATCTACGTCGATAGCTTTTGACAAAGAATGCCTTTCAAATGCAGCCCACTTAGGCATAGGAGGAGATACATATCAGCTTCTAAGATAAAAGACATTTATTGGACTGTGACCTGAATGAAAAGCACATAATGACCTGAAGAGATGTTGATGACAGAGAAATGCCTGAAGAATCCTTTGCATGCCTTCATTGTCACAAGTCTTATGCCTTATTCCAAGCCCCCTTTTTTTAGTGATGGAAAATGATTTTTTTAGATTGGTGGGCTGTTAGGTATCTTCTACTTTTGTGTGACCTCCAGTGCCAGCAACTGACCTCAGCTGAAGTATTTGTTATAGAATTATGCAATGTGGCACTCCTTCAAAGCCATTGTTTCAAAAGAAGGACAAAAATTATTTTATGACGAGCTTTTCAAGCTAGTTTTTGTGTTTCCTAGATAGCCTATGTAGAGATGGCATTTTAATTTTAGAAGTAGGAATATTTTTATTTTTTAAAAACAATGCATACGAAAAGGGGAGCCCTGTGAGTTAACCCCAGGACGGCAATTCCATTACTCTCAGTTCTTCTGAGCATTCTCCGATTAACAACTCTCTCCTGTTGTTTTGATGTTTGAAAACATGTCTCCTAAGTGGGCTAAGGAAAGCTATATTCGCATTTTGATGATCCCACTAATTGTTCGTATTAAATTACAAAGGCAGGAGGAGACTAGCAGGCCCAGCAAACTCACCTTCCTGCAGCCAAGGCTGCTTAAGTTTTCAGTTCACCCTACGGTCACTCCCTATCTCTGCAGTAACTGTTTAGTTTAGAGATGGGGCTGGCTTTCAGAATTGTTGCCACAAATCAGGAGGGGGGAAAAAAAGGGGGAGAAGCAACAGAGGGTGTTTTGTTTCAGGGGCATGTGTTTCTGGAATAGTCAAACAGATCTTTTCTGTTGGGACATCAGATTTACTTTTGCTTCAGCTTATTTGTATTTGAGAGTTTTTTGGGTTTTTTTTAATCTTGCAAAGATTTGGCAGTAAAGCTACATTTATCTGTTCCCTTAAATAAAAGGTGAGGAACGCAGAACATTTCTCTTTGCCTTTGTGCTCTGCTGTGTGGGCAGGGGGTGAGGAGAATGATTAAATTGTGGCGAGGACAGAGGCCAGGAAAGATGATCAGGTGACAGTGGAAGTGGTTGTGACAGGCTGATCGTGTTAATCAGATACTCTTGATGGGTCGTGGGCTCGGGTCACCTACTATCTTTGATTAGGATTTCGGTGAAATGAGGACAGACGTATGTGAATTCTTAATATTATTTTTAAAATTCTGAGCTAACGGGTCAGATTCCTAAAGGGCTGACTTAAGCATGACTACAAAACTGGAATGAGAAGAAGGACTCTTAGGGCTGTGAATGGCATCTTCCCTAGGTGAGGTTTCTGCTGAGTTGGTTTGGATTGTGATTCGCAATTCAAACTAAATAGCAGAAAATTTCCACTAAACTTTACCCTGTAGGAATCTTTTCCCTGCCAGAATTCAGTTCTTTCTACATTCCAGAGAAGCTACAGGACATCAACAGTCTTTGACTCTTCCTCCTCCTCTTCTCTCCCCAAATAAAGTGACCAGCTTTCAGGGGAGAAAAGCTGGTGGTCTGTCCCTGATGCTCCATAGACCTCTGGGACTAAAAGGAGTTCACACCACTTTTGGCTATAGTTACTGTAGTTACCAAAGTGCGATGCTGAGGACAGGGGAGTTAGCAGTGATAAGCATTCCCATTGCCTGGAAAGGTAGAGCTACTTAGCTAGTCTGGGTGCCAGGACTCAAGAACATGTAACACAGCTGCTGGTTTAAGTAGCAGCTTGTGGCTCATGGCTACCTCAAAGCAAATATAATGGTGTTACCACCACTCCAGGCAGCTGCTTGGAGTCCCTGGGCACATTGAGATGTGGACTGAAATTCAGGCCTGTCCCTGGATATTTGGGATGATACCAACAACTTTTAAGCTCCTTGGGTTCTGGTACCTGCTTTGCAAACACAAGAGCTAGGAACAGATGTTGCATTTGTCCCTGGACAAGTTGCGCCTGTGTTTGCCCAGGAAAAAAAAAAAAAGCCCAACATTGGCATAAGCACACAGTGTCCTTCTCACCAGGATTTAGTGCAGGGGTGGGCAAAATGCAGCCCAGGGGCTGGATGCGGCCCACCAGGCCATTCTATCCGGCCTGCGGGGCCCCTAAAAAATGTAGAAAATTAATATTTATCTGCCCTGGGCTGCCTGTCATGAGGCCCTCGATGCCTTGCCAAAACTCAGTAAGCAGCCCTCTGCCCAAAATAATTGCCCGCCCCTGATTTAGTGAGTGGCTGAATGCAGTGCCACTTGATTCGGTGGTGCAATCCTGGCATGACTGTTCAGATCCATCTTACAATGACCTGGAACAGACTCTTAGTAGTTCTTATCCCATGAACCTTTTTAGGATTTATCCCGAGGCAGTGGATGATGATGTTTGAATGATTGCACTTTGTCCTAGGATAAGATGTTTTTTCCCAGGACAAATGCACTGCCTGTTTGTAGCCAAACTGTCTCTGGGCCTAGTACTGCAAACAGCTACTCCTTCTTGGTTAATGAAGTATGGTGTCCACTAATGTTAACTTGATTCTGTGAGGGACTAACTGTTTATGGGCAGGAGATGCAATGTTTGAAGCATTGTGACACCTGTCATAGCATATGCTGAAGATAACCAGATCACAGAAGAGGGGAACCAATGGTAAGAAGTCAAATAGCAGTTGTTACGTTTGTTTTCCAGAATGTTTTTATTAAAAAATTATATTGTTAAGATAGATGGTGCTGTATGTTAGTGCCCGGTACTTTAAGATCCTGTGTCTTATGACTTGCCAGTTACAGATGTATGCCATTATGACCAGACTTTTTTATTCCAAGTCAGACTCCTAGTTTATATATTAAGACACATTTTCAATTCCCCTCAGTGTGGATGAAGGGAGTGCATTCTATACAGAGCTATATTTTAAATGCACATAAATTAATTTTATGAGACTGTCCAGTGATTTAGAAGCAGAGTGTTGAATCTAAAACTCATTTGTTAAAAATATTGGCTGATTTAAGGCGAGGCTGAGTTCATCAAATGAAGGAATATTATTGAGCAAGGTTCTGGCATCTGACTAACTTGGGAAAACATTTCATTTTTTAAAAGGAGTGAACAATAGTCTAAGATTGGGAACAGTCTTAGTATTCCATTGTTTTCCATGAAGCATTTCTTAATTGTAAGAACCTAGGTCTTCACAAACACTGACACGCACAGCTCTGGACAAGATATGGCCCTCGGTGGTTTTACTTTAATATATACTTTAAAAATAAAAGTGTATTTCTTCTCTCTATCTTAATGTGTCCCTTGGCAGAAAAAGCTACTTTGTTTAGTAATGTTGTTCAGGTTTGTGTTGTGTTGTTTCCTTGAGCAGCATCTGTCTTTCTGAAAGCTGTACAGCAGTTCAGTTTTGGCGTATGCCTTGAATGCCGTACAAGAAACCCTTGCTTTGACTTAATTTAGTTTGTATTTGCTTGGGTGCAGTTATTCCAATGGAAAGTGCTACCAGGGTTTCTGTCAACAGCTGATATCATTACTTACTTAATAATTATATATGTATACATGGAACTGCAAATTAACTTTTATAGAAAGTCTTCAAGGAGATAGAAAAATGATAGGAAATCAGTGTGTGGCTGCTAAAACCTCACAGCTTGAGTGCCAGAACTGACAGCTCTAGGCTTCAGGATACGGTAGAAATCATAAACAAAGGAAAATACCCCTTCATAATCAATTACTGAAAATTACATGCTGTTCTGCAGCTGATTTAGCCACACTGGATCTGAAGTTTCCATTGATGATTTATGTTTTAAATGTTACGCTGCTCAAGATGACTTTGCAAACAGCACATAATGCATTTCCTTTGAACTGATTAAATCCAGTGTGTTCAACCCAAAGGTCATTACTGAGTTAAAATGGTAGTTATAATAATTTGTTGATGTCTAGGAGTTGAGAGAGAGGCAGCATGGAGACTTCCTTTCTGTTTTAAACTTATGTTGAAGGCCAGCCCCAGAGCCTGGACAGACCTTTGAGAAGAGAGATGGAGTGAGAACAGTAACCATGGGTGCAGTCTCTTCCACATTATCCAGAGGAGCTGTGGGTAGAGTATATACTGCTCTGGCCATTTTGAGGAATTCCGAGTCGGGCAAAATTCTGCCTTGGGGTTCTGGTACAGCAGGGCTGGGCAATTATTTTGGGTGGAGGGCTGCTTACTTAGTTTTGGCAAGCCATTGAGAGCCGCATGATAGGCAGCTAGGGGCAGATAAATATTAATTTTCTAAATTTTTTAGGGGCCCCACGGGCCGTATAGAATGGCCTGGCGGGCCGCATCTGGCCCCTGAGCCGCACTTTGCCCACCCCTGTGCTACAGTGATGTACTCTGCACCTCTTAACATAGGGCTATGCCTTGAACACGCAGTCTAGTCCTTAATATGCTCTAACTTCACGTGTCTCAAATCATTGCATGATTTGCAACCCAATTTCTGAAATAAATGAGAACAGAGTTCTTCCCTCTGAATATTGGGGCACATCTTGGGCAAGTAGCCATTTCAGGGAAAAGGTTGCCCTGTGGGGATGTGGAGCAGTGCTGGAGTTTTAAAAAAAAAAAAAAAAAAAAAAAGGAAATACTAACAGATGATAAAAAGTGGATTACTGTGTACTCCTTAAAAATATTTGAGTAGATTAAAGCTTCGGTAGGCTGGGAGGATTCCCATGGTTCCAAAGTGCAGTCTCATGCCCATTGAGCAAAGATCTGAGGTTTGATTTATTTTTGTTACTACAAAAGAGAGAAATGGCCCTTTTACAACATGGTCTTCTTAGACCCTGGGCCAGCACAGCCTCTAGTCTTTTCTAGAGCAGGGCTTTTATAGCCCTTCAGCTCCTATAACTTCTCTCATTGCTCCAGTTAATCAATCAAGAATATATTCTCTGTGAGCACAGCCCATTCCTTTTCTTGTCACTAGTACTGAGGAGTCCCTCTGGGTTTCTCTCATTGTTTGCACCTGAGCCATTACACTTTAATTACATACAGAAGTTACAGTCAATCGCACAATTGCTGTATGGAGTAAACTTGCGAAATTATTTTAGAAGAGAAATTGGCTATTTTGACAGCATTGCTATTTTGACAGCCATTTAATTCTTCCATCCGTATACTGTTACAGTTTTGTGGTTTATTATAAGTTAGAGAGAAATAGAAGCAAATGATCACACATTTCTAAAGATAAAGATTTTAATGCTAAATTTACACCCTTATAAAAGTATCATCTGTGAGGACATTTCTCTGATGTGCATAAGGTATGACTGAACTAGGGGATTGCACTTTCACTGGGCAGTGCCATTTGAAAACAATGGCTGGCTTGACAAAGTGAATTGGTAGATCACTGTAAGCTTTTCTTGTAGGTCTAGAAATCACTACATTGAATACAAATATTTTTAGATGATAAAGTGGCTACAAAGATAAGCTAAAAGACTGTTTCCCAAATCTGGGAATGGTAACACTTGTATTTCTGTGAGTTGGGCATATTAACACATTTTGGGAGAGGACTAGAGTAATAAACTTTAGGGAGAAGGAAGGGTAGAAGGATGACAGATTAGGTAAGGAAGACATTTTAAGGCATAAATTCTTCATGGACAGGCATAAGAAGTAGATACCAGAAAGCCCTGGATGTGAGAATAGAAGGAAAATTAAAAGTCCTAGGTGTGGGAGGGAATGAAAGGAGATGAGAAAAGGAAGGGTAACTAGTAGATTGAGGACATGGCACTCACTACCTTTGTGCGGGTAATGGAAATCCTGTTATGAGATTTTTACGACGGACTGGTTGTGGCTGGAGCAGTAGGTGAGGTGCATGCTTTGAGAGAGCATTCAGAGCAGCTTGAAGTAGCCTGAGTTTGAGGGTCCAAGAGGCAAATTTAGGGGGATTGTAATGAAAAACAATTAGGGCCTTCTATAAGGGCCTTGGCAGTGCAGGTGGTGGATTCTGAACATGTATAGGAAATTCAGACAGAATTCTAGTAGTGGCGTCAGTGTGGGAGGATGGGGGCAATGCAGGTAATCGGGCATAAAACCTGAGGTGATAAGTTAGAGAAACATGGAACAGTGGAGTTACCATTTTGCTTGGACTAGTCTGTATGTTTCTGGTTATGTCCTCTGTTCCTTTTACGCAGTGCGATTTTAATGTGTGCTTGTTAAGCAGTGAAAATTAAGAAATAGGTAAGTAAAACTGGAACTCAAGTTCCTGTTCTGGTTCTTGCCCAGAATCATGCAGTAAATCAGTTTAAGTCATTCAAGTTCACAGTGCCTGTTTCTGTCTGTAAAATGGGGATAATATCTGGCTCACTACAGTGTTGTGAGAATTTTTTGTTTAATGTTTATTTGTTGCTTGGTAGACCCCTGTAACTGGTATTGACATCTCCTGATCATATCCCCAGTGGACAAGTTATTTATTACTCATTAGTGAACAGTGTTCCATGCATTCATATCCTCTAATAGGCTAGGGACAGACATTACACACAAACTGGTTTAAGTGATCAGAAACTGGTTTAAAACTGTAACAGAACAAACATGCATTACACATAAACCTGTTTGAAAATGGCTGAAACTGGTTTGAGATAAATCTGGTTGAATGTAGTATCAGACTTAACTGATTTGGGTCAAACTAGTTTATGCAATGTCTGTCCCAGACCCCTTGCTAGTTTAAGCTACATCAGACTCCCCCAGCATGCCGGCATGCTCTCTGGGCTGGGCGGGGCTCTCTGCTTCACAGCAGAGCTGGCCCCTCCCTCCCTGCTCCCTGGCTGCGGCTCTGGCAGAGACTGCAGGTACAGCAGAGTCTGCTGACTTGCCTGTGCCCCCCTCCCCACCATCTGCTGCTTCCCTTCCTCCTCTCTCCCACAGCACGGACTATAGCCAGCATTTTGGTATGCTAGCTGATGCTGTGTAAGGCAGATTGGACAGTGTCTGCTAAAGGCTTTTTGGAGCTAATCAACAGGTCATCTGGTAATGTCCCTCCATTCCTTCCTTTGGGAAAAGCTGTTTAAGAAGAGCTTGAACTAAGAGGCTTTGTTTTCTGATGGGGTGCTAAATGCTGATAACAGCTGATAAATGTTGTGGGGGAGGGGACCCCTTCCTAATCACAGCATCCTGCTGGGGCCTGGCCACATCCCCTCTCAGCTTAGCAATATGGAAGGGAAGGGAGGGCTACTCTAGCACCTCCTGGCTTCTAGCCTGAGCCACTACAGGCATGTGCTGGCATTTTTTCAGTCCAGAGGGGGATGTCTGTGCAGTTACAAAGTGATTTAGCCTAGCCAGATTAGACTAACCTGCAAAGATTGAATCAATTCAGGCTCAGGGTTTTGAATATCTGTCCATAGCCATAATGTGTAGTAACCTCAGTGAATTGAGGGGAAGAGGTTGGGAGTCTTTGAGCAGCTGTATTCACTTGCCCAGTATATCACTGATTCGGAAGCTGGACTTGACCAGTTACACTTATTTTTCTTTTGAAGATGAGCCTGCCAGTCCAGAGGAAAGCAATTTATCAATATCTTAATATTTTTAAAGCAGTCCACAGCACTTTTCTGTCCATCAGAATCTTTCTAGTTTTAGGTTTGGCCACTTCACACAGCACCCTGGGGCTACCTATCTGCTTCACATCATTAATTTGTGGATTTTCTCCTGAAAAAGACATTAAAAACCAAATAGAATTCCCCTGTAGGAGATCCTAACTCAGACCTAGAAATCTTTTCCCCGGTGTTTTAATCTTGTCTCATCAAAATCTGTCGTGAGAGTATCACTATCCGAGTCCACTTTAAAACCCCATTCTTGGAGGCTAAATAATCTTTCTGGGTATTGTTGATTTATATCATAATAGTGTGAGGAGATGCATTATTTGTAGCTTATTTTCATTTAATTATTTAACTGTATATGTAAAACTAATGAGAAATGATGTTTGGCCTACTGGTACTATACACAAATAACATTTTACACAGTCATGTGTGAATTTTGGGTTCAATAATGACTTCAGGCTCTTGTCCTCATGTGAAAAATATTGGATCTGTTAATCTTACTTCTACATCTACTGTCTGGCTGGTGGTGGAACCAAGCCATCTCAGTGTCCCTGCACTTCCTGCCAGAAGATACGACAACTGCTACCACTGGTAATATTGCACAATGGCTCCGTCCAGCCCTGGCAACAAGAAAGGGGGTTACCATGAAGACTGTCATCGCTTGGAGAGAAATGGTGGATTCAAAGCGTCTTACAACAACATGATTTAAAAACAGCAGGGTGTATGCGAAGGAAATAATGTTTGAAAGGTGGCATTATTTCTTAATGTTGTGCCCAAAGCATTTTTATCATACAAATGTAAACCATGACAGCCAGTGCCATTTTCTTGTTTAGTAGTTATCATTAAAGATTTCAAATGTTTAAACTTATGAAAACCTTTAATTCTGTATGTGTAGGCAGTAGAACTAGTTGGAACATAGAAACTTGATTTTGTTGGGAAACAGAGGGATAGGAATCAAGACTTTGAAATTGCTTCAATTTGGAAATGTTTGAAATGGAGCCATTTTAACTTTTTCATGAATTGCCTTCAATATTTTTTCCTGATTTATTTATTTTTTTTTTATGAGAACATTGTCAAAATGTTTGTTGATTTTTTTTCAGTGATTGAACAAGTTTTTTCAGTATACCAGCCATGTCGATAGCAATTTGATATTTTCAAAATGAATATAGTGATAATCAAAAAAACAGGCAAACATTTCTCTTCAAAATGGAACATTTCATTAACATTGATGATTTTTGGTGAAAAACTTGTTTTATGCAAAAAATCCATTTTTCAGTGAGGCAAAGAAAAAGGAAAAAGTTTTCCTAGCTTAATGGTTAGCTTGGAGAGCAATGATTAAATGTTCTCAGGAAAGCTGCAAAGAATGAGTTTGAATCCTGCTCCAAACTTGTGATGAAGGCTGCTTCCAGTTGAACCAGTTGTAAAAGGACTCCTGGTCATTTGGGAAGTTCCCTTGGCTACATAGAAACTTATGTATCTTTACTATGCTAGGCTAATGGGATGCTGCCTGAACATGTTGGTGATATCCTGACCCCATGGAAATTTATAGCAAAACGTCTGTTGACTCTAGTGAGGCCTGACATTTTCCCTTTACTTGCTTTGGGTTATTTGTTTGTTTGTTTTAGGAGAATGGTATTTTTTTTACTTTGTATATATATGTTGCATGGTGCCACAAGTGACCCTAGGTGTGCTGTGTTATAAATATTATAATTATGTTCATCCAAAGAGGTATTGCTTTGAAACTTTCCCCACAGACTTTCTGAGTTCTGCTGAGTTCTCAAACTTCTCGTGCATAGTGAGCCCAGTTTAGCACCAAGTAATTAATTGTTCTTAAAAAAATAAAAATGTGTCCCTTTATGTCCAGGGTTTTTTTTTTTTTTGGGGGGGGGGGGGGTTGGTTCTTTTTTTTTAAGTTGGGGTGGCGGGGCATAACTCTGACTATATGTGTTTCAATGTCATCATTTAAAGAAAGGGAGAGGAGAACTGATGTGAACTTGGTTAATGGTGAGTGGTTATACACCTGTAGTTCCATCTGTGCACAACCATTCTCTTTTATTGGTAACTGAATTAGTGATAGTACTTTATATAAAAGGGAAGAAAAATATGTAAAAAATTATACTGGCATTTTTATTGTGGTTTCAAACCACTATTTTTTTCTTAGTGCCTTTTATATCAGCTGGCTTAGTTATCATTTACTGCCATTGTCCAATAGCTGGGCCAAGACTACATCTTCTGTTTTTGCATCTTGTATTCCAACAACAGGTGTCTGCAGATTCTAGCTCCTCCATGAACTCCAACACACCTCTAGTAAGAATAACCACTCGCCTCTCCTCAACGGCAGATGCCCCAATGCTGGCAGGCGTCTCTGAGTATGAACTGCCAGAAGACCCCAAATGGGAATTTCCCAGAGATAAGTAAGTACATTTGCTTCCGCTATTACCATTGAAATATATTGGAGAGTCATGTAAATCCCCTGAGGAGGCTTTCTTTCCAACTTCCACAAGGATTATTTTTGCTGTATGCTTTTTTCCTAATACAAACAAATGAAAACACCAGGTACCTGAATCCTTGCTAAACATCAGATGCAGTTCTTTGAAATCAAAGTTAGTATGGACACCAAATTTTATGTGTAGAATAAGTTCAAAAATTTCAGATGTCCTGGAGGGACATTTGGATGTTTGGAATTCACCTGTAGAAAGTTTTAGTAAACTCCTGTAGCAAACTGGTTAGTCGTTAAGAAGCAGATTTTAATTTTGAATTAATAGTGTATATACAACATGGATCATCAATGGGTATTATCATATTATCAATAGTTAAAGCAATCAGACCCACACAATTTATCCATGAAATATTCCTAATCATCAGTGATGACTATCAAAGACCTTTTTCTTAATATAGTAATGTAGAGGTATCTTTTTGGTTTAAAACTGTTACAAAGCATAATTAAATGTGATATATTCAGATTTATCTGTCAAAATCTATTCAGTTGAAATTAGGTTTAGTGTATATAAGAAGGGGACGGGAGGAGAGGGGTGTAGCAGCAGTCCAGTTAAGGTCTCTCCATACTTTCCCAAGTGTCAATTCCAGGTCCTGTCTTGTGCCAAGATCACTCCCAGTCATCCCAGCTATAAATGGACAGGTTATTTAGGGAAGGTTGTTCAAGGGAGTCTATGGCCAGACATGAGGGGACCTACATTACTTTCTCATGTTCTGATGTATCCAGTCCAGCTGCTGTTGGCTACAGAAACCAACATACCTTAATAATACTAGCATTATAGGCTGTGAGGCTCAGGACATTTTGTTGAGCAAGATGAGTAGGAGCATAATTTAAACTATAAACATCATCCTGAATATAAAATG
Source organism: Alligator sinensis (assembly GCF_000455745.1). Lineage (NCBI taxonomy): Eukaryota > Metazoa > Chordata > Crocodylia > Alligatoridae > Alligator > Alligator sinensis. The sequence goes on along the minus strand of NW_005842133.1, from coordinate 520,750 downwards.
TACACATGTAAGAGATAATATTAATACAAGCATATTGTAATTGTGTAATTGTGTAATTTAAGCATATATTAGAGTTAATATTAATTTTAAAAAAATATTGGAGGAAATGACCTAATTTAACTATGAACAGCTTTCTCTGAAAGCTCAGTATTATGAACTTAGATGGAAGAGCTGTAATCGCATACATTTTGACAACCGTTATGGAAATTATTTAATTTTGTAGCTGAAAACCAGTGCAATACACTGTAATTGCCACCTGCAATATTCTAGTCAACAGTGAGGGCCAGTATACATAATTTTGTCAGCCCTCACCCTTGGGGGAATACACTACATGCGGAAAATGTTAGTGTGCTAAACATTTAAAAACAGCATTGAGCACAAATGTAGGTGGAGCGGGTTTCCAATGAAAGGAGGCTATTTAGAGGCAGTTTATTAGGTTGCGGGGAGCAGGCACACAATGAAAGGATTGTTACACTCGTGCTAGCAGTGCAAGAACACATAAATTAACCATTTTCCAATGCAAATGTTTGGTCTCTGCCAAGATCTTAAATTCAATTTAAATTCTGGATAAATTGCAGAATGACCTCAGCGTAGCATACGCTGCCCTTCGGTCTTTGCACCTTTTCAAACTGGTATGCGCTTTAAAAACAGGCACACAGTGTGCTGTTGCATTTTTGACAGTATTAAGGCAATATTTTTAAAGGGTCTCTGAAATTCCCCAGCAAAAATTCTTTCTATTATTAGCTGTGTTATATCCAAGGAGACAGGTGGGTTTTTCATACGATTTAGCGTTGGTCTTATCTCCCCCTCTTGATGCGAATATTAAAACCCTCTTTTACCTCCGTTGGGAGTAGATGTAAACCTATGATCAAAGCTTTGCTCCCTATGTCTGTTCATATTAAGTGGTTGCAGCTCCCCGTCCTTGTGAGCTTTTTTGGTAAGTTACTTCTTTCTCAGTCTAGATTGTAATCTCTTTAAGTGAGCAACAGCAATGAACTCCTGGAGTGGTTTCCTTGACTGCTTCAGCAGAACCATCTGTTAAGGAATATGTTGTTCCACCTGAGTAAAGGCATCAGAATCTGGCCTTAAGCTATTTGGCCAGAATTTGGCTATTTATTATTTGTCAAGGCTGATCACTACCTTCCTGGGCATTGTTTGATTATACATGGGACCCATTTTTTTTTTCAGATCTCATTGTTTTGAAATCTTTTTATTTATTTGTCAGATTTGAGATTTCAGACTGCTTGTTAGTGGGCTTTGCTACCAGATAAATCTTGGCCAGGCTTCATTTTGCCCACGTTGGTAAAATAGGTACCGATTGTTCTTACCGTGATAGCTCAGCTAGAATCAGACTTCATGTTCCCAATTCCTGCTCCCCATTAAGCCAGGATCTGGGGCTGTCCTCTGTGTCTCATGACATCTGGGACCACAAAAAGCATACAGCAAAGAAATAGTGTCCCGGTAGCCTCTATACTAGGTAAAGGTAACACTCAATTTCTTCCCATGCAGGATCAAGATATCGGTTGTCACATCCTCACTCTCCTCTTCGCTAGTTGTTTGATTGTCATTGTCATATTCCTGTAATCTCACCTTCTCCCATGATTTTCCTTCTTTTTTTCACAAGGAGAAGGTTGTCTGACTGCCCTGATATCCACAAGTGGGAGAAATGTGGGTTATACTTACCTCGCACTGTCCACTGGATCATTGTGTCTGTCCTATCTATTGCCTTCAGCTGAAGAAGTCATTGGAAAGAGACCCCTTATCCCTGCCTTGAACAGGAAATGGAGAGCAAATTTTGATTTAGAATTAAATTATTTGAAAAATATGTTAATGTCTAGATTATGGCTGTATATCACATGAACCACCTGAAATGGTTCTGCAGGTGCTGGTATCATCCTGATACACACAGATTGTGCCATTTACAAATTAAGAAGCTGAACTGAAACCACACACACGCATGCAAATAAACCCCTCCTCATCACCCAGTGCTCTGGCTAGAAAAGAAAATAACTGTATTATAGCGATGTGAAAAGTTCTGTTGTTGTTTGGTTGCATCATTTTTTTTAGGAAATTGCACTCGGTATTGTGAGCCCTGCACATCTGCCCAAATGTGGTCTCTGTTATTACAAGTAAAAATGGAGTTTAAAAACTGTGTTTAGTTAACTGTTCTGCCTGTGTTAGCCTCTCGCTGTACTGTCACTACACAAACATACTAGAGTGCGCATGAAAACTAGTCTGCACAAGAGTTTCATTAGTTCCATGTGATAAATGCTTCATGCTACAGCAAGTTGTTGAAAGCTTTTTATACGGAGCTCTGGAATTTCACTGGTTCCATCCCTTTACCAGATGCTGTGTGCTAATCCCCTGTTTACACCTCTAGGCTGACGCTAGGTAAACCCCTTGGGGAAGGTTGCTTTGGGCAAGTTGTCATGGCAGAAGCGGTGGGAATCGATAAAGACAGGCCGAAAGAAGCAGTTACTGTGGCGGTGAAGATGTTGAAAGGTAAAAAGATTGGAGGGGGTTGGAGATTTGGGGGGCGGGATCGAGGTGGTAATTTTTATCAAGAATGTTTCTTTTGTTGCCTCTGAACTCAATAATTGTAGAGGGTCAGGGTTCACATAGTTGACCTCAGCCTTCAGCAGTTTTCAGTATAAATCAGTGCTTTTGACAGCCTATTTATCTTTAGCAATTTGTATTTACAAGCAAATCAATGTATTGTTAGAAATTGTTTGGTTCTTGTCTCTGATACAAGTAAATCCACAGTTGGTATATATTTAGGTAGGTGATCACAATTTTCCATTTCTGGATATATACGTATTACTAATTTAGTTATAAGGTTAGTTTTTAGAGAAGGCTTAGCTGTTAATGTGCTTGAAAGTCCAGAGCAGCTTATATAATTTCAAGGCAGTTTTCCCATATTCTTTGGCTCCTCTTAAAATGTTACAGAAGGGAGTTGGTGGGCCAGACTGTATCTGGAGAGTGGAACAGCTGCTTAATGGGTCACGTGATTTTTGTCACATGACACAAATCCTAAAAACCCACGTGTATTTCTAAACGTGCAAGACGTAGACGGCATCACACTGCCTGATAAATGTCTAATGGGCTCCACTGAAGTTCTTCCAGTTGCTGACTGTATGTGGCAGTCCAGAAAACATGAGCTGAACTTGTTGTGACTTGTGTAGATGATGCTACAGAAAAAGATCTGTCTGACCTGGTGTCAGAAATGGAGATGATGAAGATGATCGGGAAGCACAAAAATATCATCAATCTTCTTGGAGCCTGCACACAGGATGGTGAGTACATAACAGAAAGCTGCCCAGCATGCTCACTCAAACAGGCCTTGAAAAAAAATCTCATTTATTATCATTTTTTCAAGAATTCTTTCTTCAGGAAACAGACATGCTGTGATGGGACTTTTAAATATTTCTTCAGCTTAGCAGCAATATTTCCCCCTTCTGTATCTGATTATAAAGATGCTGTGAAGCTTTTTATGTTAAGAGGGACTGCATTGTGTGAAAGCTTTTTTAACTTATTTTGGCTTTTCTAGTAGTTTTGCACACCTGTCAATCCTAAGAAACGTGTCCCTTTTAAACTTGGAATGGCTAGCTTAGCTTTATGATACGTGTGTCCAATCACTCTGTTAATTGAAGCTAATTATGAGCTATGAGGCTGATCAGAACTGTGACAGGAAAATTAACATCTTTGGAAAAGCAGTTACACCTTTTCTGGGGGGTTATGTTGTTTTTGCAGTGAAAATATTTTAGGTCAGAAGTCGGAGTGGTCTGGAGAGAATAATCTTTGAGCTGTGATTTAGGTGCTTCGAAATTCTTATCCAGGGCCTCTCCGACTGATTTGCTCTGTACTGGGTCAAGTTAATTACTGCTGTCATTGCCTCAATTCCTCATCTTTAATTTAACTCCTGATTTAATTTTAGAATGTACTAATTTAACAGGGCTCTTGTGAGGATTAGATAATGAATGCTTGTACAGCACTACAGGAATGAAAAGCACAATAAAAGACCTTGTATTTCACTCTTAATCATGGGTTGGCAACCTGCGACCCACAGACCAGATCAAGCCGACCAAGGATGGTGTGCAGGCTGAGCAGCTGGGATCTCGGTGGCAATTCTGGGGGAAGCAGAGCAGTCGTGTTTCTCTGCCCCAAACAGATTTTCTGCAGCACTGCCCCAGCCTTCCCTGCCCTCTCTTGTGCCCCGTTACTGCAGCTGTTGCTTCTCTTGCTGCTAAATTTGTCACTGGTTGGAATTGGTGGCTACTGGAATCAGTGGTGTAGACTAAGAGTCAGCAGCAACTGCAGTAGGACACAAGAGAGAGAGCAACCCTTGGCCTAGAGCAGGGAGGACTGGGGTGGCATCAGACAGCTCAGAGCAGGGGTAGTGGCAAGCAGTGGCACAGCTTCACACCTTGCTGCTTTATTTTGCCTTGCCACAGACACCTGGTCTAAATAATTATTTTCTTTTGCATGGGTTTGAATTCTCATCCCATATGTTCTCTTTATCTAAAGGTCCATTGTATGTGATAGTAGAATATGCTTCTAAAGGGAATCTGCGTGAATACCTGCGAGCACGGAGACCTCCTGGAATGGAATATTCGTTCGATATTAACAGGGTGCCAGAGGAACAGATGACATTCAAAGACTTAGTATCATGCACGTACCAGTTGGCAAGAGGCATGGAATACTTGGCTTCACAGAAAGTAGGTCTAGCTGGGCAAATACTCTGTAAAATACTTTGCTTACTTTAAAATAAGTTGCTTCACTTTTGTTCTCCCCTGTTTGTCTTGGAGAATGTATTTACCAATAGAAAGGCCCCAATCCAGCGAGGTCCTTAACTGTGCACTTGATAGGCTTTATTGGTCTCAGGGGCACCACTTGCGTTCAAAGTTTAAATTAGGTTCAAGTATCTTGCAAAGCAAGGGCCGAGACCAGATAATTTAAAGTAAATATTGGAGTGTATTTGCCTAAAATGAACTTTGAATTCATAAGCACAGGTACTTGCTAGGTAAGCACTACGTTCCCTCCATTTGGGAATAACGCTACACCAGGTGTCCTATGTTTCCAATCAAAGCTATAAACCCAGCTCAAATATTGAATATGCAATATAAATGGAGTCTGTTATCAAAATTATTTGCCTAATGATAACAAATGGTATTAAAACATTGTAAAGTGTTTGTGGGGAATTTGTGAAGGGAGGAAACAGCAAAAGCAAATTGAATAAATTATTTGTTGAAAATGATGCGCTCAACTACCTGAAACCAGTACTTGTAAGAAAAACAAACTTATTTACTCTACCCTAGAGACCTATTTCTGGTAAAACCTTCTATAACTAGGGCCTTGGATTAAATTAGAATTAGGAAACCCGTAAATGGTACCATATAACCAGCTCTGTAAACAGACCATATTGCCAAGTTAATGAAAGATATTCATTAAAGTGGATTGTGTTTGAGACTTGTGGTGAGATTCTCAGAGGCAGTGAGCATTTCCTGCAAGGTGCTGAGCAGATTATGGGCCCCTTGTTAGTTCACTGGGCTAGGGCTGTTTTGCAACCACCAAGAATAATGAAGCATCCAATCCTGCTGCACACAGACCTATTCAGTTTAATTACGTGTGTGTATATTCCAGTACAAATCTGATAGCAGGTGAAGTGTCCAAATGTGTTTTTACCTGTGTATTTTAGAAAGGATAAAAGCCAAATTACAACAAGAGAAACTGGAAAGGAAGCAGGTCACCCGTGTGAAACTGACTGGCTAATGGATTAAGTGTGAATGTAGGATTAGGCAATGTACCCTAGGGCACCCATCTTGAAGAAACACTTTACTAAGGATGAGCTGTGATCTTGTAGTACAGGGTGTCCAGCCAAAAAAGCAGGCAATCACTATGAAAGGATAATTAAAAAAGAATAAAAAATCCAAGCATCTGGACTGGCACATTTCTGTGAACATGGGTGTGCCCCAGGAGCACAGACACTGGAATGCTCTTATAGCTTATTGCCAAAAAAGCATGCATCCATAGGAAAGGAATGGCATCCTTCAGCCAGTCCCCATCCAGGAGGAGCTGATCAGTGCAGTGCAGAACTGACAGAAGGTAAAGCATTACACAAGGTTGAGAGCAGAGAGAAAACAAAGGGAGTATATACTAGGACTATGCATTCCGGTTTTTCAAATATCTCACTATTTACATTTGTATTTCACTAGCTCTTTCCCCCTCAGGGAGCCATTTGTTGAGCTGAAATAATAAAAGCTGATCTTCTCACGGTATTTCCACCATCCAGGAACTAAAACACCGTGAGAAGACCAGCTCTCTTGTTGTTTCAACCCAATGAATGGCTCGCCGAGGCATTAAAAAAAATAGCATGAAAAATGTAAATGCAAATACAAGGAACTTCTGGTCAACACCCATAGTACGCAGGCTTTATGAGTTAAATTTTCAAAAGTACCAAAGAGACGTGAGAGCACAAGTCTGGTTTTTCAGAAGGGTCTTGGAAGTCAAAGGCTCACTGACTTCGAGGCTTCTATGTGGCTTTGGTACTTTTGCAAATGGGATATAGAAACAGACATTTCTGAAGATGTTTTTTCAGTTCCTTTGAATACTGTCTCTTCTAATTCCTAAAGCACACTGCTGAAAGTGTGTCGTTTTACCAAGCATAGTTTGAGAATCACTTGGATCAACTCATTAAGGACACAGAGTACATTAGTAATGGAGAGGACTGATCAGATTTTGCTCTCAGCGGTAGCAGCGTTTGGTGGAATTTTTCACTTTGCAACGTTGATGAGAAAACAAAGATGATCCGAATTTCTGTTAGCAATAGGTGCTGGAGCTCCTGTGAGCAGAGGTCCCTGATCTGAGATTACCTTAGATCAATGATTTTCAACCAGGGTGCATCAGCTTGGGGGTGTCCTGAGGTCCTTTCACGGGTGCCATGCACTGTTGGCACTGTTAGGTGTACAAACATTATTCACAAGATTAAACCCATACATTTAAAGTGGAAACCCGTAGTGCTAAAGACATTCTGCTGTGTTGTGGTCTTTCAGATTTCTTTGCAACAGAAAACTTTCTCTCTTTTTTTTCTGCATTCCAAAAATGAGTGAGAACCTAAGAGCTAGGGGTGCCTTGAGTCACATGAGGAGGAGCCTAACATCTAAACAGATTGAAAACCACTAGATTGTGCAGGAATGGTGGGCAGAGAACCTTCCACTGAGCTAGAAACCTCTTAGGAGTAGTCAGGTGCAAAACCTGATTTCCAGACAGCCTCTTCTGAAGGTTGGTTTTATGTATCCACAAATGCAATTAGTGAGGTCACCTATGCTAACATAGGGAAGCGCAGAAGATAGGCAGGCCTACCTTTACCTATAGAGGGTAAGAAATCACAGGGAACTCCCAAGCTATGCTATAGCATATAAGATCCAGCTGATATGGTAGAATTCAGCTAATGGTTTTGTCTTCTGTGCCAGGAGGTTGCATATGCCAGCATCAAAAGCAGTCACAGAAGAATAATCCAAAATAATAGAAAAAGGGTTAAGATATCTAGCTCCAGCAGAAGTAGGACATGCTGGGGAGAAATGCAAGCGGAATGTTTCTTAACAGGTCTTTGATGTCACCTTGTATTACTCATGATACAGCTGCTTTAACCGAGTAGGGGTAACCATAGCAGCCAAAATTTCCTCTCCAGGCTTGGAAAAGATCAATTGCAAATTTTCAGGAGTGCCGATGTGAAGAAGAACACAACTGAGATTGGGAGAATTTTGCAGGGGGCTTCTAAAAACCAAACGGACTGCAGCAGATCGTATCCACCATTTTAGACTGGTGGACAAAATAAGGACACACCGTAAATACATGTTTACTTTCTAGACCAGTGGTTTTCAACCTCTTTTCATTTGCAGACCCCCTACACAATTTTGAATGGAGGTGCAGATCCCTTTGAATTTTTTGTGTGGGTGATCACACATTTTTGATTGATCGTAGTCGTCTTTCGCAGACCACTTAGACATAGTCTGTGGACTCCACGGGGTCCGTGAACTGCTCTAAACTACTGCTCTAGGCCCACAGAGCATGTCACAATCAGTTCTTTACCAGATTATATTGTTTTTATTCCAAACTCTTAGGTTCAAGTGGTTGCATTGATCTAGGCTGTCAGTTTGGAGCCACATAAATCCAATATAATTTGAGGAATCCATAGTAATAAAACACTCAGTAACAAGATTTATAATAAAAATCTGGAAAACCTGTATTGGAGCAGCCTAGACTGGGGATAGTGAAGCAGCTTTGGTTCAGTTTGGCTAAGCAGTCAAGCCTCCCTTTGCTGCAAAGCTGAGCTGTAAATTTCCTAAAGACGGGCTTTTCTGAGCAATTTCTAGGTTTTAGAGCTGCTCTGAAGATCAATTCTAAAAACTGGAAACGCTGAAAAAAATAGTTATTACAATCATCCCCCCTGTGCCCTTTGCTTGATCATGTTATCATAATTATATGACTTTCTCACCCTTTAAACTGTAGAAGAAATTAGAAATGTCACCACTTGTTAGAAATAATTTCACTTTTTAAAACTATGTATCTTCTGTTCAGTAATTTTCCCCTCCTCCTTTTTCAGTGCATTCATCGGGATTTAGCAGCAAGAAATGTTTTGGTAACTGAAAACAATGTAATGAAAATAGCAGACTTTGGCTTGGCCAGAGACATCAACAATATAGATTATTACAAAAAGACTACTAATGTAAGTGGATGGTTTTCTTATCGTTGGAACCAAGCGTTTCGTTAAATAATTCATTTGAAGTACTGTGATTCTAATCCTAATGGACTTCTTGTACAGCAGCCTAACTTTTAATCACAGAGAAGAAAATAGTAATCAAGGGCATAAGTGTCTCTGTCCCCTCTTATTGAGCAACGAAGGTTATCTTTCTACATAACCTGAGAGAAGATATGTATTATGCAATTCTCTATAAGTGATAAAACGAAGTATTACTTTTCACTGGGCTTGAGACACAGCCCATTGAAATGGATGGCAAGATTCCTATTGATTTCAATACACTTTGCATCAGGCACAAGGTCTCTGAAAACGTGTAGTAAACAGTACAATGTTTCCTTTATAGTGCCTGGCTACTGCATGTTGCTGTATATATTTCTGTCTGGACTTGTATTGCAGGCAGACTTGTAAACATAGTATGGCAATGGCAGCAAAGTGGGGGTTGAAAAGCTGTTAAAACGGTGTTCATTTTCCACATTGCTGTTGCTGCTGTCTGACCTTCAGCAAAGCAGATAGGTTCCTAATGTCCAAAAAGACCATTATTTGAGCTAATTAATATGAGACACCTTGTACCTGTTTTTTCAGAAGTCCTGAGTAACCACAATTTCATTTGAAGTGCTTTCAAAATTCCTGATGCAATTGGCTGCATCTCTGCAGAGAATTGGTTATGAAGATGTATTCCTTTAAATTGTTAATTGGTGAAAATAACTTGCACATGTACACTCACAGGGACACCAGGCTTTCTACAGGCACTCCCATACCAGTTGTGGTGAAGGAAGTGAAACATCTTCTCAATTCCAGATCACAAATCCCAGATCGCATGCAGATTTGTCGCTGGAAATGCAAAGGCTACAGGCCTATGTAGTTCCTCTGCCCACCATGCAGGGATTTGGCCTATGGGGAGCAAGTAAATCCAACAGCCCTGACCTCGCTTGTTCAACTTCTCTCTCCACTGGCCTGTTTGTTAAAGATTTATTAACATACATCTGTTTATGGAGGACCCATGTGGAATGACCTTGTTCACATTAGACTACTGACCCCTCTCCTCCTCCTGCTCCCATCAGTGGACAATGTGGGAGTTAAATGGGCATGAACTTACATGCCACTTATTTGATCCCAGGATGCTAGAGAGAGGAGAGTCTTGTGTTTTCTGATATCTGATAGCACAGAGGTAAACTGTGAGCTGGTGGGGGTGGTGGTTTCAGCAGACCGTTGACCTCTAGTTATTTATGTTTAAGAATAAATTAATATTTTTACAAATCCATCATGGAAACTGCCTTGTAAATTGCTACAGTTTTAATGTACTGATTCTTATTTTTCCCCTTTTCTACTGCCAGGGCCGGCTGCCTGTGAAGTGGATGGCTCCAGAAGCCCTGTTCGATAGAGTTTACACACATCAAAGTGATGTGTGAGTAACTTCATTTAATCATTTAACCTTTCTACTTCAGCCATTTTTTTTTTTAAGGGACAGCTTTGAAAATCTTCATGTATATTTTCTTCCTGCTTTTTTTTAACCTTAAACTGTCTGTGTTTACTGTCTGTGTTTCACATGTTCATAAAAGAGCGGGAGTCACCCTTAGAAAGTGAGGATTTTATGGTAGACTGCTAGCCAATGCTCTGTTACTAATCTGCCTGGCTTCAAAGCGCTCGAAAAGTGGAAAACGCTAACCTCCTTCCGCCAATGTGGAAGTTTCCCCTTCTTGAACTTATTTACAGATAGGCAGCTACAAAGCACCTATCTAATTTGCTCGAACTTCCTTCAATTTTTTTAATGGTCCTGAATCTTTTTTGTTCAAAATTTTTGTTAAAAATAGGCAAGATATATATAGAACACAATGCTTTCACTTAAAACATTTGTTTTAGTTTTAGAAGTATTGCTTTTGTCATGTAGAATCCTTGCAGTAGAAAGAACTTTTAAAGCTAGAACAACCCTTTTAAGTGTGCGTTCTGAAGCTAGCTGACATGACCTCTTGAGGTTTATTCCACTTATCAGTATTTTTATTTTCTGTCTAATATTCACATCCCTTATGCTGGGATTGATTTTTTTTTTTTTTTTTAAGACCAGAGTTCCCATGCTTGGGCTATCAGAAAAAAACATTTTTTCCTGTCATTTTTGAAGCTCAGAACTGATTTACAATATTCCTAAATGCTGAGTTAAGAAGAGCTTTATTGAGTACTGATGGAAATTTCTTTTTTTTTTTTTATGGCGATACCATGGAGGACTGGACTGTAACAAAAGTATGAAAAGTAGGAAAGGTTTTGCATGTTAATATAAGGTTAAAAAAGGAGGATATGGAGGTACAAAGAGCTGGATCAGAATGCTTGAAGTTTTGTGCCTTCATATCTACTTGGATTTACAGGACTGCAAGAACCATGTGAAATACATGAGGAGCTTCAGGATTAAAGCAAATGGATAAGATTTTTTTCAGTGTAACAAATGACTGTCTCAATTTTGAAGCATCTGATTTGCCAAACTGAACCTACTTGCTTTTCCACACAAGGTTCCTTAAGAGCAAAACTTTCCTGTGAAATATTTTGCTTTTTGACAAATCTACTTTTTCTGAAATGTTTCATTGAAAAATTTTGGAGCTTCTTTACTGGATGCATGTGTCAGAAATAATTTTGGCAAAGGATATAATTCCTCACAAATGGCATGGAAACTTGACCACTTGGGAGCTTGGAGAACACCAGACAAAGACCAGGAAGGCATTTAGGAAAGTGCTTATGTTGGTCCCTTTTCAATAAAGTCTGGTTAACTTTAAGCACATGTTTTTTCCTGTTGAAATCAGATGTGTAAAGTTAGGCTCTTGCTTAACTTTCATCTTTTTCTGAAGAGTGATAGGCTGCTTAGCTGGGTCTACCTGTTTCCCATGCTCATTATTGCTACACCGAGGTACCCCAGTGATATTAATGGATACAAGGAAAGATCTCAGCGTGAATCAGACTGGCAGAGCTGGGTCCTTAACTAGCAATGCTCTAGGAAGTTCCAAACATGACTAGGGTTTTCTTAAGAGGAATTTAATAATGTGCTCTTCCCTTTTTATCCCATAGTTGGTCATTTGGTGTGCTAATGTGGGAGATCTTCACTTTAGGAGGGTCACCTTATCCAGGAATTCCAGTGGAGGAACTTTTTAAGCTGCTTAAAGAAGGACATAGAATGGATAAGCCTGCCAACTGCACCAATGAACTGTAAGAACCATTATTCACTGTAAGCGGGTAGAACAGTACCCATACAATGCACTGTCACACAGTGAATGCTGATGTATTGTTCTCTCTCTCTCTCTCTCATATTATAACAATATAATTATAAAGTTATTATATTATATGTAGATATAATACACACACACAGATAGATATAGATATCTATCTATAATGTTTAGATAAAGAATATCTATCTGTGTGTGTGTGTGTGTGTGTGTGTGTGTGTGTGTGTGTATGTATATATTAGGGGTGTGCAAAGTGTTTCGTAGTTTCATAATAGTTAGGGGTCAGAAGGGACTTGATCATCTAGATCAAGATCATCATAGATCATCTAGTCTAACCCCCTGTCACTGGTTGGAGCACATGCTGGGATCACACGACCCCAGACAGGTGTTCATCCAACCTCTTAAGTGGGCAGTATTCAATTCGTATTCGGCCTGATTCGGAGGACAACAATTTGACTCATTGATTCGGATCACTGTTCTGATTCAGTTCGGCCGAATCTGAAGATTTGATTCTGATTTGAAGAATCAGCGATTCAGTCATAGGCACAGCTTTAAAGTGATTCTCAACCCAGGTGCCACAAGATCCTTTGAAGGATCTCACAAGGTGTGAGGATATAAACAGATTAAGCGCAGTCTCAGGCTTATCACTGCCTGGCCATTCTCTGCTCCCATTGCCCAGCCCCACTGTAAGGATGTAAACTTTGTATTAAATAAGTTTTGGAAATGAAGTGCCACTCAGTTCACAGAAAATTATGGAGGAATTCCTTGAGTTTAAAGAGGAGCACTTTCAGTCCGAAAAGGTTGAGAACTACTGCTTTAGGAAGTCAGAGGTTTGGGGCAGTAGCCAGCACAGACTCTAAGCCAGGGGCAGGCAATTATTTTGGGCAGAGGGCCGCTTACTGAGTTTTGGCAAGCCATTGAGGGCTGCATGACAGGCAGCCAGGGGCAGATAAATATTAATTTTCTAAATTTTTTAGGGGCCCCATGGGCCGGATAGAATGGCTTGTCGGGCGCATTTTGCCCACCCCTGCTCTAAGCTACCGCTCTGGCCCCCAGAATATTTTGCTTGGGTTAAAAATATTGGATTGCAGAGTTAATGCTACATGCCTCTGCTACAGAATTTTGAATCTACAGTCACCGGTAAAGTCAGTCCTATAATGATCTATTTCTCTGTATGTGTGTGTTCTTTTATCTATAGTATATTGCACTCTTTTTCCAGATCTGTTACAGTGCAGTATAAAGTGCTTGGCCATTTGTTCAACATAGTTCTATGTTATCTATAAATAGTCAATGGAGGGCAGGGGCGTGAAAGCGATACCATATTTATCAAAGAATCTCTCATAGCCCAAATCCATAAATGTTGTGTTTATATATGACTTTCTGCTTGCATCATTTTGTGTTCAGATCGATAAATTTGCCACCTTTACTCTCTCCTGGCTAATCCCTGCAGGTGGAACATAATAAAAGGTATTACAATGAACTTTTAGTAGAGAAGAACAAGAGTTACCTTGCATGAAGACCAAGGAGCCAAACTTGGCAAAACACTTTTGTGTTTAGGTGCATTATTGAATCAGAATCCAAATACTGTGATGTAGGTTCTTGATTTTTACTGTTGCTTGTGGTAGTGCAAAAAAGAAAAAGAAAGAAATATCATACAGTTGCTGAATCTTAAGTATTGTACAGCGCCTAGCACATTTAGGTTCTGTTCCATGACTAGGGCTCTTAGGCACTACTAGAACACACGATCAGATGATTAATAATAGTTGTGAATGAAATGACGGTCTAACTAAGATGTATGAGGTGAATTAACTCAGTGAAATGCATATTTCTGCAGCTATATGATGATGAGAGATTGCTGGCATGCAGTACCTTCACAGAGACCCACTTTTAAGCAGTTGGTAGAAGACTTGGATCGAATTCTCACTCTCACAACTAATGAGGTGTGTAAATTATTCACTCTTAAGCAGCAGATCAGAGCATATAGTTTATGAGATAGATGTAACTTATTAAATATGAAACTCAGTTCCCGTTATCTTATAATTCTATTTGTCACTTTTCCTCTGGGGTCACACACAGATAAATTATGTATCCTAATGAAACGGTGGTTTTTCTGCCTGTACGCACTGATTTATGTAAGAGAACAGAGACCTATATTAAAGCATGTTCATTTACTCATCTATGCATCTCATAAGATTTTCAGCATATCAGCATCCAGGAGATGTCAGGGGTAGGTGGGAGGGTGAATATTTATATTTCAACATTAGTTTCATGTTGGGGAGCAACGCAAAGTTCATGGTATGTTGGATTTATTATCTTAATTTGATTTTAAGCCATAGTAACTAAGACAGAAAAGAAAGCAGAGCAAATGACGAACTCTAAATTATCTGTCTGGGGGTGAATTAGGCTAACTGAAATATTTGTCTGTGAGAGAACAAAATCCCAGAGGGTTATTACCATCCACTTACTAAGACACCTTCTACCCCCATTCCAAAAATGGTGTATGACTTTTTTAAAAATCATAATGATTTTATATTTTAAAGGCCTGAAAACCTATTCCTTGTATCAAGCCATAGATTCATTCATGTATATGTAAAATTCTCTTATTGTTTAAGCATAGCTACTTCTAAGGATAATCACAGCAGTCACAACATTACTAGCACAGATTTTTAAGAGCAAAAGAAAAAGACTGAAGTAGAGCAAACTCTTTTTTGGGCTGTAACATTTTTCAGTGAAAAAATGCAGGTTCGGCAACACAAACTGCTTTGTGAATCTGTGTCAGTTTTGTCAAATTGTTCATGGGGGCGCTACAAAATTGTTTTGACATTTATTTTTGAAAATAAAAGATTTTGGCGTTTTATATTGAAAATTACTTTTGCTTTAGAAATTTCCCTCTCTGTTGCACTTTTTCTTGGGACTCTCATTCACGTAGATGAAGTCTCTTTCTGCATGATTTATATAAGAATTCAGAAGCGCCATATCTGAGGTGATCTAGCGTCTACCTGAGACTATTTAAATGTTGGGTCTTTGACTAAGTACTAAAATGCACAGAGCAGGATTCTGTATTAACCAAAGGGATAGCGCACGGGTGACTGGTGCCTCCGAAGTCTGGGGGGGCCCTAGATCACTGATGTGGGGGGTCTCCCAGCAGCCCGTTGCTGACTGGGGGAGCAGCTGATCACTGAGCCAGCAGGGAAACCAGAAGTGCATTTCCGGCAGCGCTTCCAGTTTTGTGGCTGGCGCTTCCGGGGGTGCATGGGTGATCTCAGGGGGTACATGTGCACCCCCTACGCATCGCCAACGGGATAGAGGATCTTTACACTTCCTTCTCCTCCAAATTCTGCATTGCTTCAGGAGTTTAATAGGCCTTCAGTGTAACTTTTAACAAGTTTTCAGGATTATCTTAGTTACCGAGCTCCCCATGGAGTACGGTGCTCAGGGGTGGATCCAGAAGGGGTGTGGCAATACAGTTATTCCTCTCCCCCTTTAGCTGTCACACGTGAGCACTCAGTATTGTGGGGGTCTGCTCAGAGCCCCTGTTTATGCGTGGCTCCAGAGACTGGGGGTAACTACTGCCCCCATTGCTTGTCTCCTTTTTCCCTGCTGCTTAATTTAGCAGAGAGGGAGATGCCATAGGGTCCATCCCCTGGGCTCTGGAGCCACATAAAAGCAGAGGCTCCAAACAGACTCTGCCCTGATCAGCTGCTTAGCTCAGAGTGTGGGCAGGAGCCCATGCTGAGTAGGCAGTGAGGGAAGTGCTTGCTGCATATGCATGGCACAGCCAAAGCTGGGGAGGGTGAGGGCACCTACACGTCACTTGGCACATCCGGGATCTGCTGCTGACATTGTTTCCCACAGTGCAGTATGTCAGGCTCCTCTCACCACTACCACAATCCTTCCACGCAGTCTTTTGCAAAGGAGGTCCTTGGGAGGCAGCCTCATAACTATGTTTTACCCTGCTGCACCGGGAATACTCCTTGCAGGGAGTGCTTTTATTCCCCTCTGGTCCTTTATGGCATAAGGAAGATGGAATCTTGTCTCAGATGTTTCACTTATACCTTTAGATCTGCCAAACTATATGTTAGAAAATCTCAAGATAATGATCACTCTTGAGCAGGGGTGGGCAATTATTTGGGCTGGAGGGTCACTTGAGAAGTTTTAGTGAGCTGTTGAGGGCCAGTGGGAGGAGTGGGGGTGCTGATCCCTGTCATGGCTGTTTACACCACCAATTGATCCTTTCCAGCTCTGGCCTTGTCTGCCCCACACCCACTGCCAGAGATGCTGGGTGGAGCAGACAGATGGGTCTCCAAGGAGACCAGCCCAGGCCCACCGCAGGCAGGTTGTGCTCAGTTGGGCAGATGGGATGGGGCCGCAGGCAGGCATGGAGCAGCATCTGGGAGTGGGACAGGCAGGCAAGGCCAGGGCTACAATGGTGGTGACAGCATGGGGCCAGAGCCACGATCCACTCCCCCACATGTCCAGAACTGGTGCCCATCACAGGCGCATGCAGGGAATGGGGCCAGAGCCACGATCTCCTCCCCACACGTCCAGAACCAGCGCCCATTGCAGGCACATGCAGATAACGGATGGCAGCTGTGCCCCAGGCCCCAGCCCCGTGTTGTCCTTGCTGAACTGCCCTGCCTGCCCATCCTGCTCATCCCATCCACCTGGCTGAGCACACCCTACCCACGATAGTCCTGGGCCATTCTCCATGGAGACCCCTCCCACTCCGTCTGGCATCCCCTGCGGTAGGTATGGGGCAGACAGGCTGAAGTGCCAGGGCAGTGGAGACACTGACAGCCACAGCCGGAAGGAGCTGCCACCATAGAGGCTGCCAGGAAGCTGAGTCTGGCCATGGTGCTGCCCGCAGCCTGCCACTGTGCCACCCATCCCCATGGGCTACAGTTCCCAGCATGCCCGAGAGCCACGTGTGGGGATAGGACAGACTGTGCTCCATGCCAGATGGCATCTCCATACCCAGGGGCAGTGGGATTGGCCACACACACTCAAACCCAGGCTGCCCCCAGCACCTGGGCATGGTGGGGGTAAGGGACCCACCATGGGCCACTTGGAAGGCCACATTTGGCCTGCGGTCTGCATTTTGCCTATCTCTGCTCTTGTGGGTTCCAGCTGTTCCTGCACCATTTGCAGGAGAAATGACCTGACCATTCTCAACCCTTAGAGCCATTTCCCTAACGTAACCATATGAATCAAAAGCTTCCACAGACAGTCATACAGGTTACCTAAAAAAACCCAAACCCTGCCTGTAAGGTATGGAGTAGCCTTGGCTCCAAACTGGTGAGGTATTTTGCTATCCACTGCATTTGAAAAATATTTTAAAGCCTTTCTTGTTGCCCATACTTAAAATGATGAGCATAAAGTCTTGGTATTTTAAGATATAATTATGATGATTGCATTTCTGATTTTAAAATATTTTAATCAAGTCATTAAAAAAAAAAATTAAGCGCTATAACATACTGACTGAGGCAGAAGACATGTCTCATCAGTATGACCATAACTTGTGGTTTAGCAAAGAAGCACTTGCATTTAAATGAATACAGCTGCCTGTTAGAAGTTGAAAGAGAGAGAACATTTCAAGAGGGAAATGGCTTTATTCTCCTGCCAAAACTCTTGTTTTTAGCAAAAGTCCCTCAACCCAAAACTTGGATTAAACATATATTATTTCCTTTTTTAATGCTGGTTTGGTCATTGCTACTCTAGGATGTGTACAGGCACACAAAATAGCAAAAATTATAGAGAAACCCAGGTCCAGTAAGTTGTGTTCTTGATTTTTCATTTTAGTTCTTTTGGTAAGCATGTCACTGCATATTTAAATATAAATTTAATATCAGATTATATAAAACAGATACACAAATTGACCAAAGGAATATAACATTGGAAGCATCTTTTCTTCTCCAAATCATTACCATGTGCTAGAGAAAAATGGTTCTATTTAGTATAAAATTTCATTTTTATCATTGTAAGCGAAAATTCCTCGTTTGATGTGGTGAGCATGCTTATTTCCACTGATGTGCCTAATGCTGATGTTGGAATTGACATTTCTTCTTTCCTTTTTTTTTTTCTCTCTCCACATTGCCCCCCACCCCCAAGTTTCCCTAATGATCTCTGGTTTTATCAGCGATAAAGAAAATGGTCACTTTTGAAGACCTTTTTTTTTGGTCCATGAAACAGACTGATTGACCAATAACACATTAACCTTTATGCCATATATTTAAGAAATTCTTTCTTTCTTCCATTCCAGGAATACTTGGATCTCAGTGGACCCCTTGAACAGTATTCACCCAGTTACCCTGACACTAGGAGTTCATGTTCCTCAGGTGATGACTCTGTTTTTTCTCCTGATCCAATGCCTTATGAACCTTGTCTACCTAAGTACCAACATATAAATGGCAGTGTTAAAACATGAAAAGAAACTATTTTTATTCCATAGAGGAACAGAGAGACAAGAACGCTGACCTACCTACCACAAGAAGAAAAAGATCTTTTCTCCAGGACCCCTATGTTTCTGTTTGTACATATGATATATATAAGGGAAAAAAATACTTGGAGGAAAATAGTCAGAACTTATGTAAAGAATTATATAATTTGGAACTCTAAAATATTCTGGAAGAAGAAGAATGTTTATGGGCCATGTATAGATTCGCTTAACTGCATCAATTTTCTGGCTTGTTTTAAGCCATAATAGACTTTATTTGTACAATGGACCAGTTGGACTTAAGGCAAGCTCTGGGTCTGCCTTTCTTGTTTATTTTTGTAAAATTTGGAGAAAATATATGTTGGCACCCACTTATAGAGCACAAATGCAGTATATAGGTGCTGGATGTATGTAAATATATTCAAAATATGTATAAATATATATATATTATATTTACAATGAATTATTTTTTGTATTGATTTAAAAATGGATGCCAATCCACCTAGCAAATTAGTCTCTTTTTTAACAGCTATTTGCTAAATGCTGTTCTTACACCGAATTTCTTAATTTTCACCGTCCAAAGGTGGAAAATACTTTGCTTTCAGGGAAAATGGTATATCGTTAATTTATTAACTAATTGGTAATGTACAAAACAATTAATCGTTTATAGGATTGTTGTTGTTTTTGTAATTTAAATGGCATTTCTATGCAGGCAGCACAGAGAACTAGTAGATATATTGCTCAGACTTTACTAGTTGTCAGATCTTTTAAAAAAAAAGAAATATTTACAGTATATAACTAATTTTGGGAATTAAACTTTTGATTTCTTTGCATTTTAAACTTCAGTGTCAGATGATTGTTCTTCTCAAAACCAAATCCTTTAACAAGAAGGTATCTTATTTTCTCTATCTTTGATAAGTAGGTATCACTAAAGTAATAAAGTTTAATAGAACTTCCAAGGCCAAAATAGCACCATTACTCTTTGAAAAAAGGAGTGCTTTTAATGAGTTTCTAAAGTAAAGAAAGACATTAAGTTGTCTATAACCATAGCAGAAAGTACTGCTTTAAAAGGAGCTGAGCTTCTACACTTGAGTTGCACATACATCAAATTAACTGGTATTGTCTTAATTGATTTTGATAATAGATTCCAGATCTTTTGGCCTAATAGCATCTTTTCAGGATGGTCCTGTATTGTAACTTATGTTTAAAGAGAAAAGTTATAGTGACAATTTGCCATTGGAATATTACCATCTTTTTAAGGGATTAGTTCATGCTGGCTCCAGAATATATTTCGGAATCATTCCATAATGTCAGGCATGGAGCTGGTGTCAAACAAAATGTTGCTGCATTTTTTCAATTGTATTTAAAATAAAGTATTGTGTTTTTACTTTCAAAACACCCACTCACACTGGTATAGCCATGCGATATGAATGCAAATTACACTGCTTTACGTATTAAAATTGGGGGGGGGGAAGTATTAAAATCTGTTAACTTTTGTACTGACAATAAAATGTTTCTACAGATATTAATGTTAACATTACAAAATAAATGTCATGCAACTTATTTATTTTTATTTTTTAATTTTTTATGTTTTACCAATATGTTTCTGTCCTTGAAGTGAGGGGATGCTTCATTCTGGCTTCATTGTATACTATTGACATGTTCAATCAGGAATGGGTTTTGGACCCAGTCTTGGAGTTGAGAGAAGATATGTATAGGTTGGGCTATTAGAGAATTGGGGCTTAAGGTTGAAAACCTTTTGAATATTTGAAAAGATCACAGATTAATATCAAGGGAAACTTGGTTTAAGGTATCCTCTGTTTTATGTCCCCACCAGGTTGTATATACTACTAGTAAGCTTTTCAGAAAAATGAAATTTTAAGAATTCATGCATTTTTTTCATTTCCTCATTAGGATAGTATTGATACTTTTTAATGGAAAACCAGAGAGAGAGCCTGAGCTATTGGGTTTAGGGCACTTACATGAAATGTAGAAACCTCCGGTTCACATTTATACTCCTTCACCCCTTATCTTGTGTCTGTGCCTGTGCCCTTGTCCTCTCTCTAACCCAGAAATTTCATTGCATATCTGGTGAAGATTTCTGACAAAAGTTTCTTCAAATTAATATACTGCCATCTAAACTATATCCAAGATTGTTCCCCAAAGTATTTTTTTGCTGGTGCTTTGTTCATTTTTGCATTAAATGCCCTAAGGTTTTAGATGTCTGTGACTTATCTGAGGAAACTCTGCAACAGTTGTGTACATCTCACTTTTGTTGATGTACAGTGCACCATTTTCCTTTCCCTAGTTGAATTCCATAACCGCTTTATACTTTGCCAAGTATTTCTTCTCAACCCCCTACTGATAATTTATGCACATGGATATTGTCACTTGTGGAGCAGAATGCAGCTACGTAGAAGTAAAGTACAACCCCAGAAAAGTGTTATTGAGTAAAATGGGTCATTGGAATCAGAGGTTATCCTGTTAAATTAAGCAACATTATAATAATATATTTTGAACATATTATAATATATTTTGAATACTTTCATCTGTTAATTGGCCAGGAGACTAAAGTACTTGCTTTTTAATCTTGCAAGAGATATTTGCAGCACCACAAATAGTCTTATCTGACCAATGGAACTGGGTTTAGTTAAATTGTTTTGTAGCATTTTGGTAGACAGTGATCCAATAACAGCTTGGGTAGGAAAGAAATGTGGTCTGTATACCCCACAACACTTCATCTAATTGTTCTTCGGATATCATTCATCCAAATATAGGTGTAGTCCAGCCCTGCTTAGCACATAAGAAAAAAAGGATTTAGGACACTAGGTACATGGCTGCTGTCCATAGTGAACCTTTCTGCCCTCATTTTTACTTCACAGCCTTTGTTAGGAAGCTCCACTTAGAATGGAAAACCCTTTCTTCCCTGTTTCCTTCTGTTCCCCAACTGGCTTTGACCAGTATAAAAGGTTTGCTTTTGTCAAAGCCTAATATGTGACGCACACAAGCTGAATACTTTTTTCAATTTCAAAATTATGTCTGAAGGTGAAAGGATGAAGGTTCAGAGTAGTTAGTTCATCCAAGAGAAGGTCCACTGTTGACTTGATCTTGGTATGCAAATAATGATATGGGGCTCTTTTAGCAGGAAAAGGTGCAACAGGATCCAGTAGGTAGACGTTGAACTAGATAAATAATTAGAACACCTTGCCCAGAGATGTGGTCAATTTAACATTACCTGATGCCTGTATCTTGCTAAAGAGTATCAAGAAGAAAATCAAAGATTATCCTCATCTCTTTGGGTGAATAATGAAGGCATACCAGAATCTGTAGACAAACGCACATAAGGGAATAAGTCATGTAATTACCACTGCAACCAGCCACCTTTTAATCTCTAGGCCAAATGACCAGTTCCTATTTATACATGATTCATTCAGATGTGGCCTTAAAAGAGTGTCTAGTGCATGGCCTGGACTCATGCTTCTGGAGCAATAACTGTTTTGTCACTGATATATGGTAAAGGATATACCATAGCTCAAACAAAAGCTATATGCTTGGGTGCATGTTACTGAATGTACTTATAATATAACGCAGGAGGTTAGACTTTTGTTATAATGGTTTCCTCTAACATTAAACTCTACAAAGAAACAATCCTTGTATTGCAAAACTTAGATGTCTTTCAGTTTCTTAGACAATTGCAGATAGATATCAGCTTTTCTTTATGAGCAGCTTTTCTTCATTACTGATATAAAGGGGAAAAATTTACTGAGATACAAATCTCTCAGGAGATTTGATTCTGTTTTGTTTTCTTTTTAAAATCATTTAAACACAGTTTTAAAAACAACCATGGTACAACTAAAAAATTAACTACTGCTTGTGGGAGAGGGGAAAATACTCAAGGTTTTGAACACAGAGACTTACTGTCAATCCACTTCAGCCCTTTCCTACAAGAAGAAAGTTATAGTCCCATACATAATAAATTTATAAATAAAATGTAATTTCTCCTTAAATGAATCAATGCCCATTAATATGGCAAGCAGGAACTGCTAACAGGTAAGAGGTGTTTTCCCTGCCTCTCCTATAAGTACAGCTCCATGCTATAAATTTTTATGAGTCATGCTGAAAATGACATTCATGTTAAGAAGTGAATAGATTTTGCTTGCAGAGGAACTTTTTCTTCCCCTTACATTTTAAAAATCTTGATGATTTTTTTTTTTCTTGATTTCCATAAAACTTCTAGCATGGTCTTACCTCACTTTTGGAGGAGAGCTCAGGAAAGCTGTGCTGTTCTTTGTTGTACTTATCAGGTGTAGTTCACTTTAGTGCTAAATTTAACAAAACAAAGTGGTCTGATCGCAGAAATGAAAATTGAAAATTAAGTACTACTTCAGGATATCAGTAAGTAAATGGAGAGGGTAAACCACTAGGAACAAGTGCAGTCAGAAATATTAAAATCACTGAGATCATATTTTATTACAATTTAACTGAAGAGAAAAAAGCCCCAAACCTTTGGTGATTTTTAATTTGGCAATACCAAGCCCTGTGAGCTGTTCACAAGGTGATGTGACTGTGATGTGAGCTCACAGATGTGACTGGACTACAGGTTAAAAAAAAAATTGGCCGCTTCCATCTTTTGATATGACTTTAAATATAGGGGCATGTATGAATGCAGGGATTTGACTCTGACCCTTTACTGCCACCACTTATTCCCCCACTCCCAAACTCCAGAGAACTTCAGACTGAAGATTAATTTTTTACAGCTGGCTGATAATTTTCCCATTGAACATTTTATCATTGAAAAATGCTGTCATGTGAAACTCAAAATCATCTGCAGGAGTGGGTCTACCTGGATGAAATTTCATTTTGAAAATACTGAAATGGAGCCTTTTGATCTTAGGACATTTTGTTTTGAAGTTTATTTTATGTACTATAAATAAAGTCAAAATTGGACTGAAACATGTGGGGCTTTTATCAAAGTTGCCCCAACATTTATCCAAATATTTGGTTTTATCAAAGTTGCCCCAACATTTATCCAAATATATTTTTTAAATTGTTTTGCTGAACATTTTTTTAAATGTTTTGGTTTTCATTTGACTCAGAAAGAGTAACATTGGAGTTTTCCATAGAATGGAAAGTCTAATTTCAACCGGATCTGCAAGTTTTTATATGTTACAGAGCTACTTAGTATTTTACAGAGCTACTTAATAAGTGTTGGACATACTGCATTTGTGGTAAGGTACCCAAAAGACATGTTATACCCTATAAGCTGAAGATAAGGATGTACTACTTCCATACTTCCATTGGATGCAAGACACCTTGAATGGTAGTTAAGGAGAGAGAAAGACCATAATCACAAGTCAACAATGTATTCTAAGGCCATATGATGCTGCCTCCTAAGATCCTAAATGAGGATCCTCCTGTTGCTGGAACAGTTTCAGGATGAGATCTAGTACTTTTCCTTCAAATACAATGACTTTGCACCAATTCTAATGTGGTCCTGCTCCTTGAAGTTCAGCCTCCAGTATGTTGTTGTTCTGAGGCAATAAAGAGAGAAGATAGAGGAATAGAAAGGGAGACAAAACTTCTGACACCCCTGCTGTCTTGAGACGTCTACAGCATATATCTGAGCAAGACGGAATGAAAATTTATGGAAAAATCTTGACTGCCAAACACTGCGTTTTAAAGACATTTCAGAAAGAAGGTAGCCAAGGTACAATATTTTGTCTAGACACGTTTCCCTGGCACAACTATAGTTTTTGAGGTCTATTCAGCAGCGTACAGTGGTTTCTTGTCCAAACCTATGTTGCCACAGCTCTACAAACTGAAAGTTTAATACTATATTGCTGAACTGAACACAATGATTGATCTGACTCGAATTAGTATCTGGCAGGTCATAATACTAAACTAAATGTGGTCCTGGAAGAAATGGGTGCAATGGCCTGAAAAAAATGGAGGTCCACTGTGGCTGAGTGGCAAATTATTTCATAAACCATAAAGTATCCATAACAGTTGAGGATATACTTACTACAGGAGACATTAATGCCAATATTTCTGAGCTAAGTTATAAACATTTGTGGCTGACATCTGCCCGGATGATCTGTGCTGGGGAAAGAATCAGCCTGCAATGGAAGAAGGGTGTGTGTTTTTCAGGTTCTTTGTTTGTTTGTTTCTTTGCCATTTTAAGATTGAGGATTGTATTATGAGTACCTTAGGTTAAGAATAGACATTGCCTTTGTCTCTGCATGAATTGTGCCTGTTTTTGTCCAGGAACAGAAATGTTCCGGGATTGGCGTGTACACACATCAAGTCTAATTGGGGTTTAGTGGGCAACTGAATGCACTGTCACTTTTCTGCCACTAACGTAATGATGTAATCCTGGAATAACCTTTCAGATGTACTTTGTGTGTCCTTCTTATCCTGTGTACCTTTTTAGGATTTATTTCAGGACAACAGACATGGATGTCTGAACAGTTGCATTTTGTCACATGGTAAAGTGGTTTATTCTGGGAGACGTGATGTCTGTTTGTAACTTTAGCTTTCCCTGACATTGAGTGAAACATTTGACTTCTGTGGTCCAAAGATTTGTTCCAATTGTTTTCCAAATTAAATGATCTCATGAATTGCTGGTGAATGCAGTACAGAAGTAAAACGAACCGTGACGCACACAATGACTCAGAAATGCGAACACGCTCCGCCTTTCCTCTATTGATACTCCTTGCAAAATAACACTTAATAGCGCACACATTCGTGGAGATAGGTTGTACCCGTCAACGTAGAACAAACACATCCTTGCATAACTCCCTGGCGTAACTTATGCTCAGAAGTTACACATGGCATGAAACTGTTTTGGTTGAAGATTTTACGTGGGATGCACAAAAGGCACCGCACAGCCTGTTCTCCTACCAAAGGCAGATGGAGTTTTACTGTTGGTCTCACTGAGTGCATCTATATGTGAAATTAAGGTGAAATGATAAACTCTGGAGCAGTCAGAGCTGGAGTAAACTGCAGCAGAACATAGCGTCTACATGTGTGCCCAGAATGGCAGCAATTTGAGCTGGCAGAGGGCACAGGGGGTCAGTCCTGGGTGGTTGTGGAGCTGGCTGGGGCACGAGGGTGCTGACCCTACAGAGCTGTGTGGGTGGGTGGCAAGCAGGAGTCTGACCCCGACCCTTTCACCATTTATACGTGTGTTTCAGCGCAGCAAAGTATTCTGCAATAGTGCTATCTTTGACAGTACTATTTCATGGCAGAGTTAATTAGTTTACTGAGCACAAATGCCAGTACATGTGTAGACTGTGATGCTTTACTGCAGACCTAGTCCACTTCACAATAAAGCACATGTGGATGCTCCCACTGAGTACAAAATGAACTCCATATCATGTAGTTATGAAAATTAGTTCATGAGAACTTTCTCAATGTAGTATGGTTGATGCTTTTTGGTGTCAATGATCACATCATGTCTTTGTACTCCTGTCAATACAATTTGGACTGTCATATGGCAAAGAGAAGTCATTTCTAAAATCACAACAAAGCCA
Organism: Alligator sinensis; assembly: GCF_000455745.1. Taxonomy (NCBI): domain Eukaryota; kingdom Metazoa; phylum Chordata; order Crocodylia; family Alligatoridae; genus Alligator; species Alligator sinensis. Next base: position 494,824 of record NW_005842133.1, on the reverse strand, counting down.
CTGCACAGGACCGCTCAGCACTTCCTATAAAATCATAGAAGGTGATCCCACTCCTCCAGAGACTCTTCAAGAAAGACTGACTTAAGGACTTGAGCTCAGGGGAGAATGATATTTGACTCCCAAAATAGACAACATGCTCGAAAGAAAGGTGCTACAAGACAGTCTTCATGCTAGGATTTGGTTTCAATTCAAAGTCTGCACTTACGAACGCTTCTGCTCGTTCTACCTCTGCTGGCTCTGTGAAGCTGCCAACGTGAATGCCTGTATGATTTATCTACTGTGAAACTGCCAATAAATATGAAATAAATTTGCCCTCTAGGCAACTTTGTGCAGACAACTTTTTGTTCCAATTATTTTCTTTCATTAATCATTGGTCTTTATTCTTTATACCAGCTTTTTTACCTGCGCTTCATTTTTTTTTTTTTCAATATTGAAAATTATTTACATTTTTAAATATTTAGAGTGGAAGAAATTTATCATGGTACTTGCTGATTTGCAAAACACTTCTTGCCTGTTTGTAAAAATCTTGTTACCTTTAAAAATGATAAATTTGGTAAAAATGTCAATTATTTCCATAACATTTGTTAAACTTATTGGTAGGGCCCTATCGAATTCACGGTGAAAGTAGGCTGTGCTGAGGTTCCTTTAATCTTGCAGGTTTCCCTGTGCAACCCCCTGCTGCTGATTGGTGGAAGGGACCCACTTGCAGCTGACTTCTGATCAGCGGGGAAGTGAAAATCATGGTTTTAAACATGGCACCATTTTTGCCTCCCTGCTACTGATTGGCCAAGGGGCCCCCGTGGCCCCGCTGCTTGCTGCTGACCAGTGGGGAGGAAAATAGCACCATGTTTAAAACTGCAGCTTTCACTTTCCCACCAATCAGGAGTGAGCTGCCAGCCAGGACCCCTCCACCAATCAGCAGTGGGAGAGGTGCAAGGGGAACCTGAAAGATTAAAGGAACCTCAGCACAGCCTGCTTTCACAGTGAATTCGGTAGGGCCCTACTTATGGGGATAGCTGTAAATCAGCCTAATTTCAGGGGCGCTATACTGCTTTATGCCAGTTACGTAACTGGTCCATGAAGTTGGCTCTAATTTTTTTAATATTCAACAGCACTCCCAAAGTGCTTGTAATTCTTGAAGGATCTGTTCCCTTCTCAAGTCCTCATAATTAATATTAGATCCTGTCCATCTATGGATTGCTAAATCATGAAGCTACATATAATTTAACTGCTCAATATTCATAATGCACAAGCTTTTCAGATATTTCAATATATATTTTGTCAACAGAGTCCATAATAGCAATGTGCGCATTTGTGAATTAAACATTTTTTCCGTCGCGCTTGGCAATGTTTTGTTTGGTACTTTCACTTGACGCTGTGTTCACAGACGCTGTGTTTATCCTAGGTTTAATGATCCGGAAGCAGCATTTATAGCTCAGGCTGGTTCTGACAACTCTTTAAAATCACTCCCAAATTTTACATCCAGTCTCCTATCCAGCACTAGCTGCTTTAAATGTGAAAGATGTCAGCTCCAAACCAAATGGTGAAATCATCCAGTTCTGGGCCTTCTAAGAGTCGATAAACTTTTTCACATACTGTATTGGTGCAGCCAACTTGTGTATCTGTGCCGACCAGCCATCCCTCCTGCCCTGTGATGTTGCAATAAACATGAAGGGAGAATCTGCTGTGGTTTCCCTTATGCTCTGGCTTGTGGTAGATGGATAAAAAGTGAAAATACAACATTGCTAATTGCTTTTGATTGTACTGTACATGCTTTCTGTCTGGGGCCCTCCTCCTCCCACACCTTCCCCCAACTCTGATCTCCTACCAAAGCACACGCCACATCAGTGGTTCAAAAACATTTGTCTTCAAAGACTTTCATATTTTGGGAGATTTCTTTGTAACTCTACAGACAGCTGGTGCTCCATTAATCACCCTGCTGTGTTTGACAATTGGTAGATTTACGATACTGCGTTTATGAAACACAGAATGCAATTAAACATAATCAATCAGTTCAACCAGGGTTTCCAGATAGTGCTCGTGGAATCTGTTTCAAACATCCCTGCGACTGGAGTGGCCCTTCTAGAGGCAGTGAGGAAAAACAAAGACAATATGTTAACTTTAAATACTGTTTTCATTCACTCAGAAAACAGATCTTAAATGAGGCAAAGAAAAAAAAAAGCAAAGTGCTCTCTGCTGCTTCAGTTCATTTCACCTCATGAGGGGGGCACAAAGGGGACCGGCAAAAATAGTTAATCTCCAGGACTTAAGCAATTCCTGGGGACAAATTGCTGTCCTATGTCTTGAGTAGGACAACAGTCTTGGATAGTATGTTCCTTTGGGGAAAAAGTTCCTCGCTAATACACACCAGCAAAAAGAACTTATGCAAACCTTGGAAAGCCATTTGTCACCCATGTAAACAGTTTTTTGGAGTTTCAGTTCTTTTGATTTCCACAGTATTTTTCCCCTTGGAAATCTCTCTGATTTCCAGAAACCTTCCCAAAGAACAGAAGCAGCCTAAGTTCTTGTTGCAGTTGAATACAATATTATTTCTCAAAATAATTATAACAATTATGTAATAATATAAGTTTTGAAGATCAGACGCTTTGTTCCACTGTTTATCCTGGGAGGAGGATTTGCAGAGTTCTGTGACATTATACTATAACAAATGCAGTGTCAATATTATTATGGTGGTGGTTGTACCTACTGCACAGTGGCATGGGATAATCTGTGTGTGTGTATGTGTGTGTGTGTGTGTGTGTGTGTAGGAACTGTTTTAGAGAAAAATGGAAGTTATTTGAGAGTAAAGCCTGTGTTCTACATAGTCTTTCCTTATTGAAATCAAGGAGCATTCCCATATAGACTGGTGCTGACAATGCCCCAAACCCTCTAGGTCAAAGGGAAAGTTTCTGGCTGTTATAATATTGGTGAAAGAGGACAAGATTCATTATACACACATGCATATATGTGTGTGTGCGTGTGCATTTATATATTTGGGTTTTTGAAATGTATAGACCCAGAACTGAAAGCCTTCCTGACTCCTCTTTATATGTTAGCTCAGTAGTAAACCTTTTGCACTCTATGGCTGCGTCCAGATGAGCACAGACGTGCTGCACACACTGCACATGCAGGCGTTCCCCATGCTGTACTTTGCAACATGAGGGGGTTTTTTGACCCCAGAATCTCCCAGAGTCAAAAAACCCCATGCCAAAAAAAGCAGGGTGGCGCATGTGCTGCCCAAAACCAGAGCCTGGCTGACTGGAGCCACAGTCCAGCTGCTGTCCAGGCTCCCTGCTGCAGGACTGCCATGGCTGCAACTTCTGGAGGCCCCCAGGACCTCAAGTAAGGCCTCTGAGGCCAGCATAGTTGCTGGTCCCAACCTCCCCTACCCCCCAGAAGTACGTGCCACGCGCCAGAGCGCATATGGCAAAGGCGTTCCCTGGGACAAGTAGCAATGGCACAAGGTGTGCTGCTGCTACTTGCCCCCAGGGAAATGCATGTTCCCACTTGTGGGTATGTGCCTTATGAGTTCTTCATTTGAGAAGTGAGGAAAGACAGCCCTGAAATAACTGGGAAGTTGCTTTAAATAAGTTTTGTTCAGCTACTTTATCACTCAGCCTACACAATGCTATGGTTCCACTTGTATTTGTACTTGCAAACAGCCTAATGTCCTGGGGCAGCCCAGCTCAGATAATCACAGTTCTAGGGGTCTAGATAGGATTCAGCATGTGTGTATAGTAAATGAGAGGTGGTTAGCTATACTAGTCTGAAGTCAGGTAGAAGACAGGATAGATTTGCACCTTTATAGACTAACTGAATCAAAGAGCTATTCCTGATTCAGTTAGTCTATGAAAGAGAGAAGCTTCTCTAAGCGGCAGACTTACTTCATCAGATATTTCATCCAGATGCCCATAGCATCTGATGGAGTAAGCCATTGTTCATGAAAATGTATGCTACACAACACATCTCTGATTTAGCTAGTCTGTATGATGCAAATCTATCCAGCCTTCAGTACAGTAAATGCCATTGAAAACAGGCCATTTCCCACTTACATTTACCAGAGTATTTGCGAGAGATACTGTACTAAGGATGTACTAAGATCCTGTACAAAGATGTATGGAACAATATAGTCCAGTCCATTCTTAACTGTTGGCAACTTGTGTATGTATTCTAGTGTTTTACTTTGAAAGGTGAGAAATATTTGAGATGTGGAGTGCCATGTTTTTAGAAAGCAGTTTTGAAAAATGGGTATCATGGACACAGTAAAGTTATTTTCAACATTGCTACAAAAATGTAGCAATTAAAGTTTCCATACTGTATTGTGAAGCATGGAACTAACCCAAGAAGTTAGGATGCAGCTTCTGCTCCTGTGGAAATGTCTAAACATATTTGATAACATGATGAACATCTCAGATATTGAGACATTAGTCTGCATGGAATTAGCATCATATATGTATCCCTCATGAGTTAGTGTTCAGGGATAATTAATTACAGATGAGTCCCAGACAAAAGCAATATGCTGACCTTTAAATATTCACCCACCCATAAGAGAACGTAGTGCCAATAGCTACCTGGATAATTGTTACAACTCTGCTAGGCATGCCAGTTTTTGGCGCACACGGAAGTAGGACAGTGAGAGGTGGAAAGGACAGTAATGTAATTTAGACAATTATTGTTTCACACGTTTAGGAGGAAACGATTCCTCTCAGCCTAGGATCTGTAGGGCAACCGGTATGTCTTAACTTCACATAGAACGTGTCTTAATGTTAGTGTCACTTATGTGACACTAATGCCATGCTGGTTCAGGCCATTGTCTATCAGGTCTAGTGTCTTATTCCTAGCAACGAGCAATATCTGATGCCTCAAAGGAAGGGATCAGAAACCCACAGCAATAGAGGGGCCAAATGTCCAGTGCTGTACTTTGGGAGATAGGGTAGGTTTCTTTCTGACCCTATCAGTTTATACGTTGGAGCCTGAGAAATAGCGATTTAAGTTTAGAATAAATATCTAAATGCAAATGCTAAATCAGTCTTGCAGTTCTAAATCCAGCCAAAGTATTAGACTTTGTGACTCGAGACAGCAGCAAATTCCACAGGATGGTACCTGCTGTGCAAAGGAATTATTTTCTTGGATTTAGGTTTACATTCATTTTGCTAAGTAGCCCTGGAGTCCTTTAATAAGAGACAGTGGACCAGGGAGGGTTGAATTACTTTCTACTCTTTATTACCTTGAAATACCTGTGACAATTTCCTCTGAAATGTCTGTGTTTTATAATTTTCATACTTAAATTCCTCCATACCTCCTAAGCAGCCAGGTTCACTCAGAAAACATTGCAATATAAGACCTAACCACAATAAAATTACTTAATTGTTGCTGTGTAAAATAACCCCACCAAACAAACACCCCTCCCCCCCGAAAAAAAACACAAACCCTCTATTTTTTACAAAGAAATAAAATACCAACAACAAAAAATGCCAAAGGCTAGGTTGTGATTAGAGGCTCAGGCTAATGGCTGGACTGTAAGCTACGTTAACTAAGCAGTAGTAGTATTGGCAGATGCTGAGATTCAGAAACATGTCTTTGAATCTTTCTATTACTGCAGAGAGGTCTCAAGGCTGCTGCACTTCAGCAAATATAAGTCATGGGAGATCCCATTTCCAGTTAGCTTTGTCTGACCTCTATCACCTGCTGATCCAACATCTGCCACTTAGGTTTGTCAGCCAACATTTGTGTGGACATTTCTGTTTATTAGAAGGCTTACAATGAGTTCTGAGGAACTACAGAACAGCATATATTAGAAAAAAATGTTCTATTAATTTCTATATTGAGAGTGAGAGTTCAAAAGAGAACTTAAATGCATATTAATTCTTGTAACAACTATCAGTGTGGGATACGATGGAAGTGTGCTTAATGGACTGCATCACTGACCACAGCAAGTTACACCAGCTGATTCACCTGGGCTGAATTTGGCCCTTAAACTGAATCCAAAATCAGGGATCCAATTAATTAAATAAATAAACCCAACCACTTACTTTGCAGAGGGCTTATTTTCATTTCAACTTGATTTGACATGGTATTAAGGAGTCTTAGCTGCCTTACGGGATTGATCATGAGCAAAAGAGAACTCAGTCTTTCCCATGAGCCATTCTTCCTCTGTAGTGGAGGGAATGGCTGTCTTCCTTGGATTTCTTGAGCATAATTTAACAATCCTTGCAGCAGCAGGATGTTGGCTGTCATGACTCCTCTGCTTTATCCATGGTAGATTAAGGTATTATGTCTTACTATTGTGTTAGAGCTGACTGTGTGTGTTTGCTAATAAGTTAGACCAGAGGCATCAACCTCATTCAGATGAGGTTTGCTGGGCTCATCTGTAGGCTGGATCGAGACTACACAGTGGAGCCAGTACTCAGGGCTGGTCTAGCATGGGCACTGTATGCAGCATTTGTCACAGATCAACCCCCTTTGCTGTGTGCTGTGCCTGTGGCACCAGGTCCACTTAGTGCACCAGACTGGTTCTGCCAGCTTACAGGGTCAAGAAAACTAGTCAGTTAATAGCAATTCTAAGAGCAGAACAAGGGGTTACTGATTTCTACTTACTTCTAATGGCTACCCAGCACTTGTAATGCTTTGGCTTCCTTGATGTTGCACCTCCATTCTCAGCTAGCATGAGCTATCTCTTTTCAGTCCCTGAAGGTATTAAGTACCTTAAGGTCTTTTTTTTTTCTTCAATGTTGTCCATCAACCATCAGTAAGGCCTACCTCAAGGATGTTGCCCTATTAGTTGATGATAATAGATAATTTTGATGTTTCTTAATTCCTCTGCTCTCACCACATGGCTGAGCCATGCTAACTGCTGTGCACACACAACACTTGTAATGAGGGACTGTTCCATGATATTTCATAGTTCTTCATTACTTCTTTGCCACCATTTTCCCCTTATTGGGACTTTCACTGGTTTAGTGGAGGTTAACTTGGTCTAAAAAAACATTATTCAGTTTTATTATAGTTACTGAAGTTTTAAATGAACAGGTCTCCTTTTTTAGCCATGAGTGGGCACGTGCACACATGCAGGCACGTGTGCTTGCAGAAGCTCAAATGGGAGTGGTACAAATCTGAGCCAGGGATTTTTGGCTTGGCACATGTGCCTGGACATGCAGTTTGGTGTGGCGCAAACTGTGCCACTTGGGGCAAAATAACCCTGCCCAGCTCCTCCCAGATCTGTAGCCAGGGGAGCTAGAGCCTGGGGCCAGCATTTATGCTGGCCCCAGCAGTATAAAAACCTGCCCTGGTGAGCAGCTCAGGGCTACTTGCCCTTAGGAGCTTCTGAGGGCTGTTGCCACGGGCATGTATGTGGCGAGCTTCATGGACACCCTGGTCTCCTGCCCCTTCTGCAGGTGGAGGGAGACCCTGGTGCACATGACCCTTGAGTGCGCCAGGCTGCAGCCCTTCCACCTCCACCTCGAGCCTCCTTTTGAGGTTCTGGTTGAATTTCACTCCCCACCTTTTTGCTTTTGGTCACCCCATCCACAGCCCCACCAAGTCCCAGGACCTCCTGGTCAAACTCCTCCTGGCCCTGGCCAAATGAGCCCTGTACTTGACCAGGAAGGAGGCTCTGGCTTGGAAAGTGCCCAGAGACTGCGGGGCCACTTTCCTTTCACTTGTCTGTGAATGTTTTGGGCAGAGCACCAGTGGGCAGCATCCACCAGCTCCTTGGATGCCTTTGAGGACCAGTGGGTATGACTCAGGGGGGCTCTGCTCGGTGTCCCCCTCAGACGCACTTATTTTCACATTTTGACCCTTTGACCCACACAACACTCCTATCCTGTTTTTTTTATTAGTTGTCCCAAGAATGGAGTTGTCCCATTTGTCCATTAGCCCCCATAAAAAGGGGCTACTAGTTAGCAAGGTAGGCCTTGCCTATGGTAATCGGAAGGACAAATAGGAGCTCCTGAGGCCCAGCCACTTAGCATCTGGGGTCACTACCCCTTGTGCCAGCTAGACTGCAGAAGCAGACCTAACCTAGATTGGCCCCTGAAGCCTCTACCCACTGCAGCAGTCTGGCAGTGTGGGCTGCTGCCTGGCTGTGACCTGCTGCCACCTGTGACAGCATCTACCCCCTTGGACCTGCAGCCCCAAGGCTGCACCCCTGCCAGACCTGGATGGGGTGCCCCCACTCTGCCACCTGGGCAGCTATTGCCCAGATCATGTGCTCCTTGTGGTGTCCCACTTAGAACTGTCAAAGCATGTCATCTTGGCCCCAAATGGCCAAGAGGTCAGCCACCTCGTCTGCCCTCCAGTTGGTCCACAGTGCTGGCCTTGGACAAGCTCCTCTGCATAGGTCACCCCACTTATCTCACCAGCAGAGATCCTGATGTTCCCTGTTTATGAATTGCAAATACTCTGATAAGAAACCCAAATCCTCTCATTAAAATACCCAAAATAGTATTCTTCCACTACTAAAATGAAACACCCCTATACAGAGATCAGTTGGGCAATGTTTTATTGATATATTTACAAGTGTAAAGCAATTTGGAGGGGGGGGTGGGGAGAGTTTGTGGGTGGGTGTAGGTTTGTGGGGGTGAGGTTTGGGGCGTATAGGGCTTGTGCGGGGGTTTGGGGTTTGTGGCTGGGTATGTGAGTGAGGGGTTTGTGAGGGTGGCTTGGGGATGGTGTGGGTGGACTGTGGAGGGTGCTGCTCAGGAGGGGTGGGTCCCCTGCCCCTCCCACAGGGTGCAGCCCCCTGCACAGTACATGGACCATCCCCCTGCAGGGCCCACAGCTTCCCCCCACAGTGCCCACATACCTGCCCTGCAGGGCTCCAGCTCCACCCACAGGGCCCACAGCTCACCCCCACAGCAACAGTGGCCATGGGGCACTCAGGGGCCACTGCATCCAGAGCCCCCAGCAGTGCAGTATGGCCCCAATCACTCCAGAGCTGATGCTGCCTGTGTCACTCGTCACAGGACCAGCCCAGCACGGTGTAGCACTGTGCCATATGGCTTCAGGAAGCTCCAGGACTGCTTGGGCTGTCACCTGGGCCCCAGCCCTGCTCACAGGGTTCATGTGTCATGACAGGCTGGGTCCTGCCTCCATCGATCCAGCCCGGCTCAATTGCGCACGGGGCCCTTGGAGGCAGGACCTGGCCCAGTGTGACCCATGGTCCCTACGAGTGGGGCTGGGCCCTGGGTGACAGCCCAAGCAGCCCCATGTTTGTTTAAAGCTGCACAGCATGGCACCGTGATGTGCCAAGCCAGTCTGGCCCCATGACAAGCAGCACAAGCAGTGCAGGCTCTGAGATTATAGGGTCCAAAATGCACCACTGGGGGCTCTGGCTGCAGTAGGCCCTGAGTGCGCCATGGCCATTGCTACTGCGGGGGGAGCTGGGGCCTTACAGGGGGACCCACGTCCCCCAACCAGCCCCCACACAACCCCCACAAATCTACAGCCCCCCCACCCCCAGGCCCTACTTACTGGGGACAGCGCCCCAGTCACAGTCTTGCGCTGCTCCTGCTTGCCCTGCACGTGAAGGCAGCATGCTAGGGCAGCAGGGGCACCACAGAGATGCTCTGGCTGGATGCCCAAGTGTCTCTGGAGGTCCGAGCCCTGGCTTGCCTTGGAGGAACTATGCCCTGCGCTGCTTTTTTCTGGGATGTTTTTATTTGATACCTGGAAATCCAGGTATCAAATTTTGAGCCTGCGCTGCAAGTATTTTTTTCATTCTCAGTGTGCCTTTTGCGGCATCTGAAACCAGTTTGAGATGCTACAAGAAGCACGTGCATGCTTGTCTGGACGTGCCCAGTGGGTTTATTACACACCTAAATGAATCGGCAGATAAAATTACATTAGAAGCCAATCTGCTGCTGTACGGCTCAAAGCAGAGATCACAGCCAGTTTAGGAGGTCATAGCTACACAACAAACTTCCTGTCCTTGTTAACAGCCCCCTCAAGCTTACCGCACTGTCCAGGTGCAGGTGCAGATTGTCACAACCCAAAGTTGTGGTTTTTCTTGTTTGTGTGTGCTTCGGCATCGCTAAATTGTGTTCCCGCTAAATTGCAGCTCTTTTGCACAGTGGCGTGTTCTGTTGTAATTATGGGCACCGGTGGGGTTTAGCTATTGGCTTGCTAGCCGTACAAAAGGCTTGGATAGTTTCCACCCAAGTCAGAGAGAGAGAAAGCATGTGGAGTTCGGGAAAGGAGCGTGAGGATCTCTAAGCGCTGCTGATCCCTTCGAACCTAGCTTTTTCCTTAAGAGGGCAACAGAGGTTTAATTTGTCGAACCCACGGAGCTTCAACAACTCCGGGAGACCTAATTTCTGAACTCTCGGCGCCTTAACAACTCTGAGGCACATAACCTCTAGCCTCTCCCCATCGCCAACCACAACCCTAGACGTATCCCTATCCTATGGACCCAATTTTCGAACCCACGGAGTCTTAACAGCTCCGGGGGACCTGGGAACCGAGTGGAACCCACAGAGATTCAGCTGCTCCGTGAGAGAGAATTGTTGAACCCGCGGAGCCTAAACCACTCCGGGGTCAGGAACCGAGTCTATCAGAGTCCTCCACCAAGAACTCAAGCGGAGCTGCACCTGGAAAGCTGACCAGCCTACACCGTGACCACCTTGGGTGTAAGTAAATAATCTTTTCAATCAACCATTACGCCTCCGTGACTGATTCTAGCTCGAGCGTACCATACCGCGCCGCGGTTTTCTCCAGCCCCGCGTGTCCGGGCTGCTGGCCACAGCCTGTGTGCACAAAGACGGGCCCGGCTCGCCCCCGAGATCGGGAGCCGGCCCGCACACAGATGAGGCAGTTTAGCCACATCTCTGAGTTGCTTCAGGTGAGATAATTAGTACTGTTAAGTGACAATGCCAGTCAGCCTGCCCTTATGCTAATTGCCCTACCTGTTACGCACCTTCCAGTTACACTCCTTCATTCCTGGAACAGTACAGTGTGCATGAAGTCAGGCTGATGCACATGGTACGTTAAAAGTGGCTATGAAATCATCAGAAGTGATAAGAACTCTATTGCCTGAGTCATTTTGCAAATAGCAAATAAAGGTTTTAGAAGTATAGCCTGGGGGAACACTCCTGTTTCAGTAGGTACTAGACTAACTAATAGGTCTTTGCTCAGTGAATCATAGATACAGAAAATAATAGACTGAGAATTGCTGGAATTGCCTGATGTCTTCCAGGTGATGGATTTAGAGCTCAAGCTTCCATGCCAGTATGGGACAAATGACCTCAGAGGCATCTAGATGCAGCAGTGGTGCTTGGTATGTTGTAATCATTTGATAATGTTCCCCAGATGAACTTTAAACCACTCTTGCATGTGACTTTGTGAACTTCTTGCCACACCCCTTTATTTCACCTCATTATTAGATTTTCTCCCATTTGAGCATATCTTTCCATGCAAAAGCTATTGTTACCTTAATTACCTTTGTAGTAAATGAGAAACACCTGTACTGCATGCAGCTCCAAAAAGCAATGCAAATTCCAGAAGCATTTGCTGACAGCAGTGCCATGGTTTCAGATTTCAGAAACAGTAGAGAGGGATGGAGGGGATGAGCTACTAGCACTGAGTTGGGGTTGCTGCTGATCTTTACTATTGTTTACCCCGAGGTTGAGGATCTTTTGGGTTTAGGGCATTGCTTTAGTTTGTAATTGATTTATTTTGTAATGGCTCCAGGCTCAGCTGCTGATGGTACCTAGAAAAGAAACAGTCACTGAAAGCAGCCAAGCAATAATGACGATGGCTCAAAACCTTTTGAGACTTTGTACCTTTAAATCTCTCAAGAAACATAAGGCTGGCTAGATTCTTGATAATGTTGAAGACCCCTTATGCCCCTCTCACTGGTAAACAGCTGTAAAAGTTAGCAGATCCTGTCACTATGATATATCTCAGTTGAGGAGGAGTCCTTGAATATGATAGAGTACGTATAAATGCTCTGCATCACCATGTTAGAACGTTTGGCATTGGGGCCACGCTGACATGGCATGACAGAATGGAAATATCTGAACAGCATTGCTTCTCTGGGCTTATGGAAGGACCTCCTGAAGGTGCTTCTTTCTATAAATGTTATAGGGTTTGATTATAATCATGTGTTTTGCTTTACCCTATAGCCCCACAGTTCAATGATTTCAGCCCTATTTCTGTTTTGGGGCCTTTGATCAAACAAATTCACTTAACCTACTACCACTTTGACTTTCAATACTGTTATAAAGAGCCTAGGACTTAAAACACTTACCCTGGAATTGGGAGACCCAACTCTTAATTCTTTCCTCTGCCTGAGGGCATTGCAATTGTGCCACTGTTGAGAAAAGTATTCACTGCATTATGTAGACATGCCATCTTCTTGAAGCCTCCACAGGTATCCTTGTATGTCATTACATTGTGTCATGAAGTGGTACTTTTAATAGCCAATAATTATCAAAAATAAAAAATAGAACGCAGAAGAGAATAGCTTAAGAGCCTTCTTGTTTTCCTCCTTGTGCATCAGCAAAATTGCTTTTCTAAACTTTTTATGCCGTTGAAACCCACAAACAGCAAATAAAAACACTTTCAGAATCCTCAGCTAGATTCTGCAGCTGGTTACCAGATTTGCTGAAATAATTAAAACCTTTAATTAAATAATGTAAAGCTGAAAACAAAGTATTTGCATTTGGTTCTAGCTTTTTAACACACCGACAGGACACAGGGACACTAACTCACATGTCGTGTGAGTTTATTTGCTTCCTTTGTAAGGAGTAAGGCTATAGATCTGAAGATCCAAACTACGCATTTAATCTAAGCTTCATTAAAGCCCCCTTTGAATGTTTACTCATCACCAATTCACTTATAAATACAATTCAATTGGCTGCCTGCCTTGCTGTCTCAGATTTTAACCATCTTCCCACCCCCACCTCCTCATGGCTGGATATTCTTACAGTCTTACACTGGACTCTGTGTACTCAGTAAGAAGACAACAATTCACTTTTTGGAATTCAAAATAGCCAAAAGTTTAAGCCAGACTGTGGTTCGTAGCAAGTGGCTGCTCTTCCTTCAGAGAAAACTAGCAAGCTATCCAAACACCAGCAGATGTGCAGTTATAAATTAGTAATCAAAATGTACCCTCAACAGCCAAGTACATTACTGTATGTATCCATTATATCTTGATAATCAAGCCCTTTATGCTGCCTGACATGTCCAGTAGGGAACATTCATTCTCGTGTTGAAACTACCTTCTGTGGCTGTACTCCATCACTGGAAAGTCTTCTGCTGCAGCAATGTTAGGCAGCCTCAAGTTCCTTCTATCCAGGTGCCCCACAGGAAGCCAGGGCAGATCCACCATCGCAGATGAGATGGAGGGTGTTAGGCAGATGGAGGAAATGGAAATAAATTCCGATCATGTCCCCTTACAGTTTCATTGGCTGGGTGTTTATGGTGCACCAACAATGTTCCCTGGCAGGTTCAATGGCCTTCCCTGGCACCAGTACGTGTGAACAGTACTGGCGGTCTATCATGATAAATAGAAAAGTTCAGTTTTAATGTAACAAATACCTTTCAAATAAAAGGAAACTATTAGGGCTATGTGAAACAGCACCATTTCGTTTGACTTCCATTTCACCATTTTGATGGGACAGTTTTGAAAGTACTGTTTTGTTTCGTTTCGTCGAAACTGTTTCGATGCTGTTTTGACGTTTTGCCCATAGGCTATAAAGGGGAAGCATGAAACTGCTTACAACTTTGGCACTTCTTGCCTGGTTTGGATGAGACTTGTAGGGATGGTAGCCCCTTCTGAGGGCATGAAGCCTGCCAAGTTTCAAGGAGATATGTACACAGGTTTCTGGGAAACTGCACCTCAAACTGTTCAAAGCAAAACTTGTGACACTTGCTGGTAGCAGCAGCCTCCTGTCATCTGGTTGGCAGATCTGGGGGCCTACATCCCCAGGAGGGCCATGGGGCTGTGCTGGACTCCTCCTGGGGGTTTGGGACTCTGGATCTGTGTGCCAGGAGGCTGCTGCTGCTGCCAGTGACTGGGACTGGGCACAGCCTGCACCCAGCGCCAGGAAGATTGATACTGCCACTGGCCTGAGGCTGCAGTGACAGCCTCCTGGCATGTAGATATGGGGGCCTGCGCCCCCCAGGAGGAGTCTGGCACAGCCCCACAGCCTTCCTGGGGGTGCAGATCCCTGAATCTGCTTGCAGGATGACAGCATGCTGTCATTGCCAGCTGGGCCAGTGGCAGCACCAATCTTCCTGGCACTTGGCACAGGCTGCGCCCAGAGCCAGTCCCAAGCCAGTAGCAACAGCAGCCTCCTGTTATCCGGTGCGTAGATTGGGGTCCCGCACCCCTAGTAGGGCTGCAGGGCTGTGCTGGACTCGCCAGATGACAGGAGGCTGCTGCTGCCAGTTAGGACTAGCTAGTTTCAAAACGTTTTGAGTGCCCTTTTGTTTTGAAGCTGTTTCAAAGGCTTTTGTTTCATTTCAGTTTTGCAGTTTCAAGCTCAAAATGCATCAAAATAGTTTCAAAATGAAACACCCGGTGAAATTTTGCACAGCCCTATAAACTATAACACAGTTGAAAGGACTGAACTTTATTAAAAGCCATACTGGCTAAAGGTAAGGCATCTTGGACAAGGAACTTTCATCTTAAACTACCCTCACTAAGATAACTCTCTGTGTACCATACTTCACTTTCATAAGGGGAAGGTAGACCTCCTTTTGCACTCCCACTCCCCCACACCCACATCTCTATGAAGCCAGCAGATTAATTGCTTTCTGTTCACCTCTGTAGAGTGTCTTTGAGGCTGTGAGGTGACCTGGTTCATAAAGATGACTTATGTGAGCCCATCCTCTCTTTCCTTTCCTTTCCCTTTACTTTCTGTCTTTGCTGTAATGGGTTTTTGAATGAGTTCCTAACTTTTCTTCTACAGCTTTCTGGCTTGCTTGAGGTGTCTGACTTTTCTCTATAAGTTGGCAATGGAGGTACTGAACATGAATTCAGTGCTTCCAGGCCTTACACTGCTGGTTCAGAAGGCTGACTGTCTGGCCTTCAAAACTAATGATTTTTAAAAGTATAGCCATCCTCGGTAATAGCAGGTGCCTCAGCTACCTTTTCTGCTTAATGGATACTATTATTTTTCATGGATAACAAAGCTAAAGTTCCTGATATGGTGAAGATCCTTTCACAGATATTCACTTCTGAGAGCACAACTGGAGGGGCACAAGCTTGTCATATTGAATGAAATAGTTTGAATGTTTGTAAAGGGTGCCCATTAGCCAGCTTCAGGAAGAAGATAGGATTTATCTCCTTATCTAAGTCATTGTTTTGGGACTACGTGCAAAAAAGGTCCTGACTTTGCTTCTGAATTTTATCTTTAGAAGTCTTTTACAAAGAGAGCAAATATCCTGAATTCCGAGAGATCAAACCCTAAGGCCTTTTGGAAAGATTGGTAAGAAAAGGGCATTTGCAGTGATATGGAAGTCTCCCCAAGAGTAATTTAAAATGCTCAACAAAGGCAAAAGAATCTGTTGAGTAAGATCTGAGCCCAAATTTGGGAGTAGTGACAGGTTGAGTAGGAGTAGCCCACTGACGGCAGCTCACTCAATAAAAACTGTAATTTACTGTCCCAATTTGGAGGTGACTTCACTTGCAGAACAACGAAGGAAGAATCGCAAGTGTAGGCCGGAACAGACTGATCACCTGATCCACCCTCTCCGTGAACACAAATCTCTTAGTTCACGTTAAAGCTGCAGAGCACCCGAAAGGGACTGAAGGAAGGGGACTTAGTCCTATCACTGCTGAGCCCAGCTCATTGAATCGTATTGCTGAGGCCAGCCTATTGAAT
>NW_005842133.1:459848-478870 GCF_000455745.1 Alligator sinensis | reverse complement strand
AGTATTGATTCAAATTTAACTTTTAGTTGTAATTGTAGTTGTTTTTGTAATACTAATTCTTATAGCATTGTTTGGGAAGGAAGTGCATTCGGAGCATTGTTTCTGATATACATAATTATTGTGTTTTTAATGTTTGTGGTGTTTCTTAAAGCTAAGCAGTGTTATATACGTAGCAAAGAATTTTAAAATAAAATTGTGTTGTATGAGTTAAGTGTGCAATCATTGTGAAATCGTGCAATCAGCCAACTACTCCCCCAGCCAGTGCATCAAAACGAATCAGTAAATTGTGTGGGATTTTCTCTATTCCATAACCCACTAGAGGCAAAGCTCAATGACCCTGGTAAAGGTGGCAATAGAAGAACCTAAATAGAATGGAGAAAATACAAAAAATGCGGCCAAGGGAGTGACATTTGGGGAAGCAGTGCTGTTTGAAATGGATCCTTGTCATAAGAATCATAATGGCCCTCTCTGCCTTCCCTTGTTACCATGTTTGTATGCTAATATTATTAAGGCTTGGTATTGCTGTCCTGTTGAAATAAATAAGGGTGACTACAGCAATTGACTCCAATCTCAAGAGTCCTGCTGAAGCTAGCTAAAATGTGTCTTTAATATTTTACCACATTACTCGAAAAGCCTTTTTTACTGCTCCAACCATCCCTTCCAAATGTTCTCTTCAGCTGTAGCTGTAGCTGACCACAGGGGACTGTTCTCATTTAGTTCTTTCCCAAACCAACATGGTTTTAGCCCTGCACTTTGTTACCATGTTTAAAGGTTACCTGCTCTCAAGCATTGCACTCTGAAATGTAGGCTAGTTTAAGGAAGACTAAATATGAAATAGGCCCATAAGTTGTAACACCTTGTTTTGCCCTGGATATTTTTCACAATTTTGTCTTTTTCTAACTGAATGTAGAATTTATTCAATTGGATCAGTAACAATGACTTGATGCAGGCATGCACCTGAATCATAACTTGCCAATTTGGCTCTCTTTGATTCAGACGTAGGCTTCTTAAGACTTTTCATTGTGTTCATTAGAGTAACAGACACTCTATTGTGTGACACATGGAGCAACAGAGCAGGAATGACAAATTTAGGTTCACTTGAAAATTAAACAGAAGTTTCTGCTATGGAATGCTGCAGGCATGGCCCATACACTAATTAACTGTCTTACCTGGGCCGTATCCCATGGTTTGAGAATAAGTGTTCTATGCAAAGGCATTGGCCAAGTCTCCCATTGTTTCCGAAATGATATCAAATCTATCAAACCTAAAGCTTAGGTGATATTGTGCAACCGACCTTTGTAAACCACTCCTAAGAGTAAGTTCCTTTCGCTGTGTAATTTGCTAACTGTATTAAAATATATATAACAGGAGATGTAGAAAACAGCATGTGTGACCTTCTGACCTCACAGCTGCATTCAGGGAATCATATCCTTCAATGATTTCTTTTATACAAATCTGCATTCAGTTAATTTTTTAAAAATTTATTCTGGGCATTTGCCGAAATGAAAGTCAGATACAGAGCATCTTCAACGTGTGCTAGCAATTGATAAACGGCTTTGATAGGAATAAATGAACCTTATTTCAGAGAAAAATGAGTTTACTTTATTTTATTTAGAACACAAATATTGTTTGGGCCCATAAAGTCTCTTAACACTGTGAATACGGTAAATATGTCATTTCTAGGGGAGCTTGGCTGATGTTCTTTGAATATCACATTCCATGAAATAGAGGTTCAGTGAATCATTCTAGTTTGTTGGAGCAGCAAGGATTTTTGGGATATCTTTGGTTGAACCAACTGTATAGTTAGGAGAGCTACTGGAAAAGCTTTTGGGCAACAAGTGCCCTTTCTCATGTCTAAGAAGCCAATTTTACTGTTAAAACATGCATCTATTATATGACTGGGGGTGCATCTACACATGTGCTGGACTGTGCAGTTGTTACTGTGCAGTCATTTAGGACTTGCTTAAGCAAATACTAAATGTCTGTGCAGTAACTGGCGTTACTGGTCACGGCTCGTGCCTGCCAATGCTACGTTGCTGTAGCAATGACACTGCTATACCCTGCTAAAGGAGATAGGCACCCAAACCCCATTACATTTCAATGGATTATCTAACTGTCCTTTGGAAACATTGAAGATCCCAGATGACAAAGACATGAGAGAGAGACAATCATTTATGTTGGTGTAAATCCTAAGTAGTTCTTTTGATTTTAGTAGACTTATGGTACTTATCAAACTGGATATGGTTGCAACATACAATACACAGCTGATGTTTGCTTGCATCCCTTTCTAGTTTGATAATATAAAATGTCCCTAAAGCTAGAAGATTGAAAATGGGAACTTGAATTAACACTTTCACAGGTTTGCTTCTCCTACTCACCTACAGGACTGTGGACATCTAACTACCTGTGACTTTGGTCCTACTCCTTATGAATAAGTAAGGTAGGCCAAACCTATATGTTTCCAATGTCAGCTTTCTGGTTTGCTAATGATCAATGAGGTGGATCCTATTCTTTTCAATGTATGTTCTCTCTTTCCTAAGTGCTGCCCAGTGATGATAACTGGATCCTCCAATAAGTCCTTTATGGGCAATGCTTAGTTCTTGTGTGAATACCCACTGAAGCCAATGCCTACACAAAGTCCATTGCAAAGCTGACACCTAAGAGCTTAACCACTCATCACTGAACATGTTTAACAACCAAGCACTGAGGCCCCTTATTCCTTTTTTATCCATCTGCTTCTCTAGGTAGATCATAAACTTAACTGTCATGTCATTTTAAGGTGATTCTAGGGGGAAAGAATAAATATTTTCAACATCAGTATTGTCAGATACTTGAGCTCTTGCTTTATACACTACCTAGTAAAATGAGATAGTTCAAATAGTGTGGGTACAAGAATGAATGTTACGTGGTTGATAAATCATGCAAGGAATTCACTATCTATATATTTAATCTGAATTTGTTAACACTGGCAAGATAAAGGTCATTTTGATTTGATGCCAACTCCTGAAACTGGGACACTGTTCAGAAATTCTGGGTTTCTGTATCCAGCTGCATACATGTGCCTGTTATCTAATACTTTAATTGCTAACAAAACAGTGAGCAGCAGAATGTATACTGCTTTGTGTCAATATTTAAGCAGAACTTATACTTACAGTTCAAATTTATTCACCTTGGAAAGGGATTTTTGCTTCAGTTGAATAAATGAGTAAGGCTAAAATCAAGGCTACAGCATGCCTTTTTTGGTTTGTCTCAAAATGTAACCAAATGGGCAGACAACCCCGTGAGCTACAGTCCCTTATTTCCAGGCCAATTCCAAGGATGTTTTCTGATACTTCAAGAACAGTAGGGTATGGATGGACAAAATATACAAAATATCATACAGACTAAAACTGTAACCCTGCATTACTTCTCCCAATCCAGTGCAGAGTTATCCAGGAAAGAATTAGGAGCAAAACTACTGATATAAGTTAGTCCATAGACGAGATCAAGGTTTTATAAGGTTTTCCGTTCTCATTAGAATAATTTTTGCCTATCATTTGTTCCCCTTCTTCTAGGTCTCCTGTTCCTCTTGAAGGGGTCCTTCTTTTCAACTTCTTTTTAAGACAAGAACAATAGGCCTGACCACTAGGGCAACTCAAAGTAAATTAAAGCTTTACAACCTTTAGAGCCAGGAAAAGCTTTTTTAGTACCTTCTTTGACCTTGTAGTGTTCAATTATTGGAAGTAGACATAGTGTAGGAAATATGGGTTTTTAGGAAGATAGGGACTCTGCTACACATTTAAATTACAGTGGATAGAAACCAGCTGTACAGTTGTTACACATTTTTGAGCACTAACTTTATAGTTGGTTGACTCTTTTTATACCTGCATGATCATTTTTAGGGTGTAATAATTTGGATGTGCAGCTGGTCTAAATTTATTACATAACAAATTGCCTGTCAAGAATGATGGAGAGGAGGGGGGATGGGAACGGTGCTCCAGGTCTGCTCTGTTGTCCCAGGTTCGGTCCTGCTCTACCCACCCACCCTGTCCTGGTCTGGCCCTGCTGTACACCCCCACTGCTCCAGGTTTGGCCTCACTCTATATCTTTACCTAATAGAAATAAAACAAAGTTGCAAACTAAATGTAACATATCATATAGTCTTACTGCATATACCAGGGCTGTAGAAATAAAGGAATTTAGATGCCAAACTGCTGCTTATAATACAGATCTTACTATTACCTTAAAACATTTAGCATTTATGCACATAAAACCTATTTTAAGCACAAGAAATGTGCAAAAGGTACACACATGTAATATAAGGAAATACAAAAAGGTATCCGAACACCAGAAGAAGAGACAATGTGCTGCGAACTATAGGTTTTATCCTGCTGTGACGTATGCACGTGCTAGTGTCACTTGAACTGCTGTCAAATCTACAACTTATTTGAGATACAGACTTATTTGAGATACAGACCAGAGCTAATTCTGGATCTAATTCTGTAGGGAAGATGGAGCCCAAGAATCTTTAGAAAGGCAGCCCTACTATTCATGGGGAAAAATATTTTTGAGGGAAGTCAGGTTGAAGCTGTCAATTATGGAAATATAAAGTAGGGGAGAAAATGAGTTCAAAGTATCTGTGCTAATTAACCCACAGCCTGAGAAGTATTTAAACTGTGAATGTGGAAGGAAGTAAGTTACTTGACAGGCTAGCTTCTCCTAAGACGATACGATGGCCAGTCTACTGCTTCAGTTCTACAGTGGCCATCAGAACTGACGTGGAGCATCTTGCAGCAGTGCAGTTGCTCATCCAGAATGTACTGTCCCTGGTCTTCTTTCAGGCTTGTTCTCTTTATACAGGATCCAATCTAGAACATCCATCGTCTTTCATGGGCTTTGGATCAGGCTTACAATTGTTTTAACCTCATTTTATTAAGAACTATATCCAATTCGCTTCTTAAAATTCTTGCTCCTTCTGTTCTTGCTTTATCTTGAGACTCTGAAAGGTATAATCAGATTTTCATTCTATTTGCTTTTTTTATCTTGAACCTATGAACGCTCTGGATTGTTATCAACATTACAGCTTCTTCCAAAATTCCAGAAAAATATTGTTTGTTTTTTGGTTGGAATTTGGTCATTCATCAAAATAGAAATGTTCAGGGGTGATAGGATAATTTAAGCAGAGATTTGAAAGAGTCTGGGCTGAATTCCAGTAGATGATTTTCTACTAACCGACCTCTGTGTCCTGGAACCCAATGGATCCTTGTTCCAAATCATCTCACCAGACAGATTATCTCATAGCTGGGCCTTCATACTATTTCTCAGAGAAACTTGCAATGTTTAATTTACCCCAAACTGGAACAAAATCAAAGTGGAAATATTCAGCTCCTATGCAAATTGAATTACTTTTCTTTCCTTACCCCTGCTGCTCTTATACATATTTTCCATTATCTAGCAACATTTCTCTTTGACACGCCAGTCTTACAGCAGACCTGTTCTGTAGGATATGATACCACTTCCCATGAACTTTTCCATTAACTCCAATGGAGTTGGATTCAAGTCATACTGCACAAAAATTATGTGAGTTGGGTTATTCTATTTAATTTCTAGCGCTTCAATTTGCTTCATTTGAATGACTTCAGGCAGGATGACCCCATCTAAGTGTTGGCTGAGGTGTCCTGTGGAATATTTTAGCATTATCTCACTCTATAATACCAAACTCATATGAGTATTTGAGTGGTTGCTGCACAATCTAACCCCTAGTGCTTTAATTCACATCAGAGGATTCAAATAGGGATGCATTAGGTGGCCTCTGAAAGTTGCATATTAACTTTTATAGGGTTTTTGCCTAGTGGTTTTGTAAAATTCTGCAGCAGTGTACAATACACACCCCCTCTTGCTGCTGTTGGGAAACAGTCTAAGAGTTTCAGTAGCCTAATCAAGCATCAGACTTCCTTTCATGAAATCATGCTGGTTGCCCCTAATCAAGGCTTTGTCTTATAAATGTGTTCTCCTATAATGGATATAAAACTATCTGGTCTTTATTTTCTAGTGTGTCCCTTAGGCCATCATGAAAGGAACTGATTTTCCAGTCTTGAGCAGAACAGAAACCTCTGAATCTGTGAGGTCTTGCTAGCGAATGCAGTATCTGCTAGCGCTACTCCAAGCGCTTTGCAAACTTTCACCGATATTCCTCGATGAGCTCACTCTCAGAACCCTTGTTTAGAAGTTTAAATTGTTTTTGTAACTACTTCAGAGGTCATCTCTCTGTATTTTCTTTCAGCAGAGTTGTTTATTTGTAGATGACATGGTTGGAAGGACACCACACCACGAGGAAGGTCTGGATTATACTGAGTAATCAAAAGCCTGATCAGGTTTAGTGCGGATAAGACACGCTGGTACCTGTAGCCAGTGGCACACAAGGGAGTGAGGTAGCCAGCTGTGTAAGCTAGAAATGGTTTTTCATATGAGTCCAAAATGAGGCTCAAATTCACACCATTTGATCTGAAGTAAGATTCTTGACCTATTTTGCTGTGTGCTCCAGACATCACATACAATCTAGGTAGGGAGTAAAAATAGAGCCTGCAGATCAGCAGAATCAACCTGAATGTTCAAGAAACCCCCAAAATTTGCTATTCTCCCTCCCTCACAAAAGAAATTAGATCACCTTAAATATTGTGTGATATAAGTTGAGTTGCTCTTTAGTAGCTTTCTAGGTTTACAGCTTGTAGGATTCGTATTTTCAAGGGTTTTTTTGTTTTTGCAACAATGAACTCTCAAACATTTTTTCTTTTAATAAAAGCTGAAGTTCTTACGTAACCACTCCAGAAGATAGGCCTACACAAACAAAACCAATCATTATGAAAATGGCAATACTGGGTGTCATCCGAAGAGATGATGTAGGTTCCCAGATTGGAAAGAACAAAGTGGCATTGGGTGGGGAAAAAGGCAAGGCAGGAAAACATCCAACCCCTATCATTCACGCCACAGTGGTATATTTTCTTGCATTTAGTGCCAGATTTGGTACATGATGTTGTAATACCTCAATAAATTTTCTACTGTATGGAGAACTGAAACATGGGGGAACAGAGACTTCTTCCTAGGTAGTATATAATGAATATTTCATCCAGAAAAACATTGAGACAGAATAAAAACCAGGTTTCCTGTGTTAAAGGGGAAAGCCTGATTGCTTCTAATTCTAGTGCTTAGATCCTCCCATTCCCTAAGACAGCTTTTCTTTGAAAACCAATTTTTCATCCTCTCATAGATCTGTAAAGCAGTTATATCTATGATACTTAAAATTTCCCATTTTGTTAATTTGCATGTGCAGTCTTTGGTCTTTTCTTCACATTTGTATGTTTAAGGAGCACTAATTGTTCCAAATCTTCCTTGTGACCAAAAATATCCCTGCAATGATGCCAAAGCAGAATCTACATGGATTATCTGTTTCTTAGTAGCTTGTATAACTTAATTTAAATATACCTTGGTCAGCTTTAAGGTGTGTACACAAGTTATTCAAGCACGTTAAGAAGGCTGTCATTCATGCTTTGTTGCTGTTGTTGAATTCTCTCCCGTTTCCTCATTCTCTATTGCATGGCATTTGCCAGCTACTAAGAATGAAGCAGGAGTCATGCTTTCATCCCACAGTGGATTAAGTGTGTAACACAAACATCAGCTTCTATTTGTGGGCTACTTCTCCCCCTGCCATCCCTTTGGATTTGAATCAAGCTAAACTGATCCGAGAATCTGGTTTTGTGGGTTTCTTTTCTTTCGACTTCTGATCGTTCTATGCAAGAAGTTATCTAAGGTGATGCCCCTACAACTTTGAAGGTGAGCCTAGAAGCACAGCTACCGGAGCGGAAACCACTCACCCTTGCTACGTGCACCCAAGCCTGCAAATTAGCAGCATAATACATGGTTTGGGAGTGTAGCAGAGGGTTGGAGCAATCCTGAGCATGCACCTCAGGTTTTCCAGACATGGCTGCCCAGATCCACGCACTCAAGCTTGTCACGTGAGCTCCCAAGTCATCTTCATTTCCTGATTTATGTGAGACTGTGGAGTAGACATGAGTGGGAAGGGCACATCTCTTGGGACCACTCATAGGTTTATTTCAGAAGCTTCATAGACACAGCCTAAGTGGGCCATCAGTGTCTACAGGTATTAATTTGATTTATCATGTCTAGTTCATCAGAGTTTTACTCTATGTAAATAGCCATGATCTTTGAAGGATTCTGGATCCAAATTTTGTAGCTAGATCTTATCTCCAAATGTCTCAAACTGAAATGTGGATCTTGAGCCCCGGAAACTATGGGGATACAAATCTGTACTTATAGTGTGACGTGTGGGTCCATCAGAACATTGCTTGATCTTATAGCTTGGTAGAGCTCTGGTTCAAGGAAGCAATTTCTGCCGTCATTCTATAAATCCCAACATTTGTTCTTGCTGACTTTGCCAGTCTTCTTATTCCAGTGCAGTGTCCAAATAAGTACCTACACTGCAAGAGTTAGATTACTCTTTAGTTAGAATACTGTGCTTCAGTATTGCACATGCTGTAGCATGTGCAATACTGTATTCTAACCAAGATTTAAGAGTTAAAACCCTGTGAAAGTTAACTCTTGCAGTTTTCCTTCTAGAACAAGTGGATTATTCATGTTAAGAAAATCCTGCTTGCAGCATTGCCTTCATAACAGAAACTGAGCTTCCCTCATCACCCTCTAATTATTTCTCTAGGTTTTAGCCCCAGCTGGCATCACTCTGTAGAGCAGGGGTAGGCAACCCCTGGCATGGGTGCCAGAGTGTGGTACTCAAAGGTATTTTGCTTGGCATGCGTGCCTCTGGGAGGGTGGTGGGGAAGGGACTGAGGTTACATGGCCACTAGTAGGATTGGGCCCCTCGTGGCTCCCCCACCATCTGCCCCTGGCACGCCAACATCTTACAAGTTGAAGTTGTGGGTGTTTTGGGCACACTGCTGAACACATTGCCAACCCCTGCTGTAAAGAGTATCTTAATGGATATGTGTTAAAGGGACCACCACAACAAAGCATTACCTGCTTGTGCTATGTGTACCATGACCCAAAAATGATATAGCCTAGCTGAGTGAGCCACTAGTCTCATGTCAATAGGCACATCCAACAGAAAACAAAAGGGAAACTTATCTAGGCTGTAAGACTCCCCAACTCCCTCAGCACCTGAATGCTTCAGAGCTGGGGGGCCCAGAGCATCTAGCTCTCCAGTTTCTGAAACTGCCTGCTTCATCACCTGCTCTGGGTTTCAAGGAGTCTCAGGAACCTTGGAAATGTTGAAATTTAACTCAGCCTTTTTGAGAATTCCAATTTTTTGGCAAATATATATAATTTCCATTCTAAGAGTGTTCTTCTTGAAACGTCAGAATTTTCCATGGAAATAGAATAACAGTTTCTATTAGCCCTAGATTAAAAGTTGCACTCATGGGCTATGCTATACTCTCTCTCTCTAACCTAAAATTCCCCATTGTTATCTCTTGCTGTCAGTGCTTTCATTATGATTTTTTTTCCTGACACAGCAGTTCCATTGCTGGGATTTTGTCTACATAAGCACCTGGTCCATAAGATTCACCAACACCTTGCATTGCTATCAGGTGATTGGAGTTTTCCTTGAGTTCAAGTGGAAGAAACCTGTGCTGATCGTTGCAAGGTCTGTTCCCACTGGTAACCTGAAATGAAGGATTGTTACGTCAATCTATTTCACGGGGCTTAGTGACTATATCAAATTTCTTTTTCTGTTTGCTGGCTTTGTGATCTGTGTTCCAAAGAGGCTTTCAAAGCATTCCCCCTATGGGAAGGAGCTTTGCGCTTACCAATATACGTAACTATTGTCTTTTGGCAAACGTTTACAGAACAGTTTACAAGGGATTAACCAAACACAGCGCTTGCTACTTGGACTTCAGTTTTAAAATGGCATTCTCACTCACGTTGCCTTGGCACTTCTTTCTCACTGCTTTTTCTTAGATAATGAGAATCTGATAAGCAGAGTGGCTGCCACTATCACGTGGCATTTGCTGATATTCACCTTCCTTGGCAGTGTGAGATACTTATATTTAATAACTATGCAGCCTTTGTTTACAAGTGCTAATCTTTTAATGATGGCCCCTATAGTTGGGCTTTTCAAATACGCCTAAGGGAGTTAGGTGTTCATCCATGAGTATGAACTCAGTCTCAACTTGCAAGCCATTTTGGGTGTCTTTGAAAATCCCAGTCTAATATTTTTACCCTAAAGATATAAGTTTCTCTTACCCTTGCCACTTTTTATCCTTCTGTTGTTGCATCTCCTTAAATTTCCATAGAAATAGTAATTTTTGCAAGAGAGAGAGGTGAGAAAACTCTTCCTCTGCTATATTTCTTTCTGCCTCCTTTTTGTTATCCCCTCTCCATTGAATACTTGTTGACTTCTTTTTCTTACTTATACATTAAAGCAAATATAATTTATTAGTCCCCTGCTCTTCCTGTTCAGATTGTTTGTCTGTACTACATCAAACAGTCCCATCTACACAAGCTTCCCATACTTTTTGACTTTTTTTTCTCAAAACAACCAAAAAACAAAAATAGAGAAGAGGTTCTCTTTGCAAAACAACACGCCAGGCCTCAGAAACACCTAATTAGCTCTATATTAACAAATTGCATTTTTCTTCTTGGTATGTAGCCTCACTAAGTGAACAGTCTCCTTCCCCTCTGAATCACTGATGTCCACACACACAACCTTTATGTGTATTGGAAGGCTGCATTAAAAAAGGTTATTTAGCTTGGACACTAAAGCACTTGGAAGTTAAAAATATCAAGATTTACAGTTGCTTGTGGAACCTTAACCCAGCTGCCTTTGTATCCCATTGTTATTTTGGCAGGCAGCCAACATTTCCCTGAGAAATGCAAGGAAGAAAAGGGAAATGGTGATATTTACCAGTTTCTCTCTCAACATAGGCTGCAAGGAGTTTGATGGGATGAAGACAAGAGACTTCTCTAACCTGAGGATGGTTCCCCTTACCAAGTGCCAAGAGCTTGCTGCAAACATCAGAGGTGGGAGATTTTCCTAGAAGAAAGGCTTGTAGGAATCCTTTATAAATGGAAAAGTGTACACAGTCTAACTATAGAGAGTGCTTCCATTCCCCCTGTGGAGATGTCTACCCTGCAGACTGTAGCATAGCATACTTTAGATAATCTGTCTTTTAGGTACCAGAAGCAAGCCTAATTCTGGAGTTCTGCACTATCTAATTTCCCTGGCTTCTTGTGTAGAGACAGCTTGCTAAGCTGTTTCTAGTACCTATGTTAACTCATTTAAAGCTAGCTTGAATAGCTCTACAAAAATACTGCAAGTTGCAGTGCAGAGATGCCTTATAAAGGGCTGTCCATATACAGCCCATGAGCAGTTACTCATAGACTGCAGACTCCTACCTGGGCATCTCTTCCCACACTGCTCCTGCTGTGTCTGTGGCTGGAATCTCCAGGCTTCAGGTCCCTCCTCCAGCTTTTACCTCCTGCCCTGGGGCTAGGTACAGACAGTCAAAAAGCCCAAGGCTGAATCAATTCAGTCTTTGCAGGTTAGTCTAAGATGCACAGATTACTGAAACAGAAGTGAACAGACTTTTACTTTTGATTCTGGAAATGCAGCCACATTCTGCAGTGGCTCAGGCCAGAAGCTGGGGAGCGCAAGAGCACACCTCGCTGGCTGTGTGTTCACTTCTTCTTCCTGTTGCTTCAATGTCTCTGGGATTTGCAGTCCAGAATTATAGCAGCAGGACTCTGCAGGGTTGCTCATCACATCTTCCTGCTTCCAGGTGCTGCTGGGATTTGTAGCCCACAGTTGCACCCAGCAGTAAGTTTGAGCAGGGTAATGGGTGTTTAACTTTCCTTCCTGGTCCTAGACCCCAGCTGGGGTTTGCCTTGGGGAGAGTGGCTCCCCCCCCAGCCCAGCCCAGCCCAACCCAGCCCATGGCTAAGAAGCATCCTGGGATGCTGGGGGACTGTGATTTAATTTGAACCAGGAAGGGGTCTGGGACAGACATTTCATAAACTAGTTTGATCCAAATCAGTTAAGTCTGATACTGCATTCAGCCAGGTTTATCTTAACACAGTTTCACACATTTTGAAACTGGTTGATGTGCACTGAGCTTCTGTCCTGTTACAGGTTTAAACCAGTTTCTGATCACTTAAACTGGTTTATGTGTAACTCGTGTCCCTAGCCCAGAAGTCTGTGGGGCCCTATGGCCTATGTAGTATGCAATCCATGCAACATGTGGCCCCCCAGCCACTCAGAAGTCAGA
The DNA here is from genome assembly GCF_000455745.1 of Alligator sinensis. NCBI lineage: Eukaryota > Metazoa > Chordata > Crocodylia > Alligatoridae > Alligator > Alligator sinensis. The sequence continues at coordinate 466,598 of NW_005842133.1, read as the reverse complement.
CAGCCCTGTCTTATAACATTACATGATTTCATCTCACTGTACTATTTTCTGCTCAGGATTGGTAGCTTCAGCCTTAGCAAAATGAATCATTATCGGTGAAGTATGTACTCTGACCAAAACTGGCTGTTGCAGAACATGATACAAATTGTTCACCAGGGGAGTAGGTTGTTTTTCTATTAACATCCAACCTATTTTAAACTTATACTTAAATTCTGGAAAGCTCATAAGCAGCTACCTCAGTCAGTTATAAAGTGCTCTTTGTTTTCTGTTTGCTTTATCTTTTAAGTACAATGCAATCTTAAGGAAGCACACCCACTCCTTAATGTTTTCCTTGGGAACTAGGAACATGTGCTAGAGAGCATTTCAGTGCTGACATGTAAAAGTGAGGTGTATATTATGAAAGCAGGAGGTGCGGGGGTTGGTGGCAATGATGGTAGCAGGGGAAATAATATTTGTATTGAACTTTAATGGATGCAGGGTCCAGATTGCACACTAAGTTGTAATCCTTTTTCTTGGTCCAGACCTAGTGATAGACTGCAACTAACTAATGGGGAAATTGTGAACTTGCATTATTTGATGATTGCTTTTTTTAAAGGTTGTTACATCTCACATTTTCACTTAGCTGAAACTTTAAAATGTCAGCAGCTAAACTGTTTGTTGCTCAAATGCATAAGCAGCAAGGTATCTTGTTTGCCTTAATTACTTTGCCTTCCATAATGGAGAAGATGCTTTGCTATCATTTGTAAAAGCCATCTTTCTCCTTTCTTACACATTTAATTTTGCTTTACTGCTGCATGTGGCTTTGTCAGATACCAATAGTGTAACAAAGTGGGAGTGGGGGAGGAGGGGGGTGACTGAGACACCAGCCCAGGGCTCACAAGCATCCAGTTACACCCATGTCAAATATTAAGGTCTCTAGGAATCTCTTGAATTTATTTTAGCAAATGTTTACTCCGCTACCCTACAGAAGTTGATCCTGGCCCAATGACAGGAGTAGAATATTACATGTGTAAAAGGATGAGGATGGGATGCACATGTAATTTTATTTGCACAGGTAACCTGTACTAGCTCAGGTGTGTGCCATGTCCCCCTCTCAAGGCTGTTGTGAGAGGATAACAGCTTAGTACTGTTACTATGCAATGTGGTTACTCCTTCAGCACAGGCAGTGGGGTTCTGTGCTGTAACTGAAAGTCCCAGGATCAAAGCCTTGTGGGATTCATTTAATCAGCCTCTTACTTAGGTGTCTTGGAGAATGACTTTGTACATACTGGTGCACAAGATTGCAATGACTAATAAATTAAAAAGACTTAAAATGATATGCACAATCTGTCCTTTATTTTAAATTTATACTCAGTTAGACATAAAAAAGAATAGATGGCCAAATCTGATAAATCATTTAGTAATCTCTTCAATTTCACCAAGGTCCAGAGTTGAATCTTCAAATCCAGACCTGCATTTAAGGCTTTTGGTTCCAGATGGTAATTAAATGATACATGGTTTAGGTCAGATGCACTTAAAACCTCAGAGCCTGAGTACCTGGAAGAGGTCCTGTAAGGAAAAAAGGTTTGGGGATTTACAAGTGTCAGACTCAGCTGATGCTCTTATATGTCATATACATAAAGCTAACTTCTTTTATTGAATATTTGGTTTAATTTATGATGGGATAACAGCATACACATGGGCAATTATTGTGGATCAACTAGCATACAGTAAAGTTCTCCTTCACCTTATCCTCGTGGTAACTAGGCTTCCATTGTTTAGGTTTAGCTAATTGTTTAGCTGAACATTGTTTAGCTGAACAGTGATCTTGTAAGAACTCTGGTTTGGAGGTAGAAATGTTATGCAGTTTGGAGATTTTGGAATTGCATGTAATTCTGATTTGAATTTCAAGATGAATACTGAACTCCTCACCAAACCCAATATAGGTTCCAAACCTGCCTCCTTGGCTTATATCTAACAAAAGCAAGGATCAAACTAGACTGCTTTGACCACTGAGCAAACAAGTTTGATCATTTTAATGTTAATGTTTTGACAAAGGTCAGCTCTATTGTTTCCAACAGTGTAGTGCCTGAATCTGAAATTCAAATTGTTAGTAGCAATAATGGGATCTGTGGTTTAGCTCAGGCTTAACTGGCAGTGATACATTTATATTAGTGGAGGAAATGTTTTCTTGTCCAAATAGCTTGTGTGCTGTTTGAAGCCAATAACATAATGAGAAAGTTAACTAATGAATTCTGTTTTTCAGGATACTTCAGAAGATTGGGATTTCAAATGTATTTCATGCTTGAAAGAATTTGACAGCCTTTAAAAATGTTAATGGGTTAATTATGAAAAATAGGGATTACTCTGCTTTACCACTTTTTCAGTTGGAAAATTTCAATAAATTGAAAAAGTCCTCCCTACTTTTTCACTTCTGTTCTTCTATTAGAAAAATTGTGATAGTCAAAGAGCAAGAGAAGGAGAAAACCCTGGCAGTCCAAAACTAGAAATGGAAACTGGCATTTTCAGTTTTCAGAAACTGAAATGAACCATTTGAAATTGAAATAAAATTAAATCAAAGAAACTGAAAAACTGAAAACAAATCAAAATGTCTGTTTCCCAGTTTCGGTTTTGATGAAACACATTTTCCAGCAGCCATCAAAAATACCACTATAGTGATAGTTTGTAGTATATAGAGTTCAAATAACTTAATATCTCTATATCCTTTCAGAAAAATGCTATATGCAAATTACACAGTCTTCAATTTCAGCTCATTTGTCAAGGGCCTTGCAAGGCAGGTGAAATGATAATAAAAACTTAACAAGGAAAGTTAAACTGTATTCAAAGTTATTTGTCAAATACAAGACTCACAGCAGATGTGTAGGCATTTCCTACCTTTAGAGTTTTGCAGTCTTGACTGCTGTTGGTGATTTCATTTTCTCTATACTTTCTTTTTGCTTCCTACATTTCCTACTCTTTCTGTCCTAATGCTCTAATTGCCTGGAAGTCTCCTTCCAGTCCTGTGTTCCTGTATTTATGGTTTTCGTCCTGTGGACATTATGTTTCTTATGCAAAACCAGTGTAGGAAAATCATGTTAGCAAATAAATATATATGATTTATTGAATCTTATTTTTCCTAACTAATAGAAAAAACCTCTTGCCATATATGCTATTTGGGTCCTACAGAATAATCCAGTTTGTTGCAAGAAAGAGACTATTTCATACATTTTATTGAGTAAAAATGGAAATATGGCTGCACTAAGTGGTAAGTGCTGTGTACTGGTTACAAAATTACTTTAGCTTTTGTTTTAAGCTGTGGCTGATCTTTATTCCATTACTGTAGTTTTACTCTAGTACAGTGGTTTTCAACCTTTTTTCATTTTCAGGCCCCTAAACATTTTTGAATGGAGGTGCAGACCTCTCTGAGTTGTGGGTATTTACATACTTTTGATTGATCATCGTCATCTTTTGCAGATCCCCAGGGATCCACAGGCCACAGGTTGAAAACTACTGCTCTAGTATAACTCACTAGCTCCAATGGAATAATTTTTCATTTTCATAAATGTACATGAAACAGGGATAAAAAACTGTTGCATGTGTTTTTTCAGCAACCCAGTTCGCACGTGCACGTACGTGTGTGCGTGTGTGTATTTGGATATGTGGATAGGTGGGTATTCATTTCATTTAAAGCAAAGTGTAAGTGCTGATGACTATGCCAATTAATTTAATAATTCAGTTACCGGTATCAGCCCTCTCTCCCCAGCTGCCAAGAGACAGGTTTAAACACAAAGAGGGACTCCTTGCCAGCAAGAATTTTAACTCTCACTCTGCTCAAAGGTTAGATCAAACCCCTAGGCTGAGCCCCAAAAGGCCACAGTGAATTTTATCTGTTCCAGGGCTTGCTAAGTACTCTTACTGAGGGAGAACTAGCAGCAACTGTTGGCCATGTGTAGACCAATCGAGAGGTGTGTGCGCATGACACTTTAATTGCTTTTGCACTGCTTTAATGGTGTTGGTGTTTGCACACCTTGGCAGCATATTACACATTAATTCCAGCTCCTGTAGGAAATTCAGCAGTGTAATGCACCTTAAATGACTTGGGATGCAGCAAACTAAAACTCCTTTGAGGAGTTTTAGTTTGCTGCCTCTACAGTCGCGGAGCAAAGTGCCGGGCTCCATGCAGCTCTGCAGCTCTGCAGGAAGCCCTGCAGGCAGCCTGGCAGCAGCCTAGAAAGGCAGGCTCCGCCCAAGAAAAGTGGTGAGCCTGATTTCCACCCTCACCCAGAGCCTGCCTTCCTGCCTGAGCTGTGCAGGGGCCTGGTGCTTCCCTCCACGGCTGCCATGCCCCCCAGGACCACCTGAGCTGGGTGCCTGCGGATGGGTGCTGCCTGGGGAGGGGCTGCTGCTGCTGCAGAGTGAAGCACCAGCCCCCGCTGCAGCCCAGGGACTGCTCCACCCACTGGCAGCTCACCCTCCCCACCCTGCTAGAGAGGCAGGTAAGTCAGTGGGGTGAGTGCACAACACAGGGGTATAATCAGCCCTAAATTGAAGCAGGGTTTTTTAAAACCCACTGCTTCAATTTAGGGCCTCTGTTTAATCTACACACGCCCAGTACAACTTTGGTAGCACATAGTGGGAAGAAGAGCAGTCACATTGTGGGCTGGGTCCCAGGCCATTCAGAACACACACCTTCAAATCTGCATTATTTGCCTGTGATTTTTTCAGAGCACATTACCATGTCCCACTTAGCTGTTAGTGGTGGCAGATGCTTGCTTAGAGAAAACACGGTACTTCTTTGAAAGACACCCAAACGTGTCTTTTAATAGGCATTGTTTTTATATTTTACAAGCAGCATAAATGTAATTTCACATATGTTTCAAGGGAGAATAATGTCAAGTATATGCTTTTGCTCCTTAATGGGTATTAAAAAAATATATTTTAATGAACAAAGCAATGTCATCCTTAATGAGATGTTCTTCTGTCCTCTTTTCTGAGTTTGGTAGCAGAATGGTGACTACCACTGTTTTCTTAATTAGGAATTCATTTGGTTTCCTGCTGTTGACCACATGGCTACCTTTAAAAACAGCCAATACTTTCTTGCTTTTTTGAGGTTTTCAGGTCTTCATTGGACTTCTGTCTGTCAGTGCCTAGAAACACTTCTCCACTACACTCATCAGTTGAAACATACTTAGGAAAGAGAAGTTGCTTTAGGGAAGGAAAGCAGAAATGACAGACAGTTTAGATGATATTAGTGCCAATTTTGGCCTTAAGCCACCAATCAGGTCCATGTGCACTTACTCTTTCAGCTTTGACAAACCCTCTTCTATGCTCAGTAAAGCTCTGTTCTAGCACAGATGTCTACCTGCATAGAAGGAACTGTAGATTCAAAGCCTGGATTTCATACTTTCATAGTTTCATAGTTGGTAGGGTCAGAAGGGACCTGAGGAGATCATCTAGTCCGCCCCCCCGCCGTGGCAGGAAAGAATACTGGGGTCAAACGACCCCGGCCAGATGTTTGTCCAGCCTCCTTTTAAAGACCCCCAGGGTAGGAGCCAGCACTACTTCTTTTGGAACTTGGTTCCAGGTCCTAGTCGCCCTGACAGTGAAATAGCACTTCCTAATATCTAGCCTGAAACTACCCTCTGCTAGCTTGTGTCCGTTGTTTCTTGTAACTCCCGGGAGTGCTCAGGGGAACAGGGACTCTCCCAATGCCTGCTGGTCCTCCTTGACTAGTTTGTAGACTGCCACTAGATCCCCTCTCAGCCTTCTCTTTTGGAGGCTGTACAGGTTCAGGTCCCTCAGCCTCTCCTCGTAGGGCCTGCCCTGCTGACCCCTGATCATGCGGGTGGCCCTCCTCTGGACCCTCTCCACATTGTCCACATCCCTCCTGAAGTGCGGCGCCCAGAACTGGACACAATACTCCAGCTGCATCCTGACAAGTGTCGCATAGAGGGGGAGGATCACCTTCTTGGACCTGCTTGAGATGCATCTGTGGATGCACGACAAGGTACGGTTGGCCTTCCTCACCGTGTCCCCACACTGTCGGCCCATGTTCATTGTGGCATCAATGATGACTCCAAGATCCTTTTCTGTCTCAACACTGGCGAGAAGGGAGTTCCCCAGCCTGTAGGTGTGCCGCTGGTTCTTCCTCCCCCGGTGCATTACCCTGCACTTGTCAGTGTTGAACCCCATCCTGTTCTCTTTGGCCCACCCCTGTGTCCTGTCTAGATCTGCTTGCAGCCTGTTCCTTCCTACTAGCGTACCCACTTCCCCCCACATCTTAGTGTCATCTGCGAATTTGAACAGGGTGCTTTCTACCCCCTCGCCCAAGTCACTGATGAAGATGTTGAATAGTGCGGGCCCGAGGACCGAGCCCTGGGGAACCCCACTGGCCACATCCCTCCAGGTCAAATAAGACCTGTCCACCACCACCCTCTGGGTGCGGCCCTCCAGGCAGTTAGTGACCCATCTGACCTTGTAGGCATCAACACCACTGTCTTCTACTTTCTTACCGAGAATGGGGTGAGAGACTGTGTTGAAGGCCTTCCTGAAGTCCAGAAAGACTATAACCACTGCGACACCTGCATCCAAGGACTTGGTGACCTAGTCATAGAAGGCCACCAGGTTGGTTTGACAAGACTTGCCCCTAATGAACCCATGCTGGTTGCCCCTGAGCATAACTTCCCCTGCTGGCCCTTCCTGGACATGTGCCAGGATAATTCTTTCAAAAAGCTTCCCCAGGACCGAGGTAAGACTCATGGGCCTATAGTT
>NW_005842133.1:449462-459714 GCF_000455745.1 Alligator sinensis | reverse complement strand
GGTCCCTCCTCAGAAATATGGAGGCAAAGAAATTGTTGAATATGTCAGTTTTACCGTTGGGTGAGATGACCAGATTTCCTAGTGTGTCCTGCAGAGGCCCCACATTACTTGGCAACTTCTTTTGCCCCCCTATGCATTTGAAAAAGGACTTCTTGTTGTCCTTGATCTGGGTTGCTAGTCCCAGCTCCATTTCCGCCTTAGCCTTCCTGACCATCCCCCTACATTCCCTAGCTACCAAGGTATAGTCCTCTCTTGTGATGGCCCCTCCCTTCCAACGGGTGTATGCCTCCTTTTTTGTTTGGAGACGTTGCCAGATGCTTTTGGTGAGCCATGGGGGCCTTTGCACCCTCTTGCCCCCTTTGATTCATGTAGGGATTACTTCCCTTTGAGCTTGGAGGATCGTCTCCTTAAGGAGTGACCACTCCTCCTGGACACTCAACTCCCTCCAGCTCTGGGACCTCAGTGCTTCCCCCACTAGTCTTTTTACCTCATTAAAGTCCGCCCTCCTGAAGTTGAGGCCTGCTGCCTTGTTGGAGGCTTTTGCCACCTTGCACTGGTTGGTGAATTCCAGCAGATGATGATTGCTATCACCTAGGGGGTCGAGCACCCACAGACCCTGTACCAGGTCGTCGCCCGTGGCCAGGGCCAAATCCAACAAGGCGTCTCCCCTGGTGGGGCTGTGTACCTCCTGGGTTAGATGTAGGTCCTGTATGTCAGTTAAGAACCTGCATGAGCAGTCAGACCTGGCTGTCTTGGTTGGGTGGTCTGTAGTAGACCCCCACCGTTAAGTCCCTTTCTTCCTGACCCCCTTGTACTCTAACCCAGAGCACTTCCGTTTGCTCCTCCTCTGACCCACTGATACACATTGTGGATGTGTGTTGCTCCTTGACATAGAGCGCCACACCCCCACCCTTCCTACCTGTTCTATCTTTCCTGTAGAGCTTGTAGCCCTTAATATTCACTGCCCAGTCATGCATTGAGTCCTACCATGTTTCGGTGAGCCCCACTATGTCTAGGTTGGTGCTGGCTAGCAGGAGGACTAGTTCCTCCTGCTTGTTCCCCATGCTACGGGCATTAGTATAGAGGCATTTGAGGCCTCCTGAAGATGAATGGACCGCCCCTCTAATCCCAGCGGTACCCAGGCCCATGTCACTTACCTGATTACCTGCTTCTCTTGTCATCGGTTTAGGCTGGTCTGCTCCTGCAGGCAATGCTTGGCTTGCTTGTCTGAGGCTTCCTCCACCCACATCTTCCCCTTCCCCCAATGATTTGAAACTTTTGTAACTATCTCTTGCTACATTTTAGTCCTTGATGTATTTCTTTTAAGCTGAACTTCTTGAGAAATATGGATTCTCCAGTGCTAGTCACTTCAAAATTATCCAGTGCAAAAGAGTAAACAATTTTTATTGAATATAAATGGGAAAGTATCCCATATTTAGACAATTTGTAATGGGGAACACTTATTGACCATGTAAGTATGGTGTATTTTATCAAATTTAATTAAGGAGTCTACAAAATTATTGGAGATTATCAGGTGAAAAGAAGTTATAAAATGTCTCTCTCAAAGTTTTATTCTGTTGCTCATCATTGTAGTGTTTGAGTACTTTCCATGTAAAATCAATAGCAATAATGAATTTCCTAGGAGAGTTTGTGGGATCTCTGGCACTTTTCTATGCTGAGGGTAGAACTTCCCTGTAGTAGGTTTTGAAATAGAAGGGATGGTTTGCGCTGGAAAGGCTTTAAAATGGAAAAAGAAAGCACATGATTGTTTTTACTGTATTGGGTTCCTGATTACATGACTGATTAAGTGAAGTGAGTTCCTTGAACAGTTTCCGTGATAAAAGCCCTGATCCAACTGGATATTGTACTCCCATGCCTGATCTGACATGCTGTTCAGATAGCTGTTTGAGCTCTGCAAATTATTACATTTTCCTGTTCTAACAGGTAATTGGGGGAGGGTGAAGCCTTTGTAACGTGGGCACTAGCTGTGTAGCCTGCGATCTGCAGTAATGGTCCATAGTAGAAAGTCATCTGTTACTCTTACTTTCAGTAGATTGTATTATAGTTTCTGGACTCTGGCTCTCTAACTTGTTGATCAAACTACCAAACATCACACACATACTCTTAAATATTTTATCTACCTTGGCTTTGTTTTTCAGGAATGTTTCACCATCAGAATCTAGTTGACAAGCATCAACAATTTTGAGTTATGGCACTATGCTGCTTCAGAGGAACATGAATCGAGGCAGTATCAGAAGATGCACAAGGGCTGTCCATTTTATCTTTATTTTTGAGCAGCTTTGTGTTCTTATGCCTAGACAATGGGCTTATGAAACCTAGGTCATCATTACTTAACACAAAGAAGTTGAGCTTTGTAAGACATGGCTTTGTGGTCCCTTGTGATCAGACATGGTGGGTTCTTTTAGAAGTACTGCAAAACATGTTTTCTTGTGAGAAAACAAATCACCAAAACACAATGTCCTCCGTTGAATAATTGTGAATTTCTAGCCGTGCAAGGTTAGGTAGGGGGAAAAATACGTAGCAATCAATCCTTTGTGCAGCTTGCAGCTATCAAGTTTGTTGAACAGTCAACATTGCTAGGACTTGATGACTTATCTCTAAGCAATGGGGATGGAGGAAAGTTTATAATACAGCTGCAGACTTTCACTGTCTCTACAGTGTCATAATTGTCTGCATGAAAGGGCTTCATACACTCTGTCAAATGTTGTATTTGTTGTTTGTCATTTTATGCCTACTTCATCCTCGTACTCCTTGATATTCAATTCAGTATTCCCCACTGGCTTCACTAACACTTACTTTACTTTCTTAGGAATAATCTTTCCCATAGGAGTGACTTTATTCCTCTTTCTTTGAATATTTCATTTGAGGGATGCAATCTCCAGATCCCCTTGAAAACAGTCTTTATCTCTTCTCTTGGTTTCCCCAGAGAAGAAAGGGAAAAAAGGAGTGAAAAAAAGCAATAGTGCCTTCAAAACCTCTCTCCCATTTTAAAGATGTTTTTTTCCCACTCCGTTTTGGCATCTGATGATGCCACATAGGCTATAGAGTGGTAATTTGTAGTTGTCTTAATATTTCTGGATAAAAATCAATTTTTCAGAGAATGGGTATTTGCCATGTCACCTGTATACTAGTACTTGAGCTGGTATTGTTGAGCTGGGGCCTTTAGTCAAGGGGGAAAATACATTTTTCAGACATAAAACTATCCTCAGTGGCAGAAAGGGCAGGGCCAGCTGTGGCACTGGTGGCAGTGGCTGCTTTTCTTATGCCCCCTCTAAATGGGTGCCCAAGGATAGTGGCCTGGTCTCTCATTATGCTACTGTTCCTCTTGACCAACCTGTGGTTTGCATGAGGCCCAGGAGCAATTTGCCAGGAGAAGTGAAAGGGCAGTTTGTTAATGATAAAGATTTATTAAAGACCGGTCCTAAGTATTTTACAGGAAGATTAGCTTTGGCATGTGAATGATGTGGTGACTGCACTAGAAAATTTTAATGGGTGATATAATCTGTAATCTAGTTTTGGAATAATCTAGCTACTGTACTAAAAAGACTATTATTTTTTGTTTGTGCATGTGTGTTTATACATATGTTGGTGTAAACATACATGAGCAAATATATGTATACATGCATGTGTGCGGGCCGGGAGCGGTCCGAGGCCCTTGGGGGCGCGCGGTGGGCTGTGGCCAGCAGCCCTGGCATGCGGGTCAGGGAATGCAGGCCGGTGGACTAGAATTAGGCACGGACGCGTAGCGGTTGATTAAAGATTATTTTACTTACACCGTAGATGGTCACGGTGCAGGCAGGAAAAACTTGCTTGCGTTGCAGTTACAGGCAGACACGTGGAGTTTGCTAGGCTCCACAACACGAACTCGAAAAAGACCCGCAGAAAACTCGAGCCTCTTGAAATAACTCGGACAGAACTCTGGATACACACACTCACGAAGTTTGCTAGGCTCCGTGGAATAGGCGCGCAGGGAAGGGGTTTGTTGAGGGATCGCGCTCGGCGACGGGGAGAGGCCAGAGGTTGATCAGACCCCTATAGCCTTCTTAAGGTACACGCTGGGTCCGTTAGGCTCCGCAGCGCTTAGAGTTCTTCACGAGACGTGAAGTCCTCCTCCTCCACAAGATGGTTGTGGAGTCGTCCAACTTGGGCGGAAACCGCTCAAGCCTCTTATACGGCTAGCAAGCCAATCGCTAGCCGCCACGTGGGAATAATTTAGAACTGGCCAATAGTGGGACACAAATTTGCATGCGAATGGCGGGAACTCCTTTGCACCGGGGTTTTCTCTTTGCAACTGAGAAATGCACCCTGCAAAGAAAGCTCCTCATGGCGGGAAATAATTTAGCAGTGCTGAAGCACACACACACACACAAAATCACACCCTTGGGTTGTGACAGCATGCACAAATACATCTACATCTACATATATTTGGGCCTAGATTCTCTGTTAAACAGAAGGCATAGGTATTGTGAAGGCTGTAATATGGAGCTCTTTAGCCAATACCAGAAAGCAAATATTTTACATAAATGTCAACTGGGAGGCTATTCCTTGTTGGCACAAGTCTTTGTGCACTGGTGAGGTTAATTAATGGTAAAATGTATTTGGTGAGGACAACTCCCCACAAATATACTGGAGGTCCTTTCGTGAAGTAAAGCTGCCTGGCTTTCCTGAATAATGTAGTTGACAAACCTTTTAAATCAGTGATTTTTTTTAGGGCACAAGAGAAATCTGGTGCTTTGCTGGAACCCATTCCCCTCATTTATATTTATTTTCTTTCTGATTCATTGTCCTCTGTATTTTCTTATAACAAAGACCTACAGAATTCTCACAAACCTCTAACAAATACATAATAGATGAGTATCTCTTAAATTAAATAGAACTTAGGCTGACCTGTCTTGAATTTCTGAACACTATGAAACACACCCTTTCAAACCGTCTGTGGCCTGCAGTTTCTTAGTCTCAATCTAAGGTATGATTAGTGGTTAATGAACCCTGAAAAGCACTTTTATTAATCAACACAGATTGTTGTTGTTCAAAGAGAAATTTCCAGTTTGTTTTGTCTTGAAGTAATATTTATAATAATGGGGAGTATATTTTTTGTAGCCATGGTACATATAAGTTATATTTCCTTTTAGAAACTATTCTTTGGTGAATGATGCAATATGTATATTTCTCTTACACTGGAAACAATGCCCTTCTATATGCAGTCATTACTGATAACACAGTATCTGTTACATGGATAAACTCAAGTATCAGCTGCCCCTGACTGTACCTTTCATGGAAGAGAACTTCTGAATCTGGGGCATTTTCTTTAGGTCTAGGGAGATGCAGTCAGGACAAAGGAAGGGCACTGCACATGAGATTGGTTTTGTCTTGTAACCAGAAGACCTCAAAGCACTGTGCCATCTTAGGCAACATGGATTCTTGCCATGTGAGTCTGGTGAGAGGTATCTAGACCCAATGTTGTCTAACAGTTATCTGAATGGGGCTTAAGAAATTGTCACTAGCGATTTGATCCTAAATCCCTTGAAACCAGTAAAAAACTTTCCATTGAAGTCAATTAGATGGAAATGATCTCATCTGCTGCTGTTGCTTTTTTCCTAATCTTCTGGACAAGGCATAGAAGCCCAATGATGAGCTGATGCGATTCCTGTCAATTCTTCCCAACTCACCCCCACAAAAGCTTCAACCTTCAATCTCTCATAAAAATGAAGCCTGTTGAAATGGTAGGAAATTCTATGACCATGAGCAGAAGGCAGCCATCCATGCTAATACTGTAGAATTTTTTTTGACATACTGAATCAGGAAGTATTGCAGATTTGGCTTAGTAGATCCAGCAGGTGTGAGCAACTGACCAAGCATATTTCTCAAGAATAGATTACAGCTAATTTTCTCCATCCTGGTATTGAACCTGAATACAAACTTCTTCCACTCTTGGGGAAAATGAGATTTGGACTTACTTATAGTTTACAATATTATTATTAATATTATTATTTTGTATTAATAGTGCCTAGAATTGAGATTACAGCCACTTTTACAACAAGTTTAGGGAATGCCAAGGAAAAGATGGTCCCTGACTAGGTAGGACAAAGGAAGTATTTAGCTCCATTTTACAGACTGGGAACTGAGACACAGCAGGTGCATCTACACATGTGCTTTATTGAAGAGTAGATTAATTAGCTCCGTAGTAAAGCATTACTGTCTACACATGCACTGGTATTAGTGTGCAGTAAACCAATTAACTCTGCTGGAAGATTGTATTGTTGGGGTCCATGCTAGTTTATGGCAGAGTGTAGATGTGTGGATGCTGACCAGGGGTGTAAATTATGCCTGGTCATCCCAGCTAGCCAGGGCCCTGATCATCCCAGCCAGTTTAAATGGCTGCTATCCTGGGCACACGTGTAGATGTTGTGCCTAGGAACAGTTTACTGTGGCTTGAACTGCTCCAGAGTGTATTGCATCGCTTTAAATGCACATGTATGTGTACCTAGCATGATTAAGAAACCCACACAATCATATATTTCTGTGGCAACACTGGAAAATAAACTGGGTGACCTACAACCAATCTAATGTATTTAGGGTTAAGTACTTTAACCACAAGACAATCCTTCCTCAGATCCTATTTGTTGTATTGAAAAAATGCTGATGGTTAGTGTTTAATATATAATCAATAATAACTGCTCATGTAGCATATGCAAACCTATTTATAGATATTATAATTACCCATTAACCAGAACCTTGAGGCTGTGAAAATATCATTTTTTTTAGTGCCCACCACCTTACCATCTAAGCACCAGATTTAAAAAAAAAATCTCTGCTGTACACCTAAACACCTATAAATGCTCATGTTGATATTTTTAAAGAGTTTCCATAGATATTCAAGTGGTTTAATTTGAAATGTCTTTTCAAGAAATCTTTTCTCCATTTTAAAACTGTAAGTGGAGTATTTGTCCTTATACCTAAATATAGACAGTCAAAAAGCCCAAGGCTGAATCGATTCAATCTTTGCAGGTTAGTCTAAACTGCATAGATTGAACCGATTAGCAAGTGAACAGACATTTACTTTTGATTCTGCAAATGCAGCCACATGTCTGCAGTGACTCTAGCCAGCAGCTGGGGTGGGGCGGTATGCTAAAGCATGCCTCCCTGCTCAGCTAGAGCAGACTGCTTGGACCAAGGCTTTTCTACCCATTCTGGGGTTGTGAGGGAGGTGCGGGGGCCTGCTGCGGGGTGGTGGGTGGCTGCCAGGAGCCCTGCAGAGCCATGGACAGGGGCTGGGTAGTGGGGGGCATGCACATGACTGACAGGCCTAGGAGGGTGTCCAGGTTCTGGTGATAATCATCCATGGCCTCCACTGCCCAGCACTGGATGGCAACTTTTTTGCACATAAGCCACAGATGCTCCCACCCCAGAGCCAGGAGCTTGGCTTGGAACACCTCCCCATGGGCGATGTCCTCCTGGTGCAAGGTCTAAGCTTTATTCTAATCAGTAGGTGAATATTTGAAAGCAGAGGCCTTTTCATATGAGGAAGTTAAGTATGGTTAGAAGGCAAGAATTGTTTTCATTCCAAAAACGCCCCTGGGAAAGATGGAAGTGGAATATGGCTAATATCCACATTATAAAGATTTTGGTTGGACAAAAATATTAAAATGCAGTATGTCTTCCTTCTTCTTATATAATTTTCTGACAAGCAAAATACGTGAAATAAATATGAAAATGAGAGAGACTGATTACTGCAGCATATATTAGTTTAATATATTCCTTTTTCATGCCTTAATGCTATGCTTTCCTGGGCTTTTGAGGCAAAAAAGGATATCGGAAATGCAGTGTTTGAAAGGTATAAATAAGCTGATTCAAAGGAAATATTTATCTGTACATGTCTGTTTACTATGCATAGATGCATTATCTTGTTCCAAGGAGTTTTTTGGGCTAATGAAGACAAAACAAAAAACAGGATAATGTTGCTGCACAAGGAAAGCCTGAAGAGATTCTAGGGGGTCTGGGAGTAGAAAGGATTCATGGATTGTGAAGGATTTTAAGATGAGAGTGTTAGTTAATGGATGAGAGGGGAGAGACTATAACATAGACACAGATTGTGTAGGTCCATGAAGAATTAGGCTCTTCTCAGCTTCATCCAGTGCTGTAGCAAGGGTGGGCAAGTGGGGCAACCGCCTCAGGCACCGAAGCGAAGGGGCACCAACAGGTGCTACCCAACTGGGGCAGAGCGCAGGGTGTGGGATGGAGCTGTGAGCAGCTCATTTCTGGGGGTGTGAGGACAGGGAAGGGCAGCTCCCATTGCTTCATGCACTTCTGGGCAAGCATGGGAGGAGGGTGCTGCCCAGATATGTGTGCAGGACAAGTGCTGCCGCTGCGTGCTTTGTCCTGGGTACCAAACTTTTTGTTGCTACTGCACTGGCCTCATCTGTTCAATATCAAAGGCCATTGTATTTGGCAGTACCTCTCTTCTTATCCACTAACTCTATTCTCATCCCTGAACCCTGCTTGGACCAAACTCATGATTGATTTTTTATCTCCGCTACAACTTTTCAGGCTTATCAGCTAAGAAATCAATGATTCTGAGCCATATTACTCCACTGTACTGGACATTTGGGGGTCGGGTGGTATCAAGGATTGGGCACACAGAAAAATCAAGTATGGTTTAATATGCACATCTGAAAACTCTTATTATGAAGGGAGACAGAACCTCTGGTGATCAAAGCAGGAAGGGTTATACTTATATGACTCTGTATTGACCCATGCTATGAATTTCAAGAGTAGAGCAAATATGCTCCCAGTAGCCTTTATAATATAGGCCTCCTTGAGCTGAAAGCTTCAATGTTTTCTGACAGAAGACAGGATAATAGAAAAGCACAGCACACACTAGATCAAATACAGAGAAAGTACATGAAAAGAAGTACACTTGGATTTATCAGTCTTTATTGCAGTGAACAATTCACTGAGAGACACCACTTATAAGCTGGAAATAGTTAAATCCTTTGAATATCTGAGAAAGGAAACAAATGCAGTGCTTATACATATTATGGTTTAATGTTTCTTTTTTCAGCTGCTACTGCATTTGATTTTTTTTGTTCCTGTTTTCTGATATTTAGGGAATTTGAAGTATGCTTTGCGCCCTGAATTTTAAGCTATATTTAACTCAATGCTTACACTGTGTACACATAAATTATTGATAAGGTTAAGGATAAGGCTTTACTCTTCAGTGAAATTAATATTTTTAACCTAGCTATTAAAACCTACCACGTTAGCTGGCAGGAAAACAAAATACTGAAAAAGTCACAGGGGGAAGATTCAGGAAGGCCTTTCAACTTATTTTGTTATCCTGGCTACTTTCCCTATTGCAGGCCTCTGGTTGGGCAACAGGCAATTAGAAACTTAGGGCCAGAACCACAGCTGGTACAAATCAGTGTAACTCCATTAAAGAACCTATATTAACGATGTCATTTAGAACTGCCCTGAGAAGAGTGGGGGTGGGCTTGCCCCTGAGAATCAGGGACCCATTGGCCTTTTTTTACCACTCAAAATGGGTTTGCACTGGCAAACTATCTTTTCTGAATTTAGATTGTGAGCGGGCTTTAAACTAGCTTTGCTGGGGGGAAGGGGCTACTTCGAGTGGAGAGGATGCTTCACCAGCACACAGGGTGACAAGAGGAAGGGAAGCACAGGTAAGTATCAATGTCTGAGGAGCAGAGGGCCACAACTGTTCTGGGAGTGGGAGGAAGGCACGAGCACCCTCAGGAGGCCTCAGGTGCCTCTACACTAATGCGCGTAGTATGGGGTGTAAGCAGGAGGAACTGTGCCTCCTGATTGCAAGTAAGAACCCAGACTTAGTAGGGCTCACAGAAACCTGGTGGGACCCTACCTATGACTGGGCAGTGGGCATTCAAGGGTACACCCTATATAGAAGAGACAGGACAGAGAGGAAAGGTGGGGGTGGGGGTTGGGCTCTATGTCAAAGAGCACCTCACATCATCAAGGATTAGCTTTGGGGTAGAGGAGGGTCGGGCAGACACACTGTGGGTCAAACTACAAGGGGGGCATGGGGAAAGGGACTTTACGGTGGGTGTCTGCTACAGACCACCCAACCAGGGGGAAGAGCTGGACCAGGACTTCTCCAGTCAGCTTCTGGAGGTGGTTAGGTCAAGGGATGTTATTGTCATGGGTGACCTAAACTACCCAGACATTTGCTGGGAGGAGCAGACAGCCAGGTCTGACC
>NW_005842133.1:440367-447857 GCF_000455745.1 Alligator sinensis | reverse complement strand
TCATGCATCCAAAGGTGCATCTCAAGCCGGTCCAGAGAGGTGATACTCCCCCTTCTATGTAACTTTGGTCAGGCTGCATTTGGAGTACTGTGTCAAGTACTCGGCACCGCACTTCAAAAGGGATGTGGCCAGCCTGGTGAGGGTTCAGAGGAGGGCCACCCGCTTGGTGAGAGGGCAGCAGGACAGGCCCTATGAGGAGAGACTGAAGGACCTGAACTTGTTCAGCCTCAGCAAGAGGAGGCTGAGGGGGGACCTGGTGACTGCCTACAAGCTCATCCAGGGAGATCAACAGCAAATAGGCAGAGCTCTTTTCTCCCCAGCACCACCTGGGGTGACAAGGAACAATGGTCATAAGCTGATGGAGAACAGGTTTAGGTTGGAGATCAGAAGGCAATATTTTACAGTTAGGGTGGCCAAAATCTGGAACCAACTTCCCAGGGAGGTGGTCCTTGCCCCTACCTTGGGCAAATTCAAGAGGAGGTTGGACGATCACCTGTCTGGGGTCTTGTGAACCCAGCATTCACTCCTGCCTGTGGCAGGGGGTCAGGCTAGATGATCTGTTCAGGTCCCTCCTGACCCTAGCTACTATGAAACTATGAAATATTCGATAAAGGCAAATTTTATTGATGCACAGTGATCAATAAATTTGAGTAAGAGTAATATAGGCAAAGTGAACAAAATAACCCCCCTTATCTACCAGTTCCAGGGTTCACAGAGGAAAGGTATGCTTGACCAGTATGTGAACATCACCCTGTGGTTCTTTCATGAATGTCAGATGTCAACAGCCTAGGAGGTTGAGGGTGGAGCTCCCCCGTCTCCCCACCATGGGGTGGGTGACCTGGGCTGGTGGTGGGTCCTCTGCCCATAGTGGCCTCTGGATCCTGCCCTTGGAGACCTTTTGTTGCTCTGAAATCCCTCCTTTTATATTTTTTCCTCCTCTGGTGACACTTAATTTCCAGGTACTGTTGATTGGTTTTTCCTGTGGTCATCATACTGTCTATGTTCTGTCCTGTCAGCATATTCTTTTGTTCCAGCAAACCCATCACAAGCATACATCTTAATTTGGTAATTTACCAGTGTCTTACTTTGGGCATGCCTGGCCTAAGTTGTCTGCCAAAGCTGGAAGGAGCTTTGCAGCTGGGCACTGTGACCTGGCACCAATGCTGCAAAATCCCTTATCTTTGTTATAGGTTTTCAGGGAACAGTGTGTACCATGTCTTCAGTTTTCTAGCCTGTTTGTCTGCTGGCTTCAGATGCAGTGGGCCTTGAAGGAACCTTTGTCACAAACAGGCTTTTAGAAACCGATTAACCCTCATGATTGCCCTGGACTATTGTTCTAATGCAATATCTATGTTATCTACAAGCCAATTTCTAAAAGTAAATCTCTAAATATCATTTTTTTAGCCATCACCTCCTGGTGGTGATATATCTGAGGTGAGCTTGATTTCTATGTACTGCAGTAGTAACAACAACATCAGCAATTGTCTCTATAATAAGAAAAATCAACCAAGGCCTTCAACTCTTAATAGAATTACAGTCTACCATGGTGGAATAAGCCAAAATTTACTGGGTTATCATGACCATCACAAACCAGATACCTCCATACGACTAGCACCATGGTTGTGCTCGGGTAAATCAACGAAGCATTACTCATCCACATTGCTATCTTTCTTGGGACTGTAAGCAGAGAACCTAAGAAGGTACCATGACCTTGTCATAGAAGGAGAAGTCTGGAGAAGGTCTACCAAAAACCGTGTAGCTGTACAGAGTTACAGAGTTTGGGAATGGAATGGAATGAATGGTAAAGATTACTGTCCCAGAGGGATGAAAAGAGAGGGGCAGAAATCTTTTTCCCATGGTTGGGGCCATGGTGGGGATAGCCCACTGAAATCCCAGAAAAACAGCCCCACGAGTGGGGCAAGCTTACCTTTTACAGAAGCAATGAGCCAGGGTGAGCAGCAGGGGAACAAACCTCCTGTGCAGTTCATCAACCACTTTTCTAAATGGCTGGAGCCAGTGTGGGAGGATGACAGCATTAGGAGGTGCCGGCCAGCTGTGTTAAAAACCAGTGGTGGGGAAAAGGCAGGGGGAACACAGCAGAGAGGAGGCTGTGAGTCCCCCTCTTGGGCCAGTCAGGAACTCTCCTGGTCTCAAAATGAGAGCTTGGGAGAGGACCTGGCAGGGGGTTCATTCCCCATCAGAGAAGTACACAGCCCTGGGCTCAGGGAGTGAGCTGGGACCCAGGATTATGCCAAGGGACAATCAGTGCCTTCTGATGCAGGACAAGTGAGTAGGGACGAAGCCCCAGACCCTCCCTGAAGTTTAAGTTGTTCACTGTTCTTTTTGTTCCTTTTGAGGCCCTGTAGGCTGGGGAAAAGGCCAGAGGATTAATATTGGGGACTGAGCAGCCGGGACCCCTCAGGGACTCCTGGCATCTCAGGGTCAACCCTGTACCCAAGAAACCCCATTGGGGCGGGGGTATTAAATTGACACCAGGTCCACAGCAGACTAGCTTTGGACCACGGCCAAGAGGGAAAGCGGCAGTCCCCGGCCAAGAGGGAAATAGGCAGTCGACCAAGTCATCGTGGCACCGGACCTCCAAGGTCAAGAGTACAAGATCGGGGATGCCAAGACTGTGGCACCCAAAAAGGGTTGGACTGACCAACGTTTGACCATTCCAACAGGCTGGTGCATGGTGTGTGGGCCGCCTCCCGCTCCCATCCATGTCGCCATGAGCGGGCCGGGAGCGATATGTGGATCCGTCTTTGCACACGCTGGCTGTGGCCAGCAGCCCGGGCACGCGGGATCGAAGAAAACCAGTGGTGAGCTAGAATTAGTCACGGACACGTAATGGTTGATTTAAAGATTGTTTACTTACACTGAAGATGGTCGCGGTGCAGGCAGGAAAACTTGCTTGAGTTGCGGTTACAGATAGAAAAGATAAGAGGCGGACTAGAGTTCCTTCCCGTGAACACTCTTCTAGCCCATCCGGTTGGAGGCTCTAAACCGCAAGCCCGTCGTGCCAACCGAAGAAAGTACTCGTATGGAAAAGCTCTGAATAAACTCACATGAAGTTTGCTAGGCTCCATGGGTCCTTGTGCTCTGAGGTAGTCCGGTCGTCTGAACAACTATGTCAGTTGTTCCAGCTGGCCTTTTGCGCGCAGGGCTCAGGGAGAGGGATATGTCGAGGATTGCGCTTGGTGACGGGGAGAGGCTAGAGGCTGATTAGACCCCTGTTGCCTGCTTAAAATGCGCTGGGTCCGTAAGGATCTGCAGTGCTTAGAGATCTTCACACAGCATGAAGTCTCCTCCTCCTGGTGTTCGTGGAGTCCTCCAACTTGGGCGGAAACCACTCAAGCTTTTTATACGGCTAGCAAGCCAATCACTAGCCGCCACGTGGGAATAATTTAACGCAATCCAATAATGGGGCTCGAATTATCATACAAATGGCAGGAACTCTTTGCAACGAGCATCTCTGTGCTGCAACAAAGAAATGCACCCTGCAAAGAAAGCTATAATTTGGCGGGAAATTCTCCCTTGCACCAGGGTTTTCCTCTGCAGCAGAAAACTCCATCGTGCAAAGAAGCTGCAATTTAGCGGGAAAATAATTTAGCGGTGCCGAAGCGCACACAAACAAAAAAACCCACAACTTTGGGTTGTGACACATGGCAGGGGTGTAGGGGAGGTGGAGTCCCTGGAGCAGCCACCAGCAACACCTCCCAGTGTGTCCTCCCTTCACCAAGGGGAACCCCACTACTGAACTCAACATCAAAGGCATGGCAGATGAGTGTCGGGGTTTTCCCTGGGGAGGAGACAAGCAAACAGCCAGGCAGCTGGAACAGACTCCGTGGTAGGCTCAGGGCTGCCTGGGAGATGCCTGGCGGGTGCAGTTACCCTAGAAGTTTTCTTTCTGTGAGGCAAGCAGGCATGGCTTGGTTATTCACTGCTGTTATGTTGTGTAAATATTTTAGAACATGCTGTGAACTTCAGGAATTATGGTTATTGAGGTGGCTATTCCTGGAAGAATTTGAAACAAACAATTCAATTTAAATAGGGACTTCATGTTTAAAATGTAGATTTGAATGATCCAAGAAAAGTTCAGCCTATCCCAATGGCCAATGTCGATCATGTTGGACTCTGTGGGTAGAATGTAGCTAAGTTTGGATAGGCCCTGAAGATTGATGTCTTCTGGCTGATGTCTTCTGGCATTTTCAAAGGGACCAGATAGAATTTGGCACTGAAATCCTAATGCCTGAGTGCTTAATTCCCTTAGGTCTCTCTTGAAATCTTAGCCTTTAATCTATTGCCCATTTACAAAGATAAAATAAGAAAAGGAAATGTGTGACAGTAAAATAGGGTGAGGTTGATTCTGACCATTTGTTTGTTTTAAAGACCAGAGCCTAAACCAAATGCATCTCAAATTTTGTCTTCTACAGTTTTGGAGCTGGTCTTCATTCTGCTTACATGGCGCATGGGCTCCGCAATGCTGCTGAGAATCATGGGCACAGCTTGCCTGCTGAGGTAAAGGTATGCAGAAGGTATTTCTTTTGGATTGATGCAGCACAAGGAGATCCTCACTAATTGCTAACTGCTCTAATTCCTCTCTCTATATTAGTTTATTATGCATTCAGATGTCTCAGTGCCTCCATTACTCATGCTAAGTAATACCTTACACCTAAAGCAGCCTCACAGGTTTCATTAGAACAGTTCAAGCAACAAGTTCTATTTAGTTAGAGAAGAGTTGCAGCCACTTCTTGTTTAATAAACTAGGATTTCACTCCATTAAATTGTCTGGTGTCTAATATTCATCTTGACACCGACTGTGGTGAACGCAGAAGTAATCCTGTATCCCTTGTCATGTGCTGACACTGTGGGTGATGAATTAACATGGCACAGCAAAGCTTGAAGCACCCCACCCTGCTCTGTGTTTTTGTAGCGTGGCTATGCATTACACTGACTCAGACTTTCTTTGGAGAAGGGGCATTTATACATTCAGTATGTTTATCTATTTTATCTGGTCCATATTGCTTTCCTGAACTCTATAAGAATAATAGAAAATAGCCTAGTCACAAAGATGATGCCAATAACCCCTGATGTGTTACCCTTAGTCCATATCCATTACGCATTGCTTTACTGGGAAACTCAGATTAGCCATTCTAAGAGTCTACTTTGTGGGTGTGTATGTGTGCCTAACAAATACCATTGTGCAGTGCAAACCTGTAGGCTTCTGCATACCTTCTTTGTATGGCACACTGTATCAGTGTAATGCTTTACTGACAGATTGCTACTCTGATGAGGCTAAAAGGTCACATGAGACTTCAAACTCATAATTTCCCTGCTGAAAGGTGATTGTGGCTGTAAGCAGCAATGCCTCCTAATTTTTACATTTTTTGGTTGTGGTTTTTTGGGTTTTTTTTAGGACAATTTCCTAGCTGATCTTGCCACTCTTAATGAGAAAAGCCCGATGTGTTTATTATAACCTGCTTTGAACTGTTAGCAGTTCCAACACAATCCTAGCACGGAGGCTGGAGAACAGAGCTTGTCTCTCCTGTGCCAAAAGGCGAGCTCTCATCAGGTTCAGGTTGAGGTGCAGAAGCAGGGCAGTGAGAGAGCAGTGTTAATAAAAACACTGAAAATGAAACGTTAGCAAGGGGTGGTGAAAGAGCTCAATTTTATTTTGTTTTCACACATTAGGTTTTGCTTAAAGCAGACAAGTACCAGGGAGAGCGTTTTGAAAAGAGGCTTTGTATGGAAGCTGGAGTTCTATCCATCAGATTTGTCATTTCAGGAATGTAGCCAGATGTATTGACTTACTAGCAATTGCACTGGTGCCATCTGGCCTGCTGGAGGCTGTATTAAAGATGGAAAAACCTGAACAGAAGAAATGAAATTTGTTCATCATGCCATTACCCTCACTGCTTATTTAAAGTGGGGAAAATATGTAACTTCTTGGCAGGGGGTATACCGTTTGAAAATAAAATATAAGGTTGTAAGAAGCAAGACGTTCAAAACCAAGCAGTTATGTTTATACATGGACTTGAAAGCTTGCCTCCGCTGTTGTCATTTTGTATATTTTTCCGTAAAAAAGCACTTTCAAATCCTACTGTTCTGAGTAGAAGAAAAAAACCCCACTAACTGAGTATCTACGTGGAGTCATTCTTTATTCTCTTTAATATCTGATGGCTTTAGTTTCCCTTTTATAATCATCTCCTCTCTATAATGGAAGACTGTACTGTACGCACTGCATTTACTGCTTTCATCATGCAAGTAGCTTTGTAGTCTTTTTCTAACTTTGAACTTTTCCTTTTCTGATTTATACAGACTGTTCTCTATACAAAACTGCTATTCCCAGAAAATTTGGAACAGTATTACATTTAGTATTTTAATCCCAAGGCTCTCCCTGATGGATTTTTTTATAATATTAGTGGAACTGGGGTTTATATTAGCATATTATCATAACAACAGTAAAGGGGAAAATCAGCCATTTTGTCAGCCCAGCAGTTCATAGAGTATAAAGTGGAATTGTGATTTAAAATGGACACATCTATACCCATACTTGGTCTTTCTGAACCCACCAGTGGAGGCTGCCATCTTATTGAAAGAGATGGTGTTTATCACTTAGGAGATCAATATGGGTCTAATCCACCTCCCATTAAAATCAATGAACATCCCCTGCTACCATCTTTGACTTGAGTTATATCAGCTTAATCCGTAAAACTGATCCAAAGAGGATGCAAAGACATTTTTAGGCTGGATGGTGATTTAATCCTTCCTCTTCCCATAGGAACATAGGACTGGTGGGGGCCTCCTGGGCTACAACTACTTATCCAAACAGTCCTACATTTGTAGGCAACTATTTGCAGGCAACTATTTATCCAAACAGTCATAACAGTAATCTACTCTGACCACTTCCACACCGCTATGTTTTGAGAGATCATGTAAGATTGCCAAACTGCAGCATACATGCCACAAATGGCACAGGTAGCCTCTGTTTGTGGCACGTGGCAGATCAGGGAGAGAGCAAGCTGTACAGAGCAGATAGAGTAGGGAGCAGAAAGCAGAGCACATCTTTGATCAACATTGAATCTGGACTGCTTGGATTTCTTAGGAAGATTATTTCCTAGGGAGAATAACCTGGGTTTGGCACTGCTACTCACTATGGTGGTGCAAAAAGCAGCCCTGGTGTGCCAGTGAATTGGGCACACTAAGCAGGTTCATAGCTTGGTGTTGCTTCTCAGCTAGGGGCCATTGGCATTGTTTTAGAAATAATGCCAAATAGCTTTGCTAAAAATGAGAAGCATGCTTCCTTGGGAGAGGCTGGATTTTCCTTATGGCATATTCATCATGGGGCCTAATTTCTATGGCTGTGTTTTCTAACAATACTAATGTTGATAGCAGCAAAGTAAGAGTATTTCAATATATGACACATGGGGCATAATGCTCTTTTGGCTGGGATACACACACATTGACCAGGGAAAGGGTAGCATACA
>NW_005842133.1:439116-440357 GCF_000455745.1 Alligator sinensis | reverse complement strand
AGCAGGAAAGAGGTAGATTTTACTCTGAATAACCATTTCACTGCCAGGAGCTTTCACCCACATAAAAACTGCCACCAGAGCTTGGCAACCCTTTTAGCCATGGCAAGGTTGACACAGGGTGGTTACAAGGGCTGTATGGACAAATTGGGTTTAGAAGTTTGAAGTGTGATTGTAGGAGGTGGCAGAACTGTATTTGAAAGCAGGTTGCCAGGTGCTTATAAATGTTGGTTTCAAAGCAAAAAATCTATCCTGAATTTCTGCCCATTTGTTCTCAAGGAGCAATGTGGACTGTTTGCAATGAGCATGATAATTCTTCATAAGTATTATTAGTTGTGTATTAAATGTTATCTGTCTATCTGTTTAATCTATCTGCCTGCCTGCCTGCCGTATTTACTCAAGTACAAGATAACCTGGAATATAAAATGACCCCCCAGTAATTAGATTCTACATATGGAAGATTTATAAATTTGTTATAATTTTCCAGGTGTACAATCTGATTATCAGAGCATTTTCCTGAATTCATCTCCCTCTCACTACTACAGCAGGGAAAATACTACCCCTTGCCCTCTGACCCCCAACTTCCCTCTGCAGACTTTCTGCTCCCACTTACTGGCAGACCCTGCTCAGGTTCAGTTCTCTCCCAAAGTACAATGTGGAAGAGAGATGCATACATAGGCATTGATTCTGCTCTGGGGCTCAAGCACCCACCAAAAAAAATTAGCAGGTGCTCAGAACCCACAGAGCCACTTGCAGATGTTAAAAAAAACCCCCAAATGCACTTTACCAGAAGAAGGAGTGCGTGACCTCAACCTGCCCCTTCAGTGTCTGTAAAGATTGAACGCTTCAGTGGGACTTTTTGGCACTTCTGGCTAAAGCTGATTCAATCAGGTAATAAATAAAAGTGCCAAAAAAGCCCCACTAAAGTGCCCAATCTTTACAGATGCTGCAGAGCCAGGTAGAAGTAACACGGTGCCTCTTCTGGGCATGTGCAGGGCTTGGCATGGGAATGCACTAAGTTAAAAGTAAAGTGCCATTTTTGGGTTTGTTTTACACCTGCAAGCACCCACTGCTTGGCAAAAAAAAAAAAAAGTTGGCGCCTATGGCTGCACGTGGCAGGAAGGGGGTGGACAAGGGATTGAGAGGGGGGCAGAAACTTCCAAGGGGAACAGGAGACCACTGTGGCTCTGACTATGGTCCCAATCCTGACTGAAAATTTCAGCAAAGGTACTCCACAAACAGAT